>NC_091986.1:189287454-189586105 GCF_044704955.1 Pristiophorus japonicus | reverse complement strand
CCCGTGGGGGGGGGAGGAGGAAGCCGTTCGTTCCCGTGGGGGGGGGGAGGAGGAAGCCGTTCGTTCCCGTGGGGGGGGGGGGGAGGAGGAAGCCGTTCGTTCCCGTGGGGGGGGGGGAGCGGGGGAGCAGCCGTTCATTCCCGCGGGGGGGGGAGGAGGAAGCCGTTCGTTCCCGTGGGGGGGGGAGGAGGAAGCCGTTCGTTCCCGTGGGGGGGGGGGAGGAGGAAGCCGTTCGTTCCCGCGGGGGGGGGAGGAGGAAGCCGTTCGTTCCCGTGGGGGGGGGGGAGGAGGAAGCCGTTCGTTCCCGTGGGGGGGGGGAGGAGGAAGCCGTTCGTTCCCGTGGGGGGGGGGGGGAGAGCCGTTCGTTCCCGTGGGGGGGGGGGAGGGGAGGAGGCAGCCGTTCGTTCCCGTGGGGGGGGGGGAGGAGGAAGCCGTTCGTTCCCGTGGGGGGGGGGAGGGGGAGGAGGAAGCCGTTCGTTCCCGTGGGGGGGGGGGGAGGAGGAAGCCGTTCGTTCCCGTGGGGGGGGGGGGAGGAGGAAGCCGTTCGTTCCCGTGGGGGGGGGGGGAGGAAGCCGTTCGTTCCCGTGGGGGGGGGGGGGGGGAGGAGGAAGCCGTTCGTTCCCGTGGGGGGGGGGGAGGAGGAAGCCGTTCGTTCCCGTGGGGGGGGGGGGGAGGAAGCCGTTCGTTCCCGTGGGGGGGGGGGGGGGGGAGGAGGAAGCCGTTCGTTCCCGTGGGGGGGGGGGGAGGAAGCCGTCCGTTCCCGCGGGGGGGGGAGGAGGAGGAGGAAGCCGTCCGTTCCCGCGGGGGGGGGGGGGGAGGGGGAGGAGGAAGCCGTTCGTTCCCGTGGGGGGGGGGGGGGGGGGGGAGGAGGAAGCCGTTCGTTCCCGTGGGGGGGGGGGGGGGGGGGGGAGGAGGAAGCCGTTCGTTCCCGTGGGGGGGAGGGGGGGGAGGGGGAGGAGGAAGCCGTTCGTTCCCGTGGGGGGGGGGGGGGGGGGGGGAGGAGGAAGCCGTTCGTTCCCGCGGGGGGGGGAGGGGGGGGAGGCAGCCGTTCGTTCCCGCGGGGGGGGGGGGGGGAGGGGGAGGAGGAAACCGTCCGTTCCCGCGGGGGGGGGGGGGAGGGGGAGGAGGAAGCCGTCCGTTCCCGCGGGGGGGGGGGGGGGGGAGGGGGAGGAGGAAGCCGTCCGTTCCCGCGGGGGGGGGGGGAGGGGGAGGAGGAAGCCGTCCGTTCCCGCGGGGGGGGGGGGAAGGAGGGAAACGGCTGCCTCAACTTTCTGAGGCTTCCTGCACCTTCTCACTGCTGCAGGAAGCCTCAGTGCTGATGTGCTGATGGCAATGTGCATTTATTAAAAAATGTTCAAAAATTAAACAGCTACAAAGAACTATGAAAATGGCCGAGTGCCAATGTTTCCTTCACAATGCGCGTGCGCGAACGCTCCAATGCACACGCGCAGCGTTACCGGCAGGAAAAAAACTAATTTAAATAGTACCCGCCCCCTCCCACTTACAAAATCGTCGCGAGTGTAGGCTCCGCCCCCCTGGGCGCCGCACCAGGCAGACATGGAGCTGCAGGGCGCTCCAGAATCGCGCGTTTTATTTTCGGCGCAAAAAACGGGTGCCCAGCTCGGAGGGGCGCCTGTTTTTTATCGTGTGGAAACTTGGGCCCAATAAGTTTTGCCCTCAGTGACCTACTTATTCTCAGGAGCCTGTGGCTTTAATATTGCTTCTCGTCTCATTTTGTTCAGCTCAGCATTCCTTGCCATATCTTTTTGTGTCTCTGCAATGTTACAAGTGACATTTTGCACTGTGAAATGTTGCCATTGTTTAATGGTATATGTTTTGGAATGTAGTACAAATAATTAGAGCAGCTACATTTGTATTATAGATGGCTAATTTTGGAAAGATTCTACCTTTAATCATGTTTGAAGGAAGGTTCTAAACATATTTGGGGACTATTTCCACTGGAGCAAAGAAAGCTAAGATGCAATCCAATAAAGGTTTTTAAAATTATGAATGGTTTTATATGGTGAATAAAGAACTATTCCCTTTGGTCAGGAAGTCAGTGACAAGGAATCATCAATTTAAATGTGCAGAGAGAGATTAAGAGAAATTTACGGAAAGAATATATACGCTGTTTGTGGAGTCAGTATAAAGGGGCAATGATTTAAATTTGTATCTAAGAGAGTGAAGATAGAGGTTAGGGAAATATCTTTACATAAAAGGTTCTAAAAACATGAAGGACTGGATATTAACTTAGAGGAGGGGAGGGAGAGGGAGAGCTGCTTTGAGGTCAGGAAACCAGGAAGAACATGCTTTCCGAAGATCCTGCCAAATTTAATGGGAGGACCTGATTATTAATTTTACAAAAGCAAAATACTGCAGACGCTGAAAATCAGGGATTAAAAACAGAAAATGCTGTAAATACTCAGCAGGTCAGACAGCATCTGTACAACATTGTTCTGATGATAGGTTAACACTGTTTCTCTCTCCACAAATGCTGCCTGATCTGCTGATCTTTCCAACATTTTCTGTTTTTATTTTAGAAGTTTTTAATCTTCGTTTCCCGGCTGCAGCCAGCCAGATTGAGAAGCCTTCAGAACCAGGCGGTGGCTGGGGAGCAGAGGGGAGGGAGAGAGGGACCCGAAACACCAGAGGTCGGAGGAGATCAGAGGCGAGAAGGCAGGTCAGAGGCCAGATGAGAGATGGGAACAGATATTCTAGGCAAAGAAATTAATCTCTCATAATACATCTGAAATGAAATATAATTTATATAATTTTTGCTCAAAATATTATACTTCTCTAACCATGAAGGAAACAAAGAAGAAACTGTAAGACAAAGTGCTAATATTTAAAGATGTGTTTGAAATTGAAAGAAAATGGTCTGTGTGGCTGTCAGCATAATTTTCAGTAGTGAAGACTGATGCAAAGATACCATTTAAAATATCAGCCATATCTTGGGAATCCACACAAATCTGCCCTGCAGAATACCCCAATGAAACATAGAAACATAGAAAATAGTTGCAGGAGTAGGCCATTCGGCCCTTCGAGCCTGCACCACCATTCAATAAGATCATGGCTGATCATTCACCTCAGTACCCCTTTCCTGCTTTCTCTCCATACCCCTTGATCCCTTTAGCCGTAAGGGCCATATCTAACTCCCTCTTGAATATATCCAATGAACTGGCATCAACAACTCTCTGCGGTAGGGAATTCCACAGGTTAACAACTCTGAGTGAAGAAGTTTCTCCTCGTCTCAGTCCTAAATGGCTTACCCCTTATCCTTAGACTATGTCCCCTGGTTCTGGACTTCCCCTACATCGGGAACATTCTTCCTACATCTAGGCTGTCCAGTCCCGTCAGAATTTTATATGTTTCTATGAGATCCCCTCTCATCCTTCTAAACTCCAGTGAATACAGGCCCAGTCGATCCAGTTTCTCCTCAAATGTCCGACCTGCCATCCCGGGAATCAGTCTGGTGAACCTTCGCTGCACTCCCTCAATAGCAAGAACGACCTTCCTCAGATTAGGAGACCAAAACTGCACACAATATTCCAGGTCAGGCCTCACCAAGGCCCTGTACAACTGCAGTAAGACCTTCCTGCTCCAATACTCAAATCTCCTAGTTATGAAGGCCAACATACTATTTGCCTTCTTCACCGCCTGCTGTACCTGCATGCCAACTTTCAATGACTGATGTACCATGACATCCAGGTCTCGTTGCACCTCCCCTTTTCCTAATCTTCCGCCATTCAGATAATATTCTGCCTTCGTGTTTTTGCCCCCAAAGTGGATAACTTCACATTTATCCACATTATACTGCATTTGCCATGCATTTGCCCACTCACCTAACCTGTCCAAGTCACCCTGCAGCCTCTTAGCATCCTCCTCACAGCTCACACCGCCACCCACCTTAGTGTCATCTGCAAACTTGGAGATATTACACTCAATTCCTTAATTTAAATCATTAATGTATATTGTAAATAGCTAGAGTCCCAGCACTGAGCCCTGCGGCACCCCACTAGTCACTGCCTACCATTCTGAAAAGAACCCGTTTATCCCGACTCTCTGCTTCCTGTCTGCCGACCAGTTCTCTATCTATGTCAGTACATTACCCCCAATATCATGTGTTTTAATTTTGCACACCAGTCTCTTGTGTGGGATCTTGTCAAAAGCCTTTTGAAAGTCCAAATACACCACATCCACTGGTTCTCCCTTGTCCACTCTACTAGTTACATCCTTAAAAAATTCCAGAAGATTTGTCAAGCATGATTTCCCCTTCATAAATCCATGCTGACTTGGACCAATCCCATCACTGCTTTCCAAATGCGCTGCTATTTCATCTTTAATAATTGATTCCAACATTTTCCCCACTACTGATGTCAGGCTAACCGGTCTATAATTACCCTTTTTCTCTCTCCCTCCTTTTTTAAAAAGTGATGTTACATTAGCTACCCTCCAGTCCATAGGAACTGATCAGAGTTGATAGTCTGCTGGAAAATGATCACCAATGCATCCACTATTTCTAGGGCCACTTCCTTAAGTACTCTGGGATGCAGACTATCAGACCCTGGGGATTTATCGGCCTTCAATTCCATCAATTTCCCTAACACAATTTCCCACCTAATAAGGAGTTCCTTCAATGGCTTTAAGGGAGAGAAATTGGTCTGGTTCGCGCCTCCTGTTAGCGCCGCCGGGGGGCAGTAATGGAGCGCTAAGGAGTTACTGACTGGACACGGTGAAATCACCGATTTCCGTGAACTTTCCTGGCGGTTTTGCTCTGGCGCTAACACTTACCGCCTCGCTCTCTTGCGCTCCGGAAATCGCGCCGTCATCTGCTGCGCAGAGTCTCATTATCGTCTCGGATGTAATAGAAAATATAGAAACATAGAAAATAGGTGCAGGAGCAGACCATTCAGCCCTTCTAGCCTGCACCGCCATTCAATGAGTTCATGGCTGAACATGAAACTTCAGTACCCGCTTCTCGCCATAACCCTTGATCCCCCGAGTAAGGACTTCATCTAACTCCCTTTTGAATATATTTAGTGAATTGGCCTCAACTACTTTCTGTGGTAGAGAATTCCACAGGTTCACCACTCTCTGGGTGAAGAAGTTTCTCCTCATCTCGGTCCTAAATGGCTTACCCCTTATCCTCAGACTGTGACCCCTGGTTCTGGACTTCCCCAATATTGGGAACATTCTTCCTGCATCTAACCTGTCTAAACCCGTCAGAATTTTAAACGTTTCTATGAGGTCCCCTCTTATTCTTCTGAACTCCAGTGAATACAAGCCCAATTGATCCAGTCTTTCTTGATAGGTCAGTCCCGCCATCCCGGGAATCAGTCTGGTGAATCTTCGCTGCACTCCCTCAATAGCAAGAATGTCCTTCCTCAAGTTAGGAGACCAAAACTGTACACAATACTCCAGGTGTGGCCTCACCAAGGCCCTGTACAACTGTAGCAACACCTCCCTGCCCCTGTATTCAAATCCCCTCGCTATGAAGGCCAACATACCATTTGCTTTCTTAACCGCCTGCTGTATATTCGCTTCCACCCCTGCAACATCGCCGGGTGTCACCAACGGCAGCTGCAGAAAGTGTTGTCACCTTGGCTGGCCACTTGGAGAGCGATATTTAAAGACAGTGGTGGTCAGGTAGGGCAAAATTTATTTATTTCCCCTCTCTCAGAGTGCTTGGGGCTGCTATGCGCATAGCACAGGTGCGGTGGCCCAACAGACACAGCCTGAACATTCTTTCAACCCAACATTGGCTCTTCCCTTTAAGGGAGGGAAGGAGCCTGTAAAGATGGCAGCGCTTCCCCAAACATTGATCAGCACTCAGCTGATAGCACCCTTCTTTCTCCCTTTACCGCTCTAAGGGAAGTAGTAGCGCTTGATTTAGGGGTGCTACACAATTTCTAGCCATGACTTTTAGAATAA
The DNA here is from genome assembly GCF_044704955.1 of Pristiophorus japonicus. NCBI lineage: Eukaryota > Metazoa > Chordata > Chondrichthyes > Pristiophoridae > Pristiophorus > Pristiophorus japonicus. The sequence continues at coordinate 189,580,174 of NC_091986.1, read as the reverse complement.
TGCTGTCGACACATATTCACTGAGACTAAGGAGTACATATTGAAGTCATCTGTAAAATCATATCATGCAAGAGGAAAATATGCTTCTAGTCCCCAGTCCTAATGCAGGCTCTGAATTGACACTGTAATCTATCTCAACATTGCACGTACCTTTGCCAGAGAAATAGGAGCACAGAAAATTAGATTGTTTTCTTCTCGACAGAACCATTGATGTGGTTTCTCTTTCACAATGAATATAATGTCTGCTGGAATATTATTTGGACCCTGCATGAATCAAAAGTAATGAACTTAATTTAAAACCAATACAAAAAAGTGATTAATATTTCATAATTATTTAATAATTTCATAGTCACAACCATTCTTCAACTAGTCCAAAGAACAATGCGTGAATTTTTGCTCAACATCTTTTAAAGATGAAGTTCTCTGCAATATATATTGGGATATTTTATGTTGTCGAATAACCTACTTAGAAAGAAATAATTAGGCAAGCAGTCAATGGCCTAGAAATCCGATTGTGCCGGAAAATGGGAACGCAGGGGTTGGGGCCTGCATTGCATGTGCCTCTTAGTGTTGTCCCAGGCAGCACGTAATATCGTGCTGCAAGCTTATTATAATGAATCAGGCGTGCAGCCAGCGCTACCACTGGTTGCACGCCGATTGGGGGGCAGGGAGGGAGCGAAGTCTGACACCTCTTAAAGGCAGCAAAACCTATTAAAGGGGAGGTACACTCTAGCTGCAGAAGGAAGGAGACACTTCTGAACAGACAATTGGCCACTAGACCTGAAGATTGTGTCCCCAGGTTCTCCGATGCTTCTGGTGGATAGGAGTTAGGAGATCCTGTACCCCACCCCCCACCACCCCCTCCGCGCCCCCATGGGGCAGAAAGCCATCCAGGCAATATCTCCACTGCCAGCGGGAAGACGTTCCAGAGGAAGTCAATGTCAGGAGCCTAGATCCCAGGACATGGCAGAAATGCCGAAACACAGGAACATAGGAGCAGGAGTAGGTCATTCAGCCCCTCGAGCCTGTTCTGCCATTCAGTGAGATCATGGCTGATCTGTATCCTAATTCCATCCACCTGCCTTGGTTCCATACTCCTTAATACTCTTGGCTAGCAAAAAGCTAGCGATCTGAGTTAAAATTATTAATTGAGCTAGCATCTACTGCTTTTTTGTGGGAGAGAGTGCCACACTTCTACCACTCTTTGGGCTCAATTTTTCCCAAAGCATTTTTTGGCATACTTGACGAGTTACGCCCGATTTTTTTGGGGCCAAATACACCAAAAAAAAGTGTTGTAAGTTTCCCCGTTGGATCTCTTCATTTTGGCGTGGCCTAACCCGAGAGGGGTGGAGCCTTGATCTGCGCCAAAAACATCAGGCTGCCATGGTAACCAGGGACACAATGCGAGCTGAGGCTGCAAAGTGAAGCATATGGCCACCTCTCAACACTCTATCTCTCTCTCTCTCTCTCACACACACACACACACACATTGTGTGTGTGAAGCGGGGACTCAGAATGGAATCTCTTTGGCCATCCAATGTTCCTAATTTTTCACCATATAAAAAATACTCTGATCTATCCTTTGTTGGTAAAAAAAAAAGGATGACCTCACACTTACCTGGGTTGAAATCCATCTGTCACAGTTTTGCCCACTCACTTAATCTATCAATGTCTCTTTGCAATTTTATGCTCCCGTCTACACTACTTACTATGCCACCAATTTTGTGTCATCGACAAACTTGAATATATGGATCTTGATTGTGTTATTTGAAAGAAGTTCAATGACCTCAATGACATCAGAGATGTCAAGGTAAAAATACTGTTTTCTTACTTTCTGCTCTCACCTCCACAACCTCCAGTCTCACTACTCACAATACTTCCCTCCCTTGCTTCCCTTCACTCTCCTATAATCACTGCACCACACCTCGTTCTTGTCATGCTCACCACTTTTGCAACCCTCACATTTTGCAACATCACACTGATGATGTTTCTGGTGGCGGTGCGGCTCTCAGTTTGACCCGCTCTACAGCTCTGCTCAGGTTCCTGACAGGAGTCATGAGCCATGTCTGGAGGCAATAGCCCTGTCATTCAGTAGCCAGCCTGTAACCTAACGGCCTGGATGAAATAAAGGCAGGACAGAGAACTGGCACATGATGAATGGGTCATGACTGCTGCCAGGAAACCGGGCACAGACCTGCATGATATGCTGCTTGTGGTGACGAACCAGCTGGATGTTGAGGGAGCGGCATCATTTTTGATTGATAAAGATGCCAGGCTGGTATGGGGAGCATGTAAGACAATGTGTGTGCAGTCTATGGCACCTTGCACCCTGGGGAAGACTGGCAAACAGGAAAAGCCTGGTGCTCTCTCGTCCTGCTTCGCTAAATCCATGGAAAAGTAATGTAGCTTTTCCTCCTGGTGTAAAGAGCCTTGGTGATCGCTGATACAGCGGTAGACTGAAAACTGCGAGATGTCACTCATGTCACCTGCTGCAGCCCGAAAGGAGCTTGTGGCATAAACATTAAGGGCCACAGTGACAAGGGGAGGGGAACGGAGGAGGCACGAGCAGAGAGAGGTGGGAGGAGAGGCGTTGAGGAGAGGAAAAAAATAAGCAACATGTTAAATTCCCCCAAAATCTGAAATTTAACATGATACCCACTCAGCACAAGAAATAAGAACAATGAGTTGCTGTAGTTCATTCCAGCTAGCACATATCAGATGAATATGAATGTTAGGTACCACGAAACTCAAACACATGACTGGCTAGCCGAGTGCGTACTAAGGATGAATATCAAATAGAATCTCAAGCTTAGTAGTCAAGGCAGATGTGGCTGGCATCACAGTTAGCTGCCACTTGAATAAACTATTTTAAGAATTGATGCTCTCCCCTCAAGGCTGCAAGAGCACTCCATTCACTTTCACTGCTTTGTCAACTGTTTGTGACAAATTATAAATTAATAAACCAGCTGAGATAGAAGAGATTAATTTAAGCAGTAGACAGTTAAAATATAAGCAAATAGTTTAATTTGAAAACTCCAGAAGAAAATTAAAATATAAATTTAGGTAGATTAAATCTAGCATCCTGGTCTAGAGTGCTTATGAATCCTGTAACTGATACTGAGTGTGTGGTGTAAAGTCACAGAGGGCAGCATAGAGTTGCCAGAATAATCTGTCTTTTTTAAAAAATATTTTACAATGAACGTGACATCTTTTATTCAGCTTCTTTTTGTTTTTAAGAAGCTTTTGGAACTGCAGGCACAAGACAAAAATAACAATTTCAGAAGTGGGTTATCTGGGGCTTGAACATAAGAGACAACAATAATTTCCAGTTTTCACATCTTTAATGTAGAAAACATCCCAAGGTGATTTACAGTAGGGAAGAAATAATAAAAACAATGAATAAAGGAACAAATGCTGAGCCATTGTGGAAGTGTTAGAAGATGTGACTGAAGCTTGACTGAAAATATAGTTTTGAGGAGGTTTTTAAAGGTGGAGAGAAGTAAAGAGGCAAAAAGGTAGGGAGAATTTCTAGAGATTAAATCCGAGGTAGCTGAAGAATGTGCCACCAATGGTAGGACAAAGGGAAGGAATCTTCACATGCAGTCTTGCTCATCACACTCAAGAAGCTCGACACTATCCAGGACAAAGTAGCCCGCTTGATTGGCACCCCATCCACCACCTTCAACATTCACTCCCTCCACCACCAGCGCACCATGGCTGCAGTGTGTATCATTTATTAGATGCACTGCAGCAACTTGCCACGGCTTCTTCGGCAGCACCTCCCAAACACGCGAGCTCCACCACCTAGGAGTATAAGGGCAGCAAGCGCATGGGAGCACCATCACCAGCAAGTTCCCCACCAAATTATGCATCATCCTGACTTGGAAGTATATTGCTGTGCCTTCATCGTCGCTGTGTCAAAATCTTGGAACTCCCTCCCTAACACCACAGTGGGAGTACCTTCACCACAAGGACTGCAGCGGTTCAAGAAGACGGCTCACCACCACCTTCTCAAGGGCAATAGTGATAGGGGATTCAATGGTGAGGGGAATAGATAGGCGTTTCTGCGGCCGCAACCGAGACTCCAGGATGGTATGTTGCCTCCCTGGTGCAAGGGTCAAGGATGTCTCGGAGTGGGTGCAGGACATTCTGAAAAGGGAGGGAGAACAGCCAGTTGTCGTGGTGCACATTGGTACCAACGACATAGGTAAAAAAAGGGATGAGGTCCAACGAAATGAATTTAAGGAGCTAGGAGCTAAATTAAAAAGTAGGACCTCAAAAGTAGTAATCTCGGGATTGCTACCAGTGCCACGTGCTAGTCAGAGTAGGAATCGCAGGATAGCGCAGATGAATACGTGGCTTGAGCAGTGGTGCAGCAGGGAGGGATTCAAATTCCTGGGGCATTGAAACCGGTTCTGGGGGAGGTGGGACCAGTACAAACCGGACGGTCTGCACCTGGGCAGGTCCGGAACCAATGTCCTAGGGGGAGTGTTTGCTAGTGCTGTTGGGGAGGAGTTAAACTAATATGGCAGGGGGATGGGAACCAATGCAGGGAGACAGAGGGAGACAAAAAGGAGGCAAAAGCAAAAGACAGAAAGGAGATGAGGAAAAGTGGAGGGCAGAGAAACCCAAGGCAAAGAACAAAAAGGGCCACTGTACAGCAAAATTCTAAAAGGACAAAGGGTGTTAAAAAAACAAGCCTGAAGGCTTTGTGTCTTAATGCAAGGAGTATCCGCAATAAGGTGGATGAATTAACTGCAAATAGATGTTAACAAATATGATGTGATTGGGATTACGGAGACGTGGCTCCAGGATGATCAGGGCTGGGAACTCAACATCCAGGGGTATTCAACATTCAGGAAGGATAGAATAAAAGGAAAAGGAGGTGGGGTAGCATTGCTGGTTAAAGAGGAGATTAATGCAATAGTTAGGAAAGACATTAGCTTGGATGATGTGGAATCTATATGGGTAGAGCTGCAGAACACCAAAGGGCAAAAAATGTTAGTGGGAGTTGTGTACAGATCTCCAAACAGTAGTAGTGATGTTGGGGAGGGTATCAAACAGGAAATTAGGGGTGCATGCAATAAAGGTGCAGCAGTTATAATGGGTGACTTTAATATGCACATAGATTGGGCGAGCCAAACTGGAAGCAATACGGTGGAGGAGGATTTCCTGGAGTGCATAAGGGATGGTTTTCTGGACCAATATGTCGAGGAACCAACTAGGGGGGAGGCCATCTTAGACTGGGTGTTGTGTAATGAGAGAGGATTAATTAGCAATCTCATTGTGCGAGGCTACTTGGGGAAGAGTGACCATAATATGGTGGAATTCTGCATTAGGATGGAGAATGAAACAGTTAATTCAGAGACCATGGTCCAGAACTTAAAGAAGGGTAACTTTGAAGGTATGAGGCGTGAATTGGCTAGGATAGATTGGCGAATGATACTTGAGGGGTTGACTGTGGATGGGCAATGTCAGACATTTAGAGACCGCATGGATGAACTACAACAATTGTACATTCCTGTCTGGCGTAAAAATAAAAAAGGGAAGGTGGCTCAACCGTGGCTATCAAGGGAAATCAGGGATAGTATTAAAGCCAAGGAAGTGGCATACAAATTGGGCAGAAATAGCAGCGAACCTGGGGACTGGGAGAAATTTAGAAATCAGCAGAGGAGGACAAAGGGTTTGATTAGGGCAGGGAAAATGGAGTACGGGAAGAAGCTTGCAGGGAACATTAAGGCGGATTGCAAAAGTTTCTATAGGTATGTAAAGAGAAAAATGTTAGTAAAGACAAACGTAGGTCCTCTGCAGTCAGAATCAGGGGAAGTCATAACGGGGTACAAAGAAATGGCAGACCAATTGAACAAGTACTTTGGTTCGGTATTCACTAAGGAGGACACCAACAACCTTCCGGATATAAAAGGGGTCAGAGGGTCTAGTAAGGAGGAGGAACTGAGGGAAATCGTTATTAGTCGGGAAATTGTGTTGGGGAAATTGATGGGATTGAAGGCCGATAAATCCCCAGGGCCTGATGGACTGCATCCCAGAGTACTTAAGGAGGTGGCCTTGGAAATAGCGGATGCATGGACAGTCATTTTCCAACATTCCATTGACTCTGGATCAGTTCCTATCGAGTGGAGGGTAGCCAATGTAACCCCACGTTTTAAAAAAGGAGGGAGAGAGAAAACAGGGAATTATAGACCGGTCAGCCTGAGCTCAGTAGTGGGTAAAATGATGGAATCAATTATTAAGGATGTCATAGCAGTGCATTTGGAAAATGGTGACATGATAGGTCCAAGTCAGCATGGATTTGTGAAAGGGAAATCATGCTTGACAAATCTTCTGGAATTTTTTGAGGATGTTTCCAGTAAAGTGGACAAGGGAGAACCAGTTGATGTGGTATATTTGGACATTCAGAAGGCTTTCAACAAGATCCCACACAGGAGATTAATGTGCAAAGTTAAAGCACATGGGATTGGGGGTAGTGTGCTGACATGGATTGAGAACTGGTTGTCAGACAGGAAGCAAAGAGTAGGAGTAAATGGGTACTTTTCAGAATGGCAGGCAGTGACTAGTGGGGTACCGCAAGGTTCTGTGCTGGGGCCCCAGCTGTTTACATTGTACATTAATGATTTAGACGAGGGGATTAAATGTAGTATCTCCAAATTTGCGGATGACACTAAGTTGGGTGGCAGTGTGAGCTGCGAGGAGGATGCTATGAGGCTGCAGAGTGACTTGGATAGGTTCGGTGAGTGGGTAAATGCATGGCAGATGAAGTATAATGTGGATAAATGTGAGGTTATCCACTTTGGTGGTAAAAACAGAGAGACAGACTATTATCTGAATGGTGACAGATTAGGAAAAGGGGAGGTGCAACGAGATCTGGGTGTCATGGTACATCAGTCATTGAAGGTTGGCGTGCAGGTACAGCAAAGCAAATGGCCTTCATAGCGAGGGGATTTGAGTACAGGGGCAGGGAGGTGTTTTTTTTAAAAATCCAATTTCGTTTCAGATCAACTCTAACGCCAAAGATCACTTTGCGCCAATGTGTTTGATCTTAGGCCAAAAGGCCGAGAGGCGAAGTTGCACTGTTCCTGGAAATATTGCAATACCAGGTCGGTGCATGGAGTGGACGGGGCATGCCCCTGATCCAGCTCCCTGTCCAAAAATCAATTTAATATCATGTCCCCATAGGGGATACCTTGGTGAGGCCACACCTGGAGTATTGTGTATAGTTTTGGTCTCCTAACTTGAGGAAGGACATTCTTGCTATTGAGGGAGTGCAGCGAAGATTCACCAGACTGATTCCCGGGATGGTGGGACTGACCTATCAAGAAAGACTGGATCAACTGGGCTTGTATTCACTGGAGTTCAGAAGAATGAGAGGGGACCTCATAGAAACTTTTAAAATTCTGACGGGTTGCGACAGGTTAGATGCAGGAAGAATGTTCCCGATGTTGGGGAAGTCCAGAACCAGGGGTCACAGTCTAAGGATAAGGGGTAAGCCATTTAGGACCGAGATGAGGAGAAACCTCTTCACCCAGAGAGTGGTGAACCTGTGGAATTCTCTACCACAGAAAGTAGTTGAGGCAAATTCACTAAATATATTCAAAAGGGAGTTAGATGAAGTCCTTACTACTCGGGGGATCAAGGGGTATGGCGAGAAAGCAGGAAGGGGGTACTGAAGTTGCATGTTCAGCCATGAACTCATTGAATGGCGGTGCAGACTAGAAGGGCTGAATGGCCTATTCCTGCACCTATTTTCTATGTTTCTATGTTTTTAATTAGGGATGGTCAATAAATGCTGGCCTTACCAGCGATGCCCACATCCCGGAACGAATTAAAAGAAGATCAGTGGAAGTGCTGAACCCAATGGGAATAGCAGTGGCACGGTGGGTGCGTCATGTATTATCCTCCAACAGGTTGTCAGCATCTCTGCTTCCTCGCCATCCTCTCAGCCAATAACAACCATGGTGCCAGAAAGCCAGTTGGGCCAGACTGCACAACAGCAGCTGAAGTACTACAGTTTGCAGCCAGGGCCCTCAGAGTCTCGAGGTCCCAGAAGTCGCCGACCAGAAGCATCTTAAGGATATCCACAGGAGCAACAGCAGACTTCCACCAACTCCATTAAAGCCACTGGGGAGCTCCTCGTATGAGTAGTAAATTTAATAAACTAGAAAAACACTTGGGCTGACTTTTAGGCTTTTCTGTTTTCGGGGCGAAAACGGAGGCGGGGCGGGATAGTTACCGGGAATAGTTTGCACTTTGGTAAGGAAGTTTCGGCATCTGGGCCCTGCGTTAGGGGGCACAGCATGTTGTACACTTTTTGTGGCGCAAAAATGGGAAACTCGCAAACTAAACTGCCGGGTTGTGTGTGCGCTCCGAGAGAGATCTTGGGGGGGGGGGGGCGGGAGGGGAACCTTTAAAATAAAACACAAAAACATTCCCCAAACATTGCCCATGTCACCAGAACACAAATCACTGAAAAAAATTAAAAGAACAAACTCGCACTTACCTTCGGAGCACTTTCCCTGTCTGCGCTGCCGTCTATGCTGGACTGCACTGATTTCCCAGGCGGTCATTGCGGGCGCACTTCTGGATGGACGGAGCGGGCAAAAGTCCAAACTACTGCCAGTATCGCAACGAGAGGTGTTGCACACCTGGCGTAGCTCTTCCTGGCGGTGCTGCTGAGCACCGCCGTAAAAACGGACCGGAGGATCGCGAAGGGGCGCAGGAGACCCAAACGCTGCCTTTCTTGCCGCTCCGGGGCGAAACCCGGAGCACAAAGGACCGGAAAATCCAGCCCTAGGGGTTGATCATTTGGGTGAAATATAGTGTGTGGAATTAAAATCAGCACCTTTCTTTACATTTGCAACTTTTGTCTATAGATTCTTCTCATTACAGCTTTTTCATCTGCATTATCAGAGCTTCATTGATATAGAGGTTGGCTGAATGATTTTAATACCAAAATGCTACATTTCTTTTATCAATATTAAAAGTATAGCCAATCTTTGACAATGGCAATATGAAATCTGCAGCCAACGCAATTATAACACAATCAGCATCTTAGTTTTCCTTAACACTTTGCACCCTCGTGATGCCTGATACAATCAGCCTGCCTGGTATCTGAGCTCAAATATTTTCTTTGAGAAATAGTTTATGTAACCTTAGGTTTTGACCTCTTACATTCTGCTTACAACAATAAAAAGTCAAACATACAACACCACTAAAAATCAATTTTTCCTCATAATTAAATATAGCTGAGAATTTTTCTTGGTAAAGATTAGAGGTAGCTAAATATTGCTCTACTAGCCTCCGGGGGGCAGATCTCGGGGATGGGATGGGGGTGAGCGCAGAACTTCAATCCATCCCATAGCTGCACCTGACCCTACCCAAGTCCCAGGGTCAAGGCAATTTACAGTAAAAAAAATGAACAACTCAAGGTCTTTAAAAATAATTGCAAGGCAACATTTTGCAATTTACTGCTTTTCCAAAAGCAAGATGCCATAGGGAAAACAACCTTTTAAATAATACTGGCTCTACTTTTGCTAAGATCAGGTTCTGGCATGCTAATATTCCTGCTTCATGAAGGTCTACATTAGGTCAGGGAGGCAGCACTGGTCGAACTTTAAGCAGATGACATCATCACCAGCTTCTAATGATATATTGGGGGGTGGGGGGGCGGGAGAAGGAGGGAACACAAGTACTGGCCAACCTTATTTCCGATGGAATTTTAAAATGGTAATAAAACAGGCAGAAACCTGAGGCTGAATTCTGACAGCGGGGGGGGTCTAATCCCCGACTCACCTGTTTTTTCCTGTGAAAATTCCCCCTATATATCTCCGGCACCCAGTTGATATTAGTTTTATTTGCAATTATGCTCCCAGTACCTGGTCTCCTTCATTTGGGAATATGATTTTGGTTCCTGGCTTCCAGCCTTGTTTAACCTGAATGGTCAGGATCTTATCCTTAATGCATGAAGTGTGACCATCTTCATTCATAACCTGATTAAAAGATAACAAAATAAAGGAATTGTCATTAAACACGTCACATTATTAACAAAATAACATTGTAATCAGTTCAGTCAGAAATTTAACATTGTTCTTAATTAAAGGTTAAATCCATCTTTTTTCAGATCTATAAAAAATGCAATGTTGTCCTTGGAGGATGAAGTAAATGTCATGGATTTTATGTTGGCTTTCTGCTTACTAAGAAGCTAGAGGTATAGGGACTAAGAGTGCTCGCATGTTAGGTCTGTGCTGAGTCAGCTGATCTCCGCCAGGTTGTGAATAGGAATCTACAATTGACTTCCGAGAGAGGAGGTGAAAAATGCCCTGAGTTTCCAATCCTGATTGCTACCCAGTGGGCTGTGCTGGTAATCAGAACCAGGAATGTCTTACCTACCCCTTGGCAAAGATGGTTGGAGCACCAATATGTGCCACCGTCACGTAGAACAACTCTCCCTTCCCAAAAGATATTTTAGTTTCAAGTGATAAAAATAGTCCTTTTGGAGCGGGGAGAGGTTATAACTTAATATACACATTATAATTTGTCTTTCAGTATCCATAAAAAGAACAAAATAAGCCCCCCCTCATCCAATGATTTCATCATCATAGGCAGTCCCTCGAATCGAGGATGACTTGCTTCCACGTCAAAAAGTTCACAGGTGTTTCAATGAAGGACCTAAAATTCCAGGTCCCGAACTAAATCTTGAAGGGTGGAAGATGCCTGTGCATGGATTTTTTTAACATGTGGTGGCCGTTGCACCCCAGCTACTACACGGGCTTGACAGAGCTAGGTCTTGGTCCAGTGGCAAGGATTAACCAAGACGACTGGAGACCAGCTCTGCTGCACGGACCTAGTGCACACACATATCGCAGTGTGGGGTGGCCCATGCTGTCCCTGGGCCCATGCCTCTTCTGGGCCCCGAACTCACGCTTCTCCTGGGCCCCGATCATGTCGCTCTACAATCTCTCACCGCTCCCTTGCCCCATCCTTGCCGCTCCTGTTGTACCTGCTCATGCTCCAATCACCAACCTGGATCTTGGTGACGTCCGTCTTCACTGCCGTTGCTCTCCTGCTCCAGCACGTGTTGCTCGCTGGAGTGGTATTCCGCCACGTTGCTCCTTCCACTCCTCGGCCTGCTCTGATGGTGCTCACAGGCCGGGGGCCGCTCAGCCTGCTGGGCCAGGCCGCCACACTGCTTCTTCCGCTCCCCAGCCTGCTCCGATGATGCTCGCAGGCCGGGAGCTGCTCAGCAAGCAACTACTCCTTATCTGGCAAACAGCACGGCTTTATCCTGCTCGGTCACTCGGGACCGCTTCTTCCGCCCGAACAAGTTACCCATTTGTGCGGTTTTTGCGGCCCCAGGCTTGCCGCATGCTCGTGTGGAGGGAGCCGCGGCCCGCAGGTCTCTCACTCACTGACGGTGCGGGGAAACGTCACACCCAATGATTTAGTGAGTAAATGTACCACCTATTGCAATACAAAGTCATGCATGGCAGCAGGTCTGAGATTGAATTTCTGATCAATGCTGAGTTAGTTGATCTCAGACAAACAGTACTTAAGAGTGCTACAGTTAAGCTCACTGAATTCTTCAACCCCAATCTGTGTAATAAGATCAAATTAGCAACTGTATAATATTCATGGTAGCTCATTGAAATAATAGCACTGTACCCTGCGTGAGATTTTGATCTTCTTCAAGCATCCATGATACAAGTCTTCTAAAGACAAATACAGTTCCCTTTCGATAGCAGGATCTTGTTTCTTATCTCCTCGCCCTCGTAGCCCTCCAAATCCCAAGTTTACTTCTCCTTTCACATCAAAGAAATCTGCAATGAGAGTAAGGAGCGGTAGCCTTCAGTAATGTAGAACTGTGGTAGTGTTCTATGTGTATTTATTACAATTGTGTATGTTTCCTTTTGAGAGCATTTCAGGTGAAATTCACTTCACCTTCCAGTGATGTGATAGAATTGTCTGTGAAAATAATGCAGCTTGTCATATAATTCTATTGCATTGTTTAAAACCATCTCATGTTCTAAGTGAAGCATGGACACTGTAAGGTAGATTTGCAGCCAGCGGGTTCGGTTCTGTCAGTGTGATTCAAATATGCAGAAACCAGGAAACTGTCATCCAGTCATCTCGCCTGCTGGTCAATGGAATACTCCTAGGCCTTGCCAGATACTTTGCACACTCTCAAACAGTGAGTTCCCAGTCACTGATGGATTATATCCTGGGAGCTCACTCTGAATGTCTAAAGAGGCTTGATCCCGGAAGATTTGTCAGGGTCAGTTGTGCATGACTTGGGCGGGCACAGTGATGTTCCTACCACCTCCATGTTCAAATTGGAAAATGTTCAATTCTAAGTGTTCACATTACATTCAGTACTGGCATACCCAGGGTCTGTACTTCAAGGTACAAAACAACCTTTTTATAAATAACACTTTTAACATATTAAACCTTCTCGCTGAGAATTTCCCCTTTGGCTGCTACATCATAAAAGCATGATGGGCAGGATTTCTGCCTGTCCGACAGGTGTGAATTTGTTGAGATGGAGATTTTTTTAGTGAGCTCCCAGTGGATTATCTCCCTGCACTGAATTTTCATTTTTAAGAGGTCTCCGCCATCCCAGGCAATGCTGGGTGATTATTATATACTTTTTATAATTCAGTCATTTTCAAGCACTGAAAAAATTAATTATCCAGTAATTTGAATCAAGCAATGAATTATCAAACAAATTGAATTAAGAGGTGTATGGCCATTCTATTTGTGCAACGTTGCTATGGCGGTAAGGACAGAAATACAATGAATGACATCACTCTGCAATTGCCATCTTATTTACGCACACTCATTTTTTGGGCAGGTGCTTCCAGCATCAAGCAGAAGTAATGCATGGAAATTTCTACTGCGGTAGAAATAGGCAGAGACCAGGTGGGACAGGTGCCCATCGCAGTTATGCTGGAAAAGCAGTGTAACCACAGAGGAAAATTCTTTCTATTATTCAATCGTATATCTAAAAATGTTAACTAGCTCCATGACTAATTGTGAAAGTATTTAGGGCTGTAGCAACTGTTTTATTTTTGAGCCTAACATCCAGTTGTAGGAATTTTCAACACAGTAAATTATAAAAAATTGCCCATAATTCAGCACTAAATTGGCCATCTCACTTCAGTGAAGCCACAAGAATAGACAATGATGCTGATGCACAGGCAGTCCTTCTGAAATTGAGGTTAAACACATTGATGAGGTAGAGTAAAGGATGCTTTACTTTGTTCTTTGCTGTACCTAGGAGCAAAATGTGAAAAAAAATCTTAATATTGACATCCCTCACCTCACCTATAGAACAAAATACAATGACAAAGGATGGGACGACCTTGGATCTGGCCTGGAGGCGGCGGAGGTTGAACAGCTTCCCGTTTGTTCTGTAGATTAGCTCTACTCCAGCGGGGAACTTACTGAGGGTGAAATGGAGCCGAAAAGAGCGTGGTGCAATGACACAGCCTTGCTTGAAGTGAATTGGTTCTGTGGTGGATCCATTGGTCAGGATCACGGTTTGCATGTCGTCGTGAATCAGGCGAAGGTGATTACAAACTTTTGGGGGCCGCCGAATTTGAGTACCTTCCATAATCCCTCACGGTTGACAGTGTCGAAGACCTTTGTGAAGTCAAAGAAGGCCATGTACAGGGGTTGCTGCTGTTTCCTGTATTCCTCTTAGATTTGCTGCGCGGTGAAGATCATGTCCATTGTGCCCCTTAGTGAGCGGAATCCACATTGCAACTCTAGGAGGAGTTGTTCAGCCACAGGGAGAAGGTGATTGAGGAGGATTCTTGTGATGTCCGATATGAAACTCCCAAAACAAGCACTCTACTGCTCCGACATGGTAAGCGAGCCCCAGGTGGACAGAGGAAACGCTTCAAGGATACCCCCAAAGCCTCCTTGAAAAAATGCAACATCCCCATCGACACCTGGGAATCCCTGACCCAAGTCCGCACAAAGTGGAAGAAAAGCATCCGGGAAGGCGCTGAACACCTCGAGTCTCTACGCCTAGAGCAAGCTGAAGCCAAGCATCGACAGCGGAAAGAGTGCATGGCAACCCAAGCACCCTACCCACCCGTTCCTTCAACCACTGTCTACCTCACCTGTGACAGAGACTGTAGGTCCTGCATTGGATTCGTCAGCCACATGGGAACTCATGTTTAGTGTGGAAGCAAGTCATCCTCGACTCCGAGGGACTGCTTAAGAAGAAGAAAACAAAATACACATCTGAAAACTTTATTTGTTAGAAGAATTATTTAATGTCACTGGTCCACACTTCCAAGGAGACATGACACTTTGAGTGGAGCAGACATGCTCGCAACTATGGCTTCTATCAGCATTGACCCATCAAGGATCAGCAGTGTTGTTCCTGGATTCCAATTCAAAGTGGCCAGTTATTAAATAATATCACCAGTGCATGCATGGCAGCACACAGCTGGCAAGGTGACTCGTTTAATGGATGGCAACTTGGTTTGGCATCTAACAACAACAACTTGCATTTTATATAGCACCTTTAATGTAGAAAACATCCTAAGGTACTTTGCAGAGGGGAGAAAATAGATAAAAGGAATAAAGAAATAGATGGAGAGCGATGGTCAGCTTGGGTTTTGAGAGGTTTTTCAAGGTAAAGCAGAATTTATAACAGGGACGGACAATGATAGCTTCAGTCTTCCCAATGTTTAGCTGGAGGAAGTGTTGATTTATCCACACCTTGATGTCAGATAGGGAGTATGACAGAGCTGAATAGAAACTGAATAGATTCTGGATAAAAAGTTGGTGAAGAATAGCTTTGAAGGTCATACGAATATAGACCATCAAATTCTGTATAAAACACAATTGTTCCTGCGCTGTTTGTACAATGTTATGTATAGAATCCAACATGTCAGAGCTGAATGATGTAAGTTGTCATGACAATATACTCAAGTTTTGCTTGATTACCTTTCAGAATCTTTTTCATGCCGTACTTAAAAAATAAATAGCCCAATTGTCTCCCCTTCTCACTTAAGCTCGTGACTCATGCAAGGTACAATTCTACAAGAATTGCCTCTAGAACTTGGCTAAATATTTATTCTTGATATGTAAGCCTAAACAATAAGTGTCGGCAGAGCTGAGTTCAATCCATAAACATATTTTTCAGATTGGATATCTGATTCTTTTACTCCTCCCTAGCTCAGGGATGACTAATCAATGCCTAAAAATGGAATGGAAGAATACATAAAAATTAAAAATGGAAAACGACTAAAAATTAAATTCAGTACATGGGGTGGGGTGGGGGGGCGCAGGCAGGTGCTTTCATTGAAACTCAGTACTTATTCCTTCTGTAGGTGGCACTGTGATAGACCTTTTCAAGTTAAAGAGGTCACACTGTGATACATAACAACTGCTATTTTGCACGCACAGGCATCTGCCACCCCTGGAGCTCAGGATTGGAATATCCGGTCATTGAAACATCTGTGAACTCATCCCTTTTGGTATGAAAGCAAGTCATCCTCGTTCGAGGGACCGCCTATAATGATGAAATGAAGGTGGGTATTTTGCATTGAGAGTTTCTCACCAAGTGGTTGCAAAATCTGGCCACTAGGCTCCCACAGTTCACTCAAAATGCTTTTTTTCACTGCCATTTTATCTCAGTAACTGAAGTTTCTAATGTTCTAAATTAAGCTCTAAATAAAATGTATAAAGATTAAATTACATATTTCACAAGAACATGATTACATTTATTGACTGAATTGTCTCTTGTAATGCTGTCAATAAAGTTCGTACTTGAGATTAGAATAGACCAATATGGAAAGAGTTAATCAGCGCAACCTATGGTTGAAATGGCTGATGAGGGAATCTGCTAGTTTAGCATTGCTAGGCTTGGTTTTATAAGAGTGTAAATTTTGAATTTTATTTGTCAAACATGATAATCTGATCCTTAAAACACACTGGGCCAGATTTTGCTGACATAATAATGGTATCTGAACGATGCACACCATTATTAATGCACAAATTGACCACGAAGGGACATCCTGTGAATTGCGAATCAGCAGAAGTTGCTGACTGATTTGTGCCGCTCTGATGTTAGCTTTGCGAAAACGGCATCGCTTAACTGCTCCATGATTTTCATAAATTTGCCACATTTTCACATTAATTTCCCGTTAAACTCGCCACAGAAAGTTAAGTCTAGTAATTAATACTCTAAGTACCCTTTTAACAATGTGATAATTGTTAATTCTGAGTCTTAAACAGCAACCCAACATAGGAGCAGCAAGGCAGCATTACAGACGGCTCAAGGCTGAGGTCCAACAAAAAATCCTGGACTTAAAGTGATATGTCCTTACTATACAGTACAAATGCACACAAGGCCCATACTTGAGAGAAACATAGAAGGTCACTCTGTGGCCAGTTACCTTTATTGCCAAGACCTCAAGTGATGAAGATGGGTGGAGCTTCCCCTTTTATACCTGAAAGTCCAGGTTAGGAGTGTCTCCCACAAGTTCACCCCCTTGTGGTCAATGTTCTCAAGGTATACAACTTAGGTCAGCTTATGCATGGGTTACAATGATAGTTGAATACATGACATCACCTCCCCCCAAAAGTCTTATTGGGATCACAGGTTAAGTCTCTGGTGGTTTACGCTCCCTTGTAGAGCGCCTGAGTTGGGGCTCCGGTTGTTGGGCGCTGGCCTGAGTGTCTGCTGTTTGCGGTGCCTCAGGCCTGTCCGGACTGCCCACAGTGACTGGGCTCTCCTCCACTTGGTTCCGGTGTTCGGTCACCTGTGGTGGAGTAAACTCTACATTGTGTTCTTCCTCTGCTTCTTCTATAGGGTTGCTGAACCTCCTTTTAGTTTGATCCACGTGTTTGCGGCAGATTTATCCATTGGTAAGTTTAACTACCAAAACCCTATTCCCCTCTTTGGCAATCACAGTGCCTGCAAGCCATTTGGGCCCTGCAGCGTAACTAAGGACAAAAACAGGGTCATTGACATCAATACATCGCCCTCTCGCATTCCTGTCATGGTAGTCACATTGTGACTGACGTCTGCTCTCAACAATTTCTTTGATAGTTGGGTGTATAAGGGATAACCTGGTTTTAAGCGTCCTTTTCATTAGCAGCTCTGCGGGTGGAACCCCTGTGAGCTAGTGTGGTTGGGATCTATTGGCCAACAGGAGGCGTGATAAGCAGCTTTGTAGGGAACCCCCTTGGATTCTGAGCATCCTCTGTTCTGACATGGTTGATTCCATTGCCTGCCATGAAGTCCTGGAATTCAGTGCTTGTGAAGCACGGGCCATTGTCGCTGACCAAGACATCTGGTAGACCATGAGCGGCGAACATTGCCCGTAGACTTTCTACCGTGGCAGAGGATGTGCTTGAATTTAAAATGGCACACTCAATCCATTTGGAGTAGGTATCTACTACAACCAAAAACATTTTTCCCATGAAAGGACCTGCGTAATTCACATGGATGCGTGACCATAGCTTGGCGGGCCAGGACCAGGGGCTAAGGAGGGCTTCCCTGGGTGCATTGCCCAGCTGAGCACACGTGTCGCACCTGCGAACACAAAGTTCCAGATCTGCATCTATCCCTGGCCAGCAAACGTGTGACCTGGCAATTGCCTTCATCATGACAATACCCGGGTGCTCATTGTGAAGTTCTCTGATAAACACCTCTCCGCCCATCTGGGGCATGACTACTCGGTTTCCCCACAGTAGGCAATCGGCCTGAATCGAGGGTTCATCCTTGCGCCTATGAAATGGCTTAAATTCCTCAGGGCATGCCCCGTACGTGGCTGTCCAGTCCCCATTCAGGACACATTTCTTAACTAAAGACAGTAGTGGGTCTTTATTTGTCCAGATTTTAATCTGACGGGCTGTCACAGATGAGCCTTTGCTTTCGAAAGCTTCAACAGCCATGACCATCTCAGCATCATGCTCAGTTGCCCCCTCAGTGGTGGCTAATGGGAGCCTGCTGAGTGCATCGGCGCAGTTTTCAGTGCCCGGTCTGTGCCGAATTGTGTAGTCATAGGCGGCTAACGTGAGTGCCCATCTCTATATGCGGGCCGATGCATTCGCATTTATGGCCTTGTTGTCGGCCAAAAGGGATGTTAGGGGTTTGTGATCAGTCTCCAGCTCAAATTTGCTGCCAAACAGGTACTGGTGCATTTTTTTTTTACTGCACATACACATGCTAGCGCTTCCTTTTCTACCATCCCGTAGCCCCTTTCTGCCTGGGACAGACTTCTGGAGGCATAAGCTACCGGCCAAAACTGACCATTGGCATTCACATGCTGCAACACACACCCGACCCCATAGGACGACACATCGCATGTTATAACTAGTTTCTTACACGGGTCATATAACGTTAACAGTTTGATGGAGCATAACAAATTGCGTGCTCTATCAAAAGCCCTTTCCTGGCTTTCCCCCCAGACCCAACCGCGACCTTTGTGTAGGAGCACGTGTAGCGGCTCTAACAGCGTGCTCAATTTGGGAAGAATGTTGCCAAAATAGTTCAGGAGCCCCAGGAACGAGCGCAGCTCCGTTGTGTTACGAGGTCTGGGCGCTCTCTGGATCGCTTCCGTTTTGGACGCAGTAGGTCTGATTCCATCTGCTGCTACCCTCCTCCGCAAAAATTCTACCTCTGGAGCTAAGAAGACGCACTTCGCCTTTTTCAGTCGCAGCCCTACCCGGTCCAGTCTGCGTAGCACCTCCTCCAGGTTGTGGAGGTGTTCTTCAGTATCGCGACCCATGATGAGGATGTCGTCTTGAAAAACCACCGTCCTTGGAATCGACTTGAGGAGGCTTTCCATATTTTGCTGAAAGATCGCGGCGGCCGAACGAATCCTGAACGGACATCTGTTATACTTAAACAACCCCTTGTGTGTCGTGATGGTGGTCAGCTTCTTCGACTCACTCGCCAGCTTCTGGGTCATGTAAGCTGAGGTCAGGTCCAATTTTGAAAAAAGTTTGCCATCGGATAGCGTTGCAAAGAGGTCCTCTGCTCTCGGTAGCGGGTACTGGTCTTGGAGTGACACCCGATTGATGGTGGCCTTGTAATCACCACATATCCTGACCGACCCATCCGCCTTGAGCACCGGCACAATCGGGCTCGCCCAGTCACTGAATTCGACTGGCGAGATGATGCCTTCCCTCAGCAGGCGGTCCAATTCGCCTTCTATCTTTTCCCACGTCACGTATGGCACCGCTCAGGCCTTGTGGTGTACTGGCCTGGCGTCCGGGTTTATGTGAATCACTACCTTGGCCCCCATGAAAGTGCCGATTCCGATTGAAATAATGAGTCAATTTGTCCAGGACTTGTGAGCATGATACTCGCTCCACATTAGAAATTGCATTGACATCGCCCCATTTCCAGTTCATGACAGCAAGCCAACTCCTCCCCAGTAGTGCAGGACCGTCCCCCGGGACAATCCAGAGTGGCAACCTGTTCTCCGAATCTTTGTGGGTCACAACTACCGTGGCGCTGCCGAGCACCGGAATGATCTTCTTTGTATATGTCCGTAGCTGTGCGTCAATTGGCAATAATTTTGGCCTCCTGCCCTTGGACACCCACAACCTTTCGAACTGTTTGATACTCATCAGGGACTGGCTGGCCCCCGTGTCTAGCTCCATTAATACTGGGATGCCATTGAAGAGCACTTTCATCATTATCGGTGGCGTCCTGGTATATGAACTGTATATGTGCTCCACATGAACTCGCTGAACTCCAGCTTCCAGCGATTTCTCCCAGTATTCATTTGGCCTCGTAGGGCTTACATCGGGCCCGTCCTCCTCGTACATCAATCTCGCTGCAGGCTTCCTGCACATACGCGCCAAGTGACCGCTGACGTTGCAGTATATTGCTGATACCTGCAAGCTCTGGCTAGGTGTTTGCTCCACACCTCAACAAAAGGTCCATTACTAGTCGATCATTTCTGACTGTCTCTGTAACTGTCCTTAAGCGCACCATTAACATGTGTTGATGGCCCCATTACTGGCTGCATTGTCCATTGCGATGGCATGAATCGCTGTTCAGCTAGTCATTGTCTCTGTTGAATTCCCGCTTTGGGTTCGACTACATGCTGGGGCATGTCCGATTGCCCTTGTCTGCCTAGAGAACTGTATGCTGCGTTAACAATGTTGACTCCCTGGTCGTTTGCCGCATTTGAGCCAAGATTTTTGTCATACATCATTCTGGTTTCTTCCTCCCCTGAGATAAATGTCTGGGCTATCAGAGGCGCCGCTTCCAAGGTCAACAAGTCTTTGGTTTCAATCAGTTTCCTGAAAACCCCAGCGTGCCCGATACCCTCAATAAAAAAGTCTCGCAGCATCTCCGCTCTGCATGCATCTGGGTACTTCCATAGGCTCGCCAGTCGCCGGAGGTCTGCCATGAATTCTGGAATGCTTTGCCCTTCTCGCTGCCGGTGCGTATGAAACCAGTGTCTCGCCATGTGCATGCTGCTCGCCAGTTTAGGGTATTCCCTGATCAACTTACTGAGCTCTTCGAACGTCTTGTCCGCCGACTTCTCTGGCGCTAGAAGGTTCTTCGTCCGGGAGTACGTTCTGGATCCACAAACCGTCAGGAGATGAGCCCTGCGTTTGTCGGCCGAATCTTGTCCCAATCATTACTTTGTGACAAAGCTTTGCTGTAGTCTCTCAATAAAATCGTCCCAATCATCACCAACACAGTACCTCTCTTCTGTGCTGCTAGTGGCCATGCTCGCGTGGTTTAAATCCCAATTTCTCGTTGCCAATGATGTGTCCTTACTATACAGTATAAATACACACGAGACCTATACTTGAGAGAAGGTCACTCTGTGACCAGTTACCTTTATTACCAAGACCTCAAGTGATGAAGGTGGGTGGAGCTTCCCCTTTTATACCTGAAAGTCCAGGTTAGGAGTGTCTCCCACAAGTTCACCCCCTTGTGGTCAATGTCCTCAAGTGTACAACTTAGGTCAGCTTATACATGGGTTACAATGATAGTTGAATACATGACATAAAGAACAGGCGGTGGATGGAGAAAGCACAGGAGATTCAGCAGCTGGCCGACAGCCATGATGTGCGAGGATTCTTCATTGCAGTCAAGGCTACCTATGGTCCAAACACCCACTGCTGGCCAAGAACGGGGAAACACTCATCAAGGACACCGAGGCAGTCAGGGCCCGCTGGAAGGAGCACTTCAAAGATCTCCTCAATCGAGACTCTGCCTTTGACTCGAGCGTTCTCGACTCCATCCAGCAACATGCTACCCGCCACCACCTCAGTAAAACCCCAACACTGCATGAGGTAGAAAAAGCCATAAGACAGCTTAAGAACAACAAGGCTTCAGGAGCGGATGGAATCCCTGCTGAGGCACTGAAGTATGGTGGAGAGGCACTGTTGGCGTGAATACATGGCCTCATCTCTCTCATATGGAGAGAAGAGAGCATGCCGGGAGATCTCAGAGGTGCAGTGATCGTGACCATCTTTAAAAAGGGAGTCAAGTCCGACTGCAGCAACTACAGAGAAATCTCCATGTTATCAGCCACTGTGAAAGTCGTCGCTAGATTCCTCCTCAACCATCTTCTCCCTGTGGCTGAGGAGCTCATCCCGCAGTCACAGTGCGGATTTCATCCCTTACGGGGCACAATGGACATGATTTTCGCAGCACGACAGCTGCAGGAAAAATGCAGGGAACAGCACCAGCCCTTATACCTGGTCTTCTTTGACCTTACAAAGGCCTTTGACACTGTCAACCACGAGAGTCTATGGAGCGTCCTCCTCCATTTCGGATACCCCCAAAAGTTCATCACCATTCTCCGCCTGCTCCACGACGACATGCAGACTGGGATCCTTACCAACGGATCCATTACAGATCCAATCCACGTCCGGACCAGAGTCAAACAGGGCTGCGTCATCGCCCCAACCCTCTTCTCAATCATCCTCGCTGCCATGCTCCACCTCACACTCAACAAGCTCCCCGCTGGAGTGGAACTAAACTACAGAAGCAGTGGGAACTGTTCAACCTTTGCCATCTCCAGGCCAAGTCCAAGACCACCCCAACCTCTGTCGTTGTGCTAGAATACACGGACGATGCCTGCGTCTGCGCACATACAGAGGCTGAACTCCAGGACATGGTCGACATATTTACTGAGACGTACGAAAGCATGGGCCTTACGCTAAACATCCATAAGACAAAGATCAACCACCAGCCTGTCCTCACCGCACAGCACTGCCTCCCAGTCATCAAGATCTCCCTGAAAAAGTGCAACATCCCCACTGACACCTGGGAGTCCTTAGCCAAAAACTGCCCTAAGTGGAGGAAGCGCATCCGGGAGGGCGCTGAGCACCTCGAGTATCATTGCGAGAGCATGAAGAAATCAAGCGCAGGCAGTGGAAAGAGCGTGCGGCAAACTTGTCCCATCCACCCTTTCCCTCAACGACTATCTGTCCCACCTGTGACAGGGACTGTGGTTCTCGTATTGGACTGTTCAGCCACCTAAGGACTCTTTTTAAGAGTGGAAGCAAGTCTGCCTCGATTTCGAGGGACTGCCTGTGATAATGAGTTCCATAGAAAGTTCAGAAATGAAACGTCGAATGGTCATAATACAGGTTCTGATAGCTAAGTGAATCTCAGCTGTGAGGTATCCATGGTTGAACATGCAATACTGAGACTTGCTCCGGAATAGCCATGATTTGAGTAATGTGGCAGAGTCAAAGTCACCTGTGGAACCACACCCTGTTAAAAGTCACTTACCTCAGGAAGCGAAAAGTGAAATAATGCATTCTATAGTAGTAATGCATTCAAAGGTAGTAATCTCTGTATTGCTACCAGTGCCACGTGCTAATCAGAGTAGAGGGAGCAGGATAGTTAGAATAAATACGTGGCTTGAGCAGTGGTGCAAGAGGGAGGGATTCAAATTCCTGGGACATTGGAACCAGTTCTGGGGGAAGTGGGACATGTACAAAAGGGATGGTCTGTACTTGGGCAGGACTGGAACTGATGTCCTAGGGATAACATTTGCTAATGCATTTCGGGAGTGTTTAAACTAATATGGCAGGGGGATGGGAACCTATGCAGCGAGATAGGGCGAAGTAATATGGAGTCAGAAACAGATGGTAAAAAGGTAAAAAGCAATAGTGGAAGGCCGAGTAAACAAAGGCAAGAAACAAAAAGGGCCACACTACATCATAATTCTAAAAGGACAAAGGGTGTTAAAAAACAAGCCTGAAGGCTTTGTGTCTTAATGCAAGGAGTATCTGTAATAAGGTGGATGAATTAACTGTGCAAATAGATGTTAACGGATATGATGTGATTGGGATTACAGAGACGTGGCTCCAGGATGATCAGGGCTGGGAACTCAACATCCAGGGGTATTCAACATTCAGGAAGGATAGAATAAAAGGAAAAGGAGGTGGGGTAGCATTGCTGGTTAAAGAGGAGATTAATGCAATAGTTAGGAAGGACATTAGCTTGGATGATGTGGAATCTATATGGGTAGAACTGCAGAACACCAAAGGGCAAAAAACGTTAGTGGGAGTTGTGTACAGACCTCCAAACAGTAGTAGTGATGTTGGGGAGGGCATCAAACAGGAAATTAGGGGTGCATGCAATAAAGGTGCAGCAGTTATCATGGGTGACTTTAATATGCATATAGATTGGGCAAACCAAACTGGAAGCAATACGGTGGAGGAGGATTTCCTGGAGTGCATAAGGGATGGTTTTCTAGACCAATATGTCGAGGAACCAACTAGGGGGGAGGCCATCTTAGACTGGGTGTTGTGTAATGAGAGAGGATTAATTAGCAATCTCATTGTGCAAGGCTACTTGGGGAAGAGTGACCATAATATGGTGGAATTCTGCATTAGGATGGAGAATGAAACAGTTAATTCAGAGACCATGGTCCAGAACTTAAAGAAGGCTAACTTTGAAGGTATGAGGCATGAATTGGCTAGGATAGACTGCCGAATGATACTTAAGGGGTTGACTGTGGATGGGCAATGGCAGACATTTAGAGACCGCATGGATGAACTACAACAATTGTACACCCCTGTCTGGCGTAAAAATAAAAAAGGGAAGGTGGCTCAACCGTGACTATCAAGGGAAATCAGGGATAGTATTAAAGCCAAGGAAGTGGCATACAAATTGGCCAGAAAGAGCAGTGAACCTGGGGACTGGGAGAAATTTAGAACTCAGCAGAGGAGGACAAAGGGTTTGATTAGGGCAGGGAAAATAGAGTACGAGAGGAAGCTTGCAGGGAACATTAAGACGGACTGCAAAAGTTTCTATACATATGTAAAGAGAAAAAGGTTAGTAAAGACAAACGTAGGTCCCCTGCAGTCAGAATCAGGGGAAGTCATAACGGGGAACAAAGAAATGGCAGACCAATTGAACAAGTACTTTGGTTCGGTATTCACTAAGGAGGACACAAACAACCTTCCGGATATAAAAGGGGTCAGAGGGTCTAGTAAGAAGGAGGAACTGAGGGAAATCCTTATTAGTCAGGAAATTGTGTTGTGGAAATTGATGGGATTGAAGGCCGATAAATCCCCAGGGCCTGATGGACTGCATCCCAGAGTACTTAAGGAGGTGGCCTTGGAAATAGCGGATGCATTGACAGTCATTTTCCAACATTCCATAGACTCTGGATCAGTTCCTATCGAGTGGAGGGTAGCCAATGTAACCCCACTTTTTAAAAAAGGAGGGAGTGAGAAAACAGGGAATTATAGACCAGTCAGCCTGACATCAGTAGTGGGTAAAATGATGGAATCAATTATTAAGGATGTCATAGCAGCGCATTTGGAAAGAGGTGACATGATAGGTTCAAGTCAGCATGGATTTGTGAAAGGGAAATCATGCTTGACAAATCTTCTGGAATTTTTTGAGGATGTTTCCAGTAGAGTGGACAAGGGAAAACCAGTTGATGTGGTATATTTGGACTTTCAGAAGGCTTTCGACAAGGTCCCACACAAGAGATTAATGTGCAAAGTTAAAGCACATGGGATTGGGGGTAGTGTGCTGACATGGATTGAGAACTGGTTATCAGACAGGAAGCAAAGAGTAGGAGTAAATGGGTACTTTTCAGAATGGCAGGCAGTGACTAGTGGGGTACCGCAAGGTTCTGTGCTGGGGCCCCAGCTGTTTACATTATACATTAATGATTTAGACGAGGGGTTTAAATGTAGTATCTCATAGAAACATTTAAAATTCTGATGGGTTTAGACAGGTTAGATGCAGGAAGAATGTTCCCAATGTTGGGGAAGTCCAGAACCAGGGGTCACAGTCTAAGGATAAAGGGTAAGCCATTTAGGACCGAGATGAGGAGAAACTTCTTCACCCAGAGAGTGGTGAACCTGTGGAATTCTCTACCACAGAAAGTTGTTGAGGCCAATTCACTAAATATATTCAAAAAGGAGTTAGATGAAGTCCTTACTACTAGGGGGATCAAGGGGTATGGCGAGAAAGCAGGAATGGGGTACTGAAGTTGCATGTTCAGCCATGAACTCATTGAATGGCGGTGCAGGCTAGAAGGGCCGAATGGCCTACTCCTGCATCTATTTTCTATGTTTCTATAACCGATATTGATGTTTACTTCCTACATCAGCAGACAAGTAGGACAGAACCAGAAATGTTTATCTTTATTCTGTATATTGTTAAAACAGCTAGATTCAAAATGGAAGGTGCACTCTCCTAAGTTTCAAAATGGAAGATGGATGGATGATCAGTCTGCTAGTAATGGGGTAATATCTTGTCTTTGGAAAGGAATTATCTGTAATATAGTTACTTTGAAGGGTGATATGGCTTGTTTGAAATATTAATGCACAGTTTGACAGATGGGAGTTGTAATTTCTAGTCTTGACCAGAGTCTTGAGGGGCAGGGGGTAGAGAGTTTATGAGGAAGCCAGCAACTGAGTGATTTACACAATGTCAGGATTAAAAAATCAGGAAGCACTTCTTCACACAAAGGCGAGTGGAAATCTGGAACTCATTCCCCAAAAGGCTGTGGAAGCTGGGTCAATTCAAATTTCAAGACTAAGATCAATAGATTTTTGTTGCATAAGGGCATCCAGGGATATCGAACATAGACGAGTAAATGGAGTTGAGCTACAAATCAGCCATTATCTAATTGAATGGCGGAACAGGCTGAATGTTCCTATATTCCTATGATGTGTGCTGACAGCAGGCAAGGACT
Organism: Pristiophorus japonicus; assembly: GCF_044704955.1. NCBI lineage: Eukaryota > Metazoa > Chordata > Chondrichthyes > Pristiophoridae > Pristiophorus > Pristiophorus japonicus. The sequence continues at coordinate 189,553,986 of NC_091986.1, read as the reverse complement.
CGGAATATCTACCCTACACGAGTAGACAAAGGGTTAATAGACCCTTTTTCAGGAAATTGCTTCTCACAGTCTCCTAGCAATTTGTTGGAAGTGTAGACTCTCCTGGTACATTACGTGAAATTATTTCTCAAGAGTTCCTATACTGACCTTACCCAAAAGAGGCTAGTGAATAGAAGACTGAATAATCTGAGAAGTTTACTAGACAATAAGACTGTTTTCTCTTTTGAAGATCTTAGGAGTAGTTGGGGAATCCAAAACTATGGCCTAGCTCTAATTTTAAGATTTTATGCCCTTTTGTTCTGGATTCCCCCACCAGAGAAAATAGTTTCTTCACAATGTACGCACGTGTCCAAAGAGGCCCCGCAAGTTCTGGGTTTAACGCGCAAAGCGCATGCGCCTAAACCCGGCACTTACAAACTGTCAAAATTTCTTTTGACAGATCGCACGGAGCAGGAGCAGGGCCTTCGCGAGCAGCGATTTGGGATATCTGCCCAGCGAATGCCCTTAAAACTCTTGCACCTGGTAAAAATGTTTAGACTTAGAACCTTGCTTTTTATATAGCCAAAATAGTAGAACGCAAGCCAGCGGAAGTCATGATCAAACTGTACAGCAGATTGTACAGCGCTCTGGTTAGACCAGAGCTTGAATACTACATGCATTTTTTGGTTGCTGGGACACATTCACGCACTGGAGGCAGCCACGAGTATCAAGGTCTGAGTTATGAGGAAACACTGGGGAAACATACTTTTATTTTCAAAAACAAAGTATGAGGCTACCCAGATGCTGCCAGATCGGACATTCTGAGCATGCACAGCACTATATAACGACAGGTTCTTTCTTTGTGTGAAACAGGATACATTCTAGCATCAATTAATAGCATGTATTTTTACAAACTGACACCAACTGGCATATATTTCATGTTGGCATGTGCAGACAAGCAGTTTATTCCTGACCCAGTAGATAATGCACAATGTTACTCCTATATTAACATTACTTTTCACATTGTTATTTTAAAATCTAATGCAAGTACCTGCAAATGGATTATCTCCACCGAAGAAGTCCCTGAAGATTTTGTGGGCATTGCCATGAAAAGTATATCCAGTTGTCCAAGCACCAGTGTCACCGAATTCAAGGGGAATACCTCCTTTCAACCCCTCCTCACCAAATTTATCATAAGTAGCTTTCTTTCTTACTGAAAAAAAATGATAAGGTTGAGTATTTCTCACACTTTAATTTATCTGACCATCTAAATTTCACTAAAATGTTATAATATTCAATCCTATTAAAATTATAAAAGAGTTATTTATAAGACCCAGTAAGGTACACTATATGATAGATCGACACATGGCAAAGAGTTATTTCATTAGGAGGACTTGTCCAAGATCTTGGTGTTTCCACCAATGAACCATACATTGGTATCACCACTGACATAATACTTGTTACTTGCAAAATAATTGTTTGCCAAAGACTGAATTTAGGCATCAAGTAAGATACTTCAGAAGTTCATAGTTTAGAAGTTGGTATTATCAAAACCAGATTACAGTGGGTCTCAAAAACCTATCACAGTCAAGTTGTGAGTACAACAATAATGCACAAAATGTAAAAGCACTTCACCCTCTTGCTTTTTCTCCCCTTCCCTCACCACAACCTTACCCTTGTGCCTTTCTCCTTTCAGAGAGCCATAAACTGACACCTGGCCAGACACAGATAGAGGAGCAGAGGACTCAGATGAGGATGTCGATGGGATGGCCTACAAAAGAAGGCTGATGGGTACGCACAACAAAATGTTTGTGTATTGGCAGGCCTGCCAGAAAGCCTGAGCGCAATGTCAAACATAGAAACATAGAAACATAGAAAATAGGTGCAGGAGTAGGCCATTCGGCCCTTCTAGCCTGCACCGCCATTCAATGAGTTCATGGCTGAACATTCAACTTCAGTACCCCATTCCTGCTTTCTCGCCATACCCCTTGATCCCCCTAGTAGTAAGGACCTCATCTAACTCCTTTTTGAATATATTTAGTGAATTGGCCTCAACAACTTTCTGTGGTAGAGAATTTCACAGGTTCACCACTCTCTGGGTGAAGAAGTTCCTCCGCATCTCGGTCCTAAATGGCTTACCCCTTATCCTTAGACTGTGACCTCTGGTTCTGGACTTCCCCAACATTGGGAACATTCTTCCTGCATCTAACCTGTCTAACCCCGTCAGAATTTTAAATGTTTCTATGAGGTCCCCTCTCATTCTTCTGAACTCCAGTGAATACAAGCCCAGTTGATCCAGTCTTTCTTGATAGGTCAGTCCCGCCATCCCGGGAATCAGTCTGGTGAACCTTCGCTGCACTCCCTCAATAGCAAGAATGTCCTTCCTCAGGTTAGGAGACCAAAACTGTACACAATACTCCAGGTGTGGCCTCACCAATGCCCTGTACAACTGTAGCAACACCTCCCTGCCCCTGTACTCAAATCCCCTTGCTATGAAGGCCAACATGCCATTTGCTTTCTTAACCGCCTGCTGCACCTGCATGCCAACCTTCAATGACTGATGTACCATGACACCCAGGTCTCTTTGCACCTCCCCTTTTCCTAATCTGTCACCATTCAGATAATAGTCTGTCTCTCTGTTTTTACCACCAAAGTGGATAACCTCACATTTATCCACATTATACTTCATCTGCCATGCATTTGCCCACTCACCTAACCTATCCAAGTCGCTCTGCAGCCTCATAGCATCCTCCTTGCAGCTCACACTGCCACCCAACTTAGTGTCATCCGCAAATTTGGAGATACTACATTTAATCCCCTCATCTAAATCATTAATGTACAGTGTAAACAGCTGGGGCCCCAGCACAGAACCTTGCGGTACCCCACTAGTCACTGCCTGCCATTCTGAAAAGTACCCATTTACTCCTACTCTTTGCTTCCTGTCTGACAACCAGTTCTCAATCCATGTCAGTACACTACCCCCAATCCCATGTGCTCTAACTTTGCACATCAATCTCTTGTGTGGGACCTTGTCGAACGCCTTCTGAAAGTCCAAATATACCACATCAACTGGTTCTCCCTTATCCACTCTACTGGAAACATCCTCAAGGAGCATGGAGGAGTCCGGCACCAAACTTGCACAGGGCTATGCGCAGAGCTTGGAGCCTATGATTTCCAGCATGGAATTGATGGCCAACTCCAATACTGTACTTGTGGACCCAACCATGATGCAGGGTCTGATGGCCAATGTCTCAGCTTTCATTGCAGCACAGGCAGAAGCGACCCAATGTCTGAGGAAGCTCAAACTTTTGTCATGCAAGCTCAGACTGCTCTCATGTAGGCTCAGCTTGCTGCCACACAAGCTCAGACTGCTGTAATCATGGCCATGTTTACCATTGTGGAAAGGGGCTTGTAGGATGTCACAGCAGTCCAGCAATTTGTTCTGCAACACATTACTTGGATTGCTAAGGCGCCGCCCCAGGGATTGGCAGTGGCTCTGTTGAGCAAGAACCAGTTGTCCTCTCTCTGGACGACAGCAGTCTTGCTTCCACCACCGCCACTCTGCCAGTACCCTTGCTGTTGCCTGTCAGTCAGCCAGCCCAGACTGCTACCACCCATGTGGAGATGCTACAGTCTACAGTCAGGCCTTCTAGGTCCACAGCTGCTCGAGGTCGACCTGCAAGGCCATCTGCAGACTTCCCCACTGAAAGTTAGCAGTCTTCCACCAGCCATGGTGCAGCCTCTGGGGTAGCACTTTGTAGGAGTGCTTAACCGAGACTCTGTCTTCGATACGAGTGTCCTTGACTCCATCCCGCAGCATGCTACCCGCCACAATCTCAACACAACTCCAGCCCAGCATGAGGTTAAAAAGGCCATCCGACAACTGAAGAACAACAAGGCCTCAGGAGCAGATGGAATCTCCGCCGAAGCTCTAAAGCATGGCAGAGAAGCTCTATTGGCACGAATCCATGAACTCATTTCTCTTATTTGGAAGAAGGAGAGCATGCCAGGGATGCTGTAATCGTGACCATCGTCAAGAAAGGTGACAAGTCCGATTGCGGTAATTACAGAGCAGTTTCCTTGCTGTCTGTCACAGGGAAAGTCATCACAAGAATCCTCCTCAATCGCTTTCTCCCAGTGACTGAAGAGCATCTCCCAGAGTCGCAATGCGAATTCCACCCACTAAGGGGCACAATGGACATGATCTTCACTTTGTGTCAAATTCAAGAAAAATGCAGGGAGCAACACCAGCCTTTGTACATGGCCTTCTTTGATCTCACCAAGGCCTTCGACACCATCAACCGGGAGGGACTATGGAGTGCCCTCCTCAAATTCGGCTGCTCTCAAAGGTTCGTCACGATCTTCCACCTGCTTCACAATGACATGCAAGCCGTGATCCTGACCAATGGATCTACCACAGACCCAATAAATGTGCGGACCAGGGTCAAGCAAGGCTGTGACATTGCAATGCTCCATCTCACCCTCAACAAGCTACCCGCTGGAGTGGAGCTAATCTACAGAACAAACGGGAAACTGTTCAACCTCCGTCGCCTCCAGTCCAGATCCAAGGTCGTCCCATCCTCTGTCATTGAATTACAGTATCTGTAAGACAAAGGTTCTCTACCAACCTGCCCCGCCACATAGTACTGCTCCCCGATTATTATCATCCATGACGACGCATTGGACAACGTGGATCATTTTCCATACCTCGGGAGCCTACTGTCAACAAGGATGGATGTCAACGACGAAGCCTTCAGTGTGCCAGTGCAGTCTTCAGTCATCTGAGGAAGAGGGTGTTTGAAGATCAGGACCTCAAACCCGGCACTAGGTTCATGGTCTACAGGGCAGTAGTGATACCCGCCCTCCTATATGCTTTAGAGACATGGACTATGTACAGCAGGCACCTCAAAGCACTGGAGAAGTACCACCAACGCTGCCTCCGCAAGATTCTGCAAATCCATTGTCAGGATAGGCGCACCAACGTCAGTGTTCTCGCTCAGTCCAAAATCCCCAGCATCGAAACATTGACCACGCTCGATCAGCTCTGATGGACGGGCAACATCGTTTACATGCCCAATACTAGACTCCTAAATCAAGCACTCTACTCAGAGCTCTAACACGGCAAGTGAGCCCCAGGTGGGCAGAGGAAATGCTTCAAGAACACTCTCAAAGCCTCCTTGAAAAAGTGCAACATCCCCACTGACAACTGGGAATCCCTGGCCCAAGACTGCTCAAAATGGAGGCACAACATCTGGGGAAAGTGTCGAACACCTTGAGACTCTTTACCGGGAGCAAGTGGAAGCCAAGCGCAAACAGTGGAAGGAACGCACGACAACCCAAGCACCCCACCAACCTGTCCCTCCAACCACTGTCTGCCCCACCTGTGACAGAGACTGTAGGTCCCGCATTGGACTCATCCATCACCTGAGAACACATATTAGTGTGGAAGCAAGTCATCCTCGACTCCAAGGGACTGCCTCGGAAGGGAAGACTTTGTGGGAGCACTAGGACATGCAACGGCAGAAAAGGGTGATCAGCGGACTTTTTTGTGTAATATTATGATGGGTTGATTTGGAATGTTTTTGTTTTGTGATGTCTTTCATTTAAACATTGCAGCCAAGAGGACGCTGTGATAGTCTGTATCAGAGGGATGGTAAGGTGAAGGACTATCGGTGAATGGGGAATTGGGGTTGTGTTCACTGAAACAGCAGCTGGATGAGTCGATCACGGACAGCCCGGGCAGAAAGGAGTTGTTTGGGTTGCTTCCTGTCTTCCACTTCCTTCTTCTTCCTCCTCCTCCTCCATCTCCTCCTCCTCTTCCTCCTCCTTCTCAGCTGGTCATCGTATGCCTAGTGGAAAGGGCACTGCCCTCATGATGGTGAGGTTGTGGAGCATACTACAATGAATCTTGAATCGCTGCAGGGTACTGCAGGGCTCCTTCAGAGCTGTCCAGGCAGCAAAACCATTACTACAGCACCCAAATGATCTGCTTAATGATGTTTCATGTGGCAGCATGGCTCTCATTGTATGCCTGCTGGCCACAAGTGGTTGGGTTGAGCCAGGTGGTCAAGGGATAGCCCTTGTTGCCCAGCAGCCAGCCGCTGGTTTGTCTTGGTGGATCAAAGACTGAGGGAACAGTGGACTAGTGCAGAATAAAAGCATCACGACTGCTGCCAGGATACCGGGCATTCACCATCATGATATGCTGAGCATGGTCGCACATCAAATGCACATTGAGCGCGTGGAAACCTTTGCGGTTGCGGTACATCTCAGCATTTAGATGCAGTGCCCGCAAAGGCACGTGTGTAGTCAATGATGCCCTGCACCATGGGGAAGCCCGCTATCCTGGCAATGCCACATGCATGCTCCGCCTGCTTCTCTCTGTTCCGAGAGATGACAATGAAGTCCCCTTTCCTCGCATAAAGAGCGTGTCACCTCTTTTATGCAGCAGTGGACGGCAAACTGTCCGATGTTACAGATGTTGCCTGCTCCAGCCTGGACGGATCCAGATGCGAAGAAATTCAGAGCCACGGTCACCTTCACAACCACTGGCAGCGCTATTCTTGCCCTGGTGTGAGGCTGCAGGTCCAGTTGCAAGAGGTGGCAAAGTTCTGTGAGCACCTCCTTCGTAAAGAGAAGACGTCTCACACACTCCTCCTGGCTTAGGCTGAGGTATGAGATTTGCTCCCGGAGAACCCTAGGTGGGTAACACCTCCTGCTGAGAGTCCTTCTCCCTCTCCTCCCTCTGAAAGCAGCAGCTGATTAACGTCATGATCTATGCACTTATGAGAGTTCACACTTGTAAAATTTAATTTTCAGAGCCACAAAGGTTGTTTGAAAAGGGGAATATTTAATGGGATTAGACTGGTATGAAGTAAACCACTTGCACAAACTTGATGGGCAAATGCCCCTTTTTCTGTGCAGTAAAATTCTATGATTATTGTTTCCATTATCTTATCAGTTGTTCTTCCCTCTTCTCCTCTTGTCACCTTAAATGTTGACCACTTGCTGGGGTATAATTGCAAGGTACCGGGTACCCTCCCGTACCTTGCATAAGTGGCTATTTCAGTCTGTTCTGATAACTACAACCTTGCTATCATGTTAATCATGGGTGTAATTCCGGTGGGCTGGACATGTCATCCGCATGAATGAGTCAAGAATCCCTCGTCAGCTTTTTCACGGCGAGCTCTGTGAAGGTCGAAGACACCAGGGGCGTCCCCGCAAGTGCTACAAAGATTGCATCAAGGCTAACCTCCAGTACTGTGGCATCCAACCAAAGAACCTCGAGAATACAGCAGCTAATAAAATCCAGTGGCGAACCCTCACGAGAACTGCCTGCCAGACCGTCGAAGAAAGCCGATGTCAACGCCTGCGGGACACTAGAGATAGACGACATCAGGTGGCAGTACTGCCAGCATCAGGCACACCGAACCTCCCTTGCCGACGTGCAAAAGACTATGTGCATCCAGAATTGGCCTATGCAGCCACTTGAAGACACATGCCATTGATGATTAGTACATCAACGTCTTTGTTGGATACGACAGACTACCAAGCAATTCAGGATGCAGAAGGCATGATCTTCATTTTCTTTTAAACTAAACTGATAAATTGTATAGCCATGACAGTGTGTAGATATGGTAAAATGCACAAGACACTTTTCCACAATAACATCACTCCTTTAAACATTATTTGGAAAAAGAGTATAAACAAGGAAATATCCCCTTAATGTGAAAAAACAGAACAGAAAGACAACATGTAGAAATGTTCCATGTTGAATTAAAGAGAGGCGCATTTATGATTTTAAAGTATTTTTTGAACATTACTGTGATACAATTTTTGTAACACATATGCAAGAGGATTTTAATAACCCGAGTATTGGGAGATATTACAGCATTACACAGTGACGAAACTTCAAAAGTACTTCATTGGCTGCAAAGCGCTTTGGGACATCCTGAGGTTGTGAAAGGTGCTATATAATGAAAGCCTTTCTTTTTTATATATTAATGGAAACAAAATTCAGATTTCACAAATAAACCTCAACTATAATACAAAACTACAAAAGTAATAATTTAAATTAATTTGTATTTCAGTTTAAAACTGATGAATGCTACAATTAGAATATATCACGGCCAAACAATGTGTATGATAAACATACACTATTAAGGTGACAGTACTCACATGAATTAAATGTGTGGAGATATCTATCGTGTGTATTCTATAGGGCAAAGTGGGAAAAATATGGAGGAGCAAGTTTTCATAAAAATTACAGAGATACAAGAACTATAGAGCAGTGATAATGGGGGACTTCAACTATCCTAATGTAGATTGGGACAATAATAGTGTAAAGGGCAGAGAGGGGAAAGAATTTCTGAGGTGTGTTCAGGAGAACTTTCTTGATCAGCATGTTTCTGGCCCAAAGAGGTAGGAGGTATTGCTGGATTTGGTTCTGGGCAATGAGGTGAGTCAAGTAGAGCAAGTGTCAGTAGGGCAACATTTAGCAAACAGTGATCACAGTATCATAAGGTTTAGATTAACTATGGAAAAGGACAGGGTGCAATCTAGAGTAAAAATACTTAATTGAAGGAAGGACAATTTCAGTGAGATGAAAACGGATCTGGCCCAGGTAAATTGGAATCAAAGATTTGCAGGCAAAACTGTAGTGGAACAATAGGCTGCCTTTAAAGAGGAAATAGTTCGGGTACAGTTGAGGTACATTCCTACTAGGGGGAAAGGTAGGGCAACTAATGTCAGAGCTCCCTGGATGATGAAAGAGATATAGAGCAAGATGAAGCAGAAAAAGAGCGCGTATGACAGATGTCAGGTCGAGAATACATCTGAGAATCAGGCTAAATATAAAAAGTTCAGAGGAGAAGTGAAAAAGAAAATAAAAAGGGTAAGGAGAGGGTATATGAATAGAATGGCAGCTAACATAAAAGGTAATCCATGGTGATTGGCAAAGGAACCAATGCCGGCACAGGCTCAATGGGCCATATGGCCTTCTTCCGTGCCGTAACCATTCTATGATTCTATGAAAAGTCTAGCATGGGCATATAAACAGTAAACGGGTAGTAAGTGGAGGGGTGGGGCTGATTAGGGACCAAAAAAAGAGACCTACGCATGGAGGCAAAGGGTATGACTGAGGTATTAAATGAGTACTTCGCATCTGTCTTCACCAAGGAAGAAGATGTTGTCATAGACATAGTAAAGGAGGAGGTAGAGGAGATACAGGATGAGATAAGAATTGATAAAGACTGGGTACCAGAAAGGCTGGCTGTACATAAAATAGATAAGTCACCAGGACCGGCTGGGATGGATCCTGGGATGGAAATACTGGCAATAATCTTCCAATCCTCCTTAGAAATGGGGGTGGTGCCAGAAGATTGGAGAATTGCAAATGTTACACCCTTGATCAAAAAAGGGTGTAAAGATAAACCCATCAACTACAGTTTAATCTCAGTAGTGGAGAGGCTTTTAGAAACAATAATCAGGGACAAAATTAACAGTGGATTAATTAAGGAAAGCCAGCACGGATTTGTTAAATGCAAATCATGTTTAACCAACTTGGTCGATTTTTTTGGTGAGGTAACAGAGATGGTTGATGACGGCAATGCAGTTGACGTACTGTACATGGATTTCCAAAAGGCGTTCGACAAAGTGCCACATAATAGGCTTGCCAGCAAAGTTGAAGCCCAAGGAATAAAAGAGACAGTGACAGCATGGATATGAAATTGGCGAAGTGACAGGAAACAGAGAGTAGTGGTGAATGGTTGTTTTTCGGTCAGGAGGAAGGTATACAGTGGTGTTCCTCAGGGGTTGGCTCTAGGACCACTGCTTTTTTTGATATATATTAATGATATATATTAATGACCTGGATGTAGGTGTACAGGGCACAATTTCAAAATTTGCAGATGACACAACATTTTGAAGTATCATCAGCATCAAAGGCAGTCCCTCGAAATCGAGGAAGACTTGCTTCCATTCTAAAAGTGAGTTCTTAGGCGGCTGTACAGTCCAATGCAGGAATTACAGTCTTTGTAACAGGTGGGGCAGACAGTGATTGAAGGAAAGGGTGGGTTTGCAGCTCGCTCCTTCTGCTGTCTTCGCTTGATTTCTGCATGCTCTTGGCGACGAGACTCGAGGTGCTCAGCACCCTCCCGGACGTTCTTCCTCCACTTTGGTTGATCTTGGGCCAGGAATTCCCAGGTGCCGGTGAGGATGTTGCCAAGGAGGCTTTGAGGGTGTCCTTGAACCTTTTCCTCTGCCCACCTGGGGCTAGCTTGCCATGTAGGAGTTCCAAGTAGAGCACTTGCTTGGGGAGTCTTGTGTCGGGCATGCAGATGATGCGGCCCGCCCAATGGAGCTGGTCGAGACTGGTCAGTGCTTTGATGCTGGACTATATACAGCAGACATCTCAAAGCGCTGGAGAAGTACCACCAGCGCTGCCTCCGCAAGATCCTGCAAATCCACTGGGAGGATAGACGCATCAACGTCAAGTGTTCTTGCTCAGGCCAACATCCCCAGCATCGAAGCACTGACCACTTGGAAGTATGGTGAACAATGAGGAGGATAGAGATAGACTTCAAGAGGACAAAGACAGGCTGGTGAAATGGGCGGACACGTGGCAGATGAAATTTAAAGCACAAAAGTGTGAAGTGATACATTTTTGTAGAAAGAATGTGGAAAGGAAATATAAACTAAAGAGTACAATCCTAAAGGGGGGGTGCATGAACAGAGAGGCATAGGGTTATATGTGCACAAATCGTTAAAGGTGGCAGGGCAGGTTGAGAAAGCAGTTAAAAAAGCTTAGAGGATTCTGGGCTTCATGAATAGAGGTATAGAGTACAAAAGCATAGAAATTATGATGAACCTGTATAAAACATTGGTTTGGCCTCAACTGAAGTAATGTGTCCAATTCTGGGCACCGCACTAGGAAGGATATGAAGGCCTTAAAGAGTGTGCAGAAAAGAATGATTCCAGGGATGAGGGACTTCAGTTACATGGATAGACTGGAGAAGTTGGGGTTGTTTTCCTTAGAGAATGAGAGGCGATTTGATAAAAGTGTTCAAAATCATGAGGGGTCCAGACAGAGTAAATAGAGAGAAACTATTCCCATTGGCAGAAGGGTCGAGAACCAGAAGACACAGATTTAAGGTGATTGGCAAAAGAACCAAAGGTGACATTAAAAAAAACTTTTTTACGCAGCGAGTGGTTAGGATCTGGAATCCACTGCCTGAAAGGGTGGTGGAGGCAGACTCACCACGGTTTTCGAAAGGGAGTTGGATAAGTACCTGCAAGAAAAAAAATTGCAGTGCTACAGGGAAAGGGTGGGGTTGTTGGACTAGCTGAGGTGCTCTTGCAGAGAGCTGGCGCAGGCTCGACAGGCCGAATGGCCTTCTTCCGTGCTGTAACCATTCTATGGTTCTATGTTTTAGCTGATCATGACATTTACCTATTTTCAAAGCTCCCAATTACAAAGAGTTGCAATACTCACAATCACTTAGAACATCATAGGCTTCTGCAATTTGTACAAACTTTTCCTCCACACATGCATCTTTATTTTTGTCTGGATGGTACTTTAGGGCCAATTTACGGTACCTACAATGGCAGATATACATCCTTAGTAAAATACAGCAAGATTCTTCTCCTTTTCCATTTATTTGTTTTGGAAAGCGTAACATACAAAATAAACTTCCCCGATGGTTTAATGAGAAATGCACTGCCCATTCGCATACATGCCAACCTACAAACCTCACACAAGCTGATGAATAGCTTCAAATAAAGCTGACACAATCTCAAAAAAGTTAACAACTCAAAATACAACATACAACTGAAAAATAGTGTCAAATAAAGACTTATGGCCATGGCCACTGTTTCACGGCAACTAAATTTGTTAAATTCCTTTTTATTACATTGGATTTCTGATTTTTTATCAGTGTTTTGGGATCACATTGCAAATTCAGTTTGTTTTCTGTGAAAGATGAAGCCCAATGGCCTTAGCTAGGACATATAAAAAGTAGTAATGGGAGTAGAATGGGTCACAAGCTCGTCATGACTTAAGCTGCAACGGTGCCCAATATTTCATCAGATGTATTGTAGGGGAAAAAACTGAAGTACAGAAGTGTGTTTGTTGTACTGATGGGTTTAGGCATTTCTGATTGGGAATGTGAACACTGAAGGTGCAAAACGTTGCTATCAGGACATTTTGACTCTTGGTACTTTTTTGGTGAATCTTCCAGCATTTTGAAGTCTTCTGCAATTCTACATTTGAAGCCAAAAATAGTGGTGAGTGAAGCATGCTGCATCCTCAGGTCAGTGTACCCTATAAACACTACGAAAAGCTGCACAATTCAGAAATGCCCAGAACTGGCTACCTGAGGTTGTTCCTCACAATGCCATAAATAAAATCATTGAATAAAATGAGTGACAGGAATAAAGCAAAGTTGTTCACTGTCACTCATTTTATTCAAAAAATCCTTACATGGACGGTGGCGCTGAAGTGCACATCAAAATAAAATCAATATTTGACCGTGTAATCCCATAGCTTCCAGTTTCTTCATAAGGGCTGAAAGTGGCACTAAAGCCTTATGAAAATCAATGAAAACAATGTAAGTGGGGCTGCCCTGAGTCTTACATAGTCTTGTATAGTGCCACTACTTGCACTATGAATTCCTTATGAGAGCAAAATGCAATCTGTTCATTTCTGATTGCTCTTCTCCACTCCAGGGACTTGAGCACATAAATCTAGGCTGACAATCCAGTGCAGTGCTGAGGGAATGCTGCATTGTCGGAGGTGCCATCTTTCGGATGAGACGTTAAACCGAGGTCCCGACTGCCCTCTCAAGTGGACGTAAAAGATCCCATGGCACTATTTCGACGAAGAGTAGGGAGGTTATCCCCGGTGTCCTGGCCAATATTTATCCCTCAATCAACATCACTAAAAAAATCAGATTATTTGGTCATTATCACATTGATGTTTGTGGAGCTTGCTGTGCGAAAATTGGCTGCCACATTTCCTACATTACAACAGTGACCATATTCCAAAAGTACTTCATTCGCTGTAAAGGACTTTGAGACATCCGATGGTCGTGAAAGGTGCTATATAAATGCAAGTCTTTCTTTTTCTTTCTTTCTGGGTCTCCAAAGCATCCAAACGCACGTGTCATGACACCCCAGAGCACCACCCTAAGAGCCACTGATATGCAGAAACAACGTTTAGGGCCATCTAAGGTAAATTTGAGCCTGATCTGTTGGTAGCAGAAAAATATTGATTTTTGCCAACACCATTTATATACGAACAACCCTGCAGAAGCATCATCATCATAGGCTGTCCCTCGAACGAGGATGACTTGCTTCCACGAGAGTTCACAGATGTTTCAATGAAGGACCCGATGTTCCAGACCTGAACTCCAGTTGAGGGGGTGGAAGATGCCTGTACATGGATTTTTTTAACGTGGGGTGGCCGTTGCACACCAGCCACCACACGGGCTTGACAGAGCTAGGCCTTGATCCAGTGGCAAGGATTAACCAGGACGACTGGAGACCTGCTCTGCTGCACGGACCTATTGTGCACACATATCACAGTGTGGGCAGGTCCATGCTGTGTGAAATGCTGTTGACTGGTTTGTATACATGTTTGTGAAGACAATACTTGATCAACTAATTCCATTACCTAGCCTCATCACAGTATCAGCTTGTATTGATTAGTTATCAAATAAACCTGCCTGCATTGCAAAATATGTGTAGTTAGAAATAACATGTTGAGGGAAAGCAGAGAGCTGTTGGAGGGGCACCTGAATAATTTTCCAACAAATTCTACCCGAGTTACACAAGAGGGCCAGGGAAAGTGTTACTATCTAAGACTTGCACTTGAACTATAAGTAGTTTCAAGCAAGAAGGGGAGAAAATTGGAACGGAGAGAAAGGAATCTTTAATAAATGCAATTCATGAAAAATAGTTTTACTAAATATACCAAATAATATTCACATAAAAAAAATTACATGTGCGATGTGGTATCTTCATGCACTAAACCGCAGAGTGGTAGGGAAATTAGAACTGTAGCTCAAATCATTTCACTTTTCTCTTTATATTAACTGTTGTATTTAAACAACAATCCTTACGTTATACCAATGACAGATAACATCATAAAGTGCAGATCACAAAAAACAGCAGTTTTAAAAAAGGCAGGGAGAGGGGTGTCCCTAGCATCTAATTCCACCTCCCAGCACCTTGATACAGTGATCAGTTGGTGGCACCCTTGCCTCTGAGTCAGAAGGTTGTGGGTTCAAGTCCCATTCCAGAGACTGGAGCACAAAAATCTAGGCTAACACTGCAGTGCAGTACTGAGGGAGTGCTGCACTGTCAGAGGTGTTGTCTTTCGGATGAGATGTTACACCAATGTCTGCTCTCTCAGGTGGACATAAAAGATCCCACGGCACTATTCCGAGAGAAGAACGTGGGAGTTATCCCTGGCTTCCTGTCCCATATTTATCCCTCAACCAAAGTCACTAAAACAGATTATCTGGTCATTAGCTGTTTGTGGGAGCTTGCTTTGTGCACATTGGCTGCCGTATTTCCTACATTACAACAACAAAGACACGATACTTCAAAAAGTACTTGGCTGCAAAGCGCTTTGGGACATCCTGAGGTCGTGAAAGGCGCTATATAAATGAGCAGCTCTACCACCAGTTGAGTTGTAAGGACGGATAAAAATCACTCACGCTTTTTTAATATCCACCTCATTTGCATTCTTAATGATGCCCAATACGTTGTAGTAATCCTGACCCATCTTCTATCGAGCAGTTTCTGAATATATTGTATTTCAATGACGATGATACTGTTGCTTTCCTTGCTTCTCCTCTCTGCTTTCTTCCCCGCCGACCTCCGTTGCTGCGGCAACGGTCGAACCTGCAAGATGGCGGCGACAACTAAGGTCTCCATGGTTACCGGCCCAGGGCCTTCTGGGAATTGTAGTTCCTGTGCCAGGTTATTCTCGCAAACAGCTTCAGTTAAAGCGCCTTTCTTTAAAAAAAACTATCCGTCTTTTTGAAATTATTTAATATGCTTTTTAAAACACGTCTGCTTACGTTAGCAAAACATAAAGTCAGTATTTTTTATTGTTTAATGTTAAGAAAAGGCCACGTTATTCTTCAGAAAGTGTCAAAACTAACAGGAAAAAGGTTGGTCAAACACTGCATCCTGATGCATTGGACCTTGCAACAAAGACAGTGCTTTTTAAAGTTTTGGTTCAGCTCTGATTTTTATTCATAGAGTTAAATTAAACCTTGTTCAGCTTGAATATTTGGATTCTCGACTGGAATTTGTAAATGGCACTAGCACATCTCCTGATGCATTGGTCACGGTCAATTGAAGATTACCTTGTTTTTTTTTGGAGGGGGTGAGGGTGAAATGGGATGCAGCAATTGACATTACCACTAAAAGGATTTGGAAAGAGGTTGGACAGATGTGTTTAGACAGTGACACGATTTTTGATTAAATATGGGCAATTTCCTTACCTAGTACAGTAACAGGTTGATAAATACAAAAATGAAATTATTCCCCTCAAATAAGAGTTACATAAGAACATAAGAATTAAGAACAGGAGTAGACCATCTAGCCCGTCGAGCCTGCTCCGCCATTCAAAAAGATCATGGCTGATCTGGCCGTGGACTCAGCTCCACTTACCCGCCCGCTCCCTATAACCCTTAATTCCCTTATTGGTTAAAAATCTATCTATCTGTGATTTGAATACATTCAATGAGCTAGCCTCAACTGCTTCCCTGGGCAGAGAATTCCACAGATTCACAACCCTCTGGGAGAAGAAATTCCTTCTCAACTCGGTTTTAAATTGGCACCCCCGTATTCTGAGGCTGTGCCCCCTAGTTCTAGTCTCCCCAACCAGTGCAAACAACCTCTCTGCCTCTATCTTGTCTATCCCTTTCATTATTTTAAATGTTTCTATAAGATCACCCCTCATCCTTCTGAACTCCAACAAGTAAAGACCCAGTCTACTCAATCTATCATCATAAGGTAACCCCCTCATCTCCTGAATCAGCCTAGTGAATCGTCTCTGTACCCCCTCCAAGGCTAGTATATCCTTCCTTAAGTAAGGTGACCAAAACTGCACGCAGTACTCCAGGTGTGGCCTCACCAATACCCTGTACAGTTGCAGCAGGACCTCCCTACTTTTGTACTCCATCCCTCTCGCAATGAAGGCCAACATTCCATTCGCCTTCCTGATTACCTGCTGCACCTGCAAACTAACTTTTTGGGATTCATGCACAAAGAGAGGGGAAAATCCCCGGGGCTGGACGGGCTGACCGTGGAGTTCCACAGGGCATTCTGGGACGTCCTGGGGAGCGACTACGCGCGGGTCCTGGGGGAAAGTCTGGCGACTGGGGAGATGCCCCTCTCTTGGCGCAGGGCAGTCATCGTCCTGCTGCCTAAGAAGGGCGATCTCCGCCTCCTTAAGAACTGGCGCCCGGTCTCCCTCCTCAGCACGGACTACAAAATCTTCGCCAGGGCGATGTCTGCTCGCCTTGGTGCCATGCTGGACCACATGATCCACCCCGACCAGTCCTACACGGTCCCGGGCCGGACAATCCACGATAACATCCATCTGGTCCGGGACCTCATCCATTGTTCCCAGGAGGCTGGTCTGTCGGTCGCCTTCCTATCCCTCGACCAAGAGAAGGCGTTCGACAGGGTGGATCACGACTATCTGCTCGGAACTCTGCGCGCTTTCGGGTTCGGGACGCATTTCGTCGCCCGGATCCGACTTTTGTACGCCGCCGCGGATTGTCTGATTAAGGTTAACGGGTCCTTGACGGCGCCCCTTCGCTTTAGGAGAGGGGTGCGCCAGGGATGCCCCATGTCCGGCCAGTTATACGCCGTTTGCATGGAGCCTTTCCTGCGCCTCTTGCGGACGAGGTTGACGGGACTGGCTCTGCAAGGGCCGGGCGTGGAGGTCGTCCTCTCGGCTTACGCCGATGACGTGCTCCTCACGGTAGAGGATCCCGCTGACCTGCGGAGGATGCGTGAGTGCCAGGAGATTTACTCGGCCGCGTCCTCCTCCAGGATCAACTGGGAGAAATGTTCCGGACTCCTGGTGGGTCAGTGGCGGGTGGACTCCCTGCCGGAGGAGCTCAGGCCTTTTGCCTGGAGCACGACCCATCTCCTCTATCTGGGAGTCTACCTTAGCCCCGACGAGGGAGCCTGGCCGGCGAACTGGCAGGAGCTGGAGGCCAAGGTCGCCGCTCGCCTAGGGCGCTGGACAGGACTGCTCCGAGTGCTGTCCTACAGGGGTCGAGCGCTAGTCATAAACCAGCTGGTGGCCGCAATGTTGTGGTACCGGCTGGTCACTTTGACCCCTCCCCCTGCGTTTGTCGCCAAGATACAGAAGAAGCTGGTGGACTTCTTCTGGAACAACAGGAAGCACTGGGTCTCTGCTGCGGTCTTGAGTCTCCCGCTTGAGGAGGGCGGTCAGTCGTTGGTGTGCGTCAGCGCCCAGCTCGCGACTTTCCGTCTTCAGACCCTGCAGAGATACCTTTACGTCGAGCCCCCTCCCAGGTGGTGCGCTCTGGCGAGGTATTTCTTCCGCCAGCAGCTCGACCTCAATTATGACACGCAGCTCCTGTTTGTGAACTTGGGGGGTGCCAGGACCGCCCTCCGGGAGCTGCCTGTCTTTTACAGGGAACTCATCAGGGTCTGGAACAAAGTCTCCACCAAGCGCAGCTCTCCGCCGGCTGGAGTGGCGGCCGTCCTGCAGAAACCGCTGCTCGGGAATCCGTACCTCCACGGCCGAGGCTTTATGTGGCGGTCGGAAGAGAGGGCTGTGGCTGGTGAGGTGACCAGGGTCAGGGACCTGCTCGATGGCGGAGGAGCGGGCTGGATGGCGCCAGACACGCTGGCGCGGCGCCTAAATTCTGCCAACGTCCGCCACGCGGCCGATGCCATCGAGTCGCTAAAAACAGCTCTGGGCCCTGACTCCGTTAGGTGCATCGAGGAGGCTCAAGCACGTGGGGAGATCCCGTCCGAACTGACCCCCGTTCAGACGGAATTCCTCATCGGCGCCAAACCCCGGAACCTCCCTCGGGGGCCGGCGCCTCACAACTTGAGCCGCCTCAGGGAAATCCCCTCCGTGCCTTTCAGTTCCGCGCGGAGGGGTTTCCTGTACGGGCTGCTCCTGCACACCCTCAACTTTGCCATCCTCGCCGGCCGTCCGGACACGCCATGGCGTACCATCTTGCCGTCCGGAGGAGGCAGGGGTCCCCGATGGAGGGCACTCTACGCAGGGGTCCTCCCACTATTCATCGGGGACTTGGCCTGGAGGGTGGTGCACGGAGCAGTGCCGTGCAACAAATTTTTAAGCCGGTTCACGGACTCCCAGGCCGCCTGCAATTTCTGCGGTCTGGAGGAGTCCGTGTTCCATGTTTTTATTGAATGCACAAGGTTGCAGCCCCTGTTCCACTATTTGAAGGGGCTGCTCCTGAAATTCTGGCTGCACTTCAGTCCCACTCTCCTGATCTTTGGGCACCCTGTGCGGAGGGGAGCGGGTAGGTCCGAAGGCCTCCTCGTAGGACTGCTCCTGGGCACGGCCAAGGGTGCCATCAGCCGGTCCAGGCAGCGGGCGGTCGAGGGGGTCGTTCAACCTGACTGCCTGCCTCTCTTCCGCTCTTACATCCGGTCCAGGGTGTCCTTGGAGATGGAGCACGCGGTGTCCACCGGTACGCTCGCGGCCTTCCGCGAGAGGTGGGCACCGGAGGGACTGGAGTGCATCATCACGCCCGGCAACCAAATTTTAATTTGATTTTACGTTTTAAAGTTAATTTGTTTTAATTGCCGGTGCTTTTAGTGTCCCCTTCCCTTTTATAGGGGGCACTGGGGAAAAATTGTGATTTTAGTGCCAAAAAAAAAAAAAAAAAAAAAAAAAAAAAAACACAAAAAAAAACCAAAAAAAGGAAAAAAGGGCCTTGTAAATGTCTGGTGTGTCACCCAGGTCGGGTGGCACAGTTTAATGTTTATGTTTTGCAGGTAGACTCTAAAAGAGTTTCATGCACAAAGAGAGGGGAAAATCCCCGGGGCTGGACGGGCTGACCGTGGAGTTCCACAGGGCATTCTGGGACGTCCTGGGGAGCGACTACGCGCGGGTCCTGGGGGAAAGTCTGGCGACCGGGGAGATGCCCCTCTCTTGGCGCAGGGCAGTCATCGTCCTGCTGCCTAAGAAGGGCGATCTCCGCCTCCTTAAGAACTGGCGCCCGGTCTCCCTCCTCAGCACGGACTACAAAATCTTCGCCAGGGCGATGTCTGCTCGCCTTGGTGCCGTGCTGGACCACATGATCCACCCCGACCAGTCCTACACGGTCCCGGGCCGGACAATCCACGATAACATCCATCTGGTCCGGGACCTCATCCATTGTTCCCAGGAGGCTGGTCTGTCAGTCGCCTTCCTATCCCTCGACCAAGAGAAGGCGTTCGACAGGGTGGATCACGACTATCTGCTCGGAACTCTGCGCGCTTTCGGGTTCGGGACGCATTTCGTCGCCCGGATCCGACTTTTGTACGCCGCCGCGGATTGTCTGATTAAGGTTAACGGGTCCTTGACGGCGCCCCTTCGCTTTAGGAGAGGGGTGCGCCAGGGATGCCCCATGTCCGGCCAGTTATACGCCGTTTGCATGGAGCCTTTCCTGCGCCTCTTGCGGACGAGGTTGACGGGACTGGCTCTGCAAGGGCCGGGCGTGGAGGTCGTCCTCTCGGCTTACGCCGATGACGTGCTCCTCACGGTAGAGGATCCCGCTGACCTGCGGAGGATGCGTGAGTGCCAGGAGATTTACTTGGCCGCGTCCTCCTCCAGGATCAACTGGGAGAAATGTTCCGGACTCCTGGTGGGTCAGTGGCGGGTGGACTCCCTGCCGGAGGAGCTCAGGCCTTTTGCCTGGAGCACGACCCATCTCCTCTATCTGGGAGTCTACCTTAGCCCCGATGAGGGAGCCTGGCCGGCGAACTGGCAGGAGCTGGAGGCCAAGGTCGCCGCTCGCCTAGGGCGCTGGACAGGACTGCTCCGAGTGCTGTCCTACAGGGGTCGAGCGCTAGTCATAAACCAGCTGGTGGCCGCAATGTTGTGGTACCGGCTGGTCACTTTGACCCCTCCCCCTGCGTTTGTCGCCAAGATACAGAAGAAGCTGGTGGACTTCTTCTGGAACAACAGGAAGCACTGGGTCTCTGCTGCGGTCTTGAGTCTCCCGCTTGAGGAGGGCGGTCAGTCGTTGGTGTGCGTCAGCGCCCAGCTCGCGACTTTCCGTCTTCAGACCCTGCAGAGATATCTTTACGTCGAGTCCCCTCCTAGGTGGTGTGCTCTGGCGAGGTATTTCTTCCGCCAGCAGCGCGACCTCAATTATGACACGCAGCTCCTGTTTGTGAACTTGGGGGGTGCCAGGACCGCCCTCCGGGAGCTGCCTGTCTTTTACAGGGAACTCATCAGGGTCTGGAACAAAGTCTCCACCAAGCGCAGCTCTCCGCCGGCTGGAGTGGCGGCCGTCCTGCAGGAGCCGCTGCTCGGGAATCCGTACCTCCATGACCGAGGTTTTATTTGGCGGTCGGAAGAGAGGGCTGTGGCTGGTGAGGTGACCAGGGTCAGGGACCTGCTCGATGGCGGAGGAGCGGGCTGGATGGCGCCAGACACGCTGGCGCGGCGCCTAAACTCTGCCAACGTGCGCCACGCGGCCGATGCCATCGAGTCGCTAAAAACAGCTCTGGGCCCTGACTCCGTTAGGTGCATCGAGGAGGCTCAAGCACGTTGGGGAGATCCCGTCCGAACTGACCCCCGTTCAGACGGAATTCCTCATCGGCGCCAAACCCCGGAACCTCCCTCGGGGGCCAGCGCCTCACAACTTGAGCCGCCTCAGGGAAATCCCCTCCGTGCCTTTCAGTTCCGCGCGGAGGGGTTTCCTGTACGGGCTGCTCCTGCACACTCTCAACTTTGCCATCCTCGCCGGCCGTCCGGACACGCCATGGCGTACCATCTTGCCGTCCGGAGGAGGCGGGGGTCCCCGATGGAGGGCACTCTACGCAGGGGTCCTCCCACTATTCATCGGGGACTTGGCCTGGAGGGTGGTGCACGGAGCAGTGCCGTGCAATAAATCTTTAAGCCGGTTCACGGACTCCCAGGCCGCCTGCAATTTCTGCGGTCTGGAGGAGTCCGTGTTCCATGTTTTTATTGAGTGCACGAGGTTGCAGCCCCTGTTCCATTATTTGAAGGGGCTGCTCCTGAAATTCTGGCTGCACTTCAGTCCCACTCTCCTGATCTTTGGGCACCCTGTGCGGAGGGGAGCGGGTAGGTCCGAAGGCCTCCTCGTAGGACTGCTCCTGGGCACGGCCAAGGGTGCCATCAGCCGGTCCAGGCAGCGGGCGGTCGAGGGGGTCGTTCAACCTGACTGCCTGCCTCTCTTCCGCTCTTACATCCGGTCCAGGGTGTCCTTGGAGATGGAGCACGCGGTGTCCACCGGTACGCTCGCGGCCTTCCGCGAGAGGTGGGCACCGGAGGGACTGGAGTGCATCATCACGCCCGGCAACCAAATTTTAATTTGATTTTATGTTTTAAAGTTTAATTTGTTTTAATTGCCGGTGTTTTTAGTGTCCCCATCCCTTTTATAGGGGGCACTGGGGAAAAATTGTGATTTTAGTGCCCAAAAAAAAACCCCAAAAAAGAAAAAAAAAACAAAAAAAACAAAAAAAGGAAAAAAAGGGCCTTGTAAATGTCTGGTGTGTCACCCAGGTCGGGTGGCACGGTTTAATGTGTTTTGTTTTGCAGATAAACTCCAAAAAGAGTTTCATGCACAAGGATCTAAAAGAGTTTCATGCACAAGGACCCCCAGGTCCCTCTGCACCTCAGCATGTTGTAATTTCTCCCCATTCAAATAATATTCCCTTTTACTGTTTTTTTCCCAAGGTGGATAACCTCACATTTTCCGACATTGTATATCATCTGCCAAACCTTAGCCCATTCGCTTAACCTATTTAAATCTCTTTGCAGCCTCTCTGTGTCCGCTACACAACCCGCTTTCCCACTAATCTTTGTGTCATCTGCAAATTTTGTTACACTACACTCTGTCCCCTCTTCCAGGTCATCTATGTATATTGTAAACAGTTGTGGTCCCAGCACTGATCCTTGTGGCACACCACTAACCACCGATTTCCAACCCGAAAAGGACCCATTTATCCCGACTCTCTGCTTTCTGTTAGCCAGCCAATTCTCGATCCATGCTAATACATTTCTTCTGACTCCACGTACCTTTATCTTTACCTTTACAATATAGGTTAAGCTATTGGAGTTTCTTTACTTGTTCTTCATCTTTTAAGACAGACATTTAATTGAAACATCACTGTTCAGATGAGCCTGATGGCAGTGTGGGACTGATTGCAGAAATTGAGGGAGACAGAGCAGACAGTGGTGTGGGATGGAGTTGAGACATTAGGAGGGCGAAAACGTGGCTTTTCAAACTGGATAGCTACAGCTCACAGCCCACATATGGACCATAACCAGTGCCTGTGAAGAGACACTTGGTTACTCAACCAGAAAACACCAGGACTGGTTTGATGAAAATGATCAGGAGATCCAAGAACTAATAGATCGTAAGCGCAGAGCATTTGAGCCTCAAGCAACAACCCAACTCGGTAGCTGCAAAGCAACTTTACAGACGGCTCAAGGCTGAGGTCCAACAAAAAACCCGGGACCTAAAGAACAGGTAGTGGATGGAGAAAGCACAGGAGATACAACAACTGGCCGACAGCCATGTTATACGAGGATTCTTCATTGCAGTCAAGGCCACCTACAGTCCAAAATCCCAAGGCCGCATCCCACACCTGGCCAAGAACAGGGAAACATTCATCAAGGACACCGAGGCTGTTAGGGCCCGCTGGAAGGAGCACTTTGAAGATCTCCTCAATCGAGACTCTGCCTTTGACTCGAGTGTTCTCAACTCCATCCCGCAGCCTGTGACCCGCCACCACCTCAGTGAAACCCCAACGCTGCACAAGGTAGGCAAAGCCATAAAACAGCTCAAGAATAACAAGGCTATAGGTGCAGATGGAATTCCTGGAGAGGCGCAGTTGGCGCGGATACATGACCTCATCTCTCTCATTTGAAGGGAGGAGAGCATGCCGGGAGATCTCAGAGATGCAATGATCGTGACCATCTTTGAAAAGGGGGACAAGTCCGACTGCGGCAACTACAGGGGAATCTCCCTGCTATCAGCCACTGGGAAGGTTGTCGCTAGAGTTCTCCTCAATCGTCTTCTCCCTGTGGCCGAGGAGCTCCTCCCGGAATTACAGTGCGGATTTCGTCCCCTATAGGGCACAACGGACATGATCTTTGCAGCACAACAGCTGCAGGAAAAATGCAGGGAGCAGCACCAGCCCTTATACATGGCCTTTTTCAATCTTACAAAGGCCTTTGACATTGTCAACCGTTAGGGCTTATGGAGCGTCCTACTCCATTTTGGATGCCCCCAAAAGTTTGTCAACATCCTTCACCTGCTCCACGACGACATGCAGGCCGTGATCCTTACCAACGGATCCATTACAGACCCAATCCACGTCCGGATCGGGGTCAAACAGGGCTGCGTCATCGCTCCAACCCTCTTCTCAATCTTCCTTCCTGCCATGCTCCACCTCACAGTCAAAAGCTCCCCACTGGAGTGGAACTAAACTACAGAACCAGTGGGAAGTTGTTTAACCTATGCCGCCTCCAGGCCAGGTCCAAGATCATCCCAACCTCTGTCGTTGAGCTGCAGTACGTAGATGATGCCTGCGTTTGCGCACGTTCTGAGGCTGAACTCCAGGATATAGTCAATGTATTCACCAAGGCATATGAAAGCATGGGCCTTACACTTAACATCCGTAAGACAAAGGTCCTCCACCAGCCTGTCACCACTGCACAGCACTGCCCCCTAGTCATCAAGATTCACGGCGCGGCCCTTGACAACGTGGACCACTTCCCACACCTTTATCAACAAAGGCAGACATTGATGCGGAGATTCAACATTGCCTCCAGTGTGCCAGTGCAGCCCTTAGCCGCCTTAGGAAAAGAGTGTTCGAAGACCAGGCCCTCGAATCTACCACCAAGCTCATGGTCTACAGGGCTGTAGTATTACCCGCCCTCCTATATGGATCAGAGGCATGGGCGATGTACAGAAAACACCTCAAGTCGCTGGAGATATAACACCAACGATGTCTCCGCAAGATCCTGCAAATCCTTTGGGAAGACAGGCGCAGGAACATCAGTGTCCTCATCCAGGCTAACATCCCCAACGTTGAAGTACAGACCACAATCGATCAGCTTTGCTGGTCAGGCCACATAGTTGGCATGCCAGACACGAGACTCCCTAAGCTCTATGCGGAGCTCCTTCACGGCAAATGAGCCAAAGATGGGCAGCAGAAACATTACAAGGACACCCTCAAAGCCTCCCTGATAAAGAGTGACATCACCACTGACACCTTGGCCAAAGACCGCCCTCGGTGGAGAAAGTGCATCCGGGAGGGCGTTGAGCTCGTCGAATCTCAATGCCGCGAGTGTGAAGAGATCAGGCGCAGGCAGCGGAAGGAGCGTGCAGTAAATCAGTCCCACCTCACCCCCTTCCCCCAACGAATGTCTGCCCCACCTGTGACAGGGTCTGTGGCTCTCGTATTGGACTGTTCAGCCACCAAAGGACTCACTTTAGGAGTGGAAGCAAGTCTTCCTCGATTCCGAGGGACTGCCTATGATGATGATGTTTGGACATCTTTGTTCTAATCGGGGGTGGGGGGGGGTTTCTAAACAAAATAGCTTATTGCAGCAACACAAAAGCAAATTCTGTGGATGCTGGAATCTGAAATAAAGAGATAAAATGCTGGAAATCTGAGGAGG
The DNA here is from genome assembly GCF_044704955.1 of Pristiophorus japonicus. NCBI lineage: Eukaryota > Metazoa > Chordata > Chondrichthyes > Pristiophoridae > Pristiophorus > Pristiophorus japonicus. The sequence goes on along the minus strand of NC_091986.1, from coordinate 189,529,109 downwards.
TCAGGCAGCATCTGTGGAAACAGAATTAATGTTTCAGGTCTGTGACCCTTCGTCAGAAGATGTAACAGATTCTTAAGGAAGTGCATGGGCATTGAAAGGGGGAGGGGATGAAAGAACTAAAGGGAAGATCTGTGATAGGGTGGTAGATACTTGATCAAACACGAGAAGGGAATCATAAAGCAATAGTTTCTTGCAGACTGCCTGACCAGTTCTGAAATATAGAATCATAGAAGTTTACAGCATGGAAGGAGGCTATTTCAGCCCATCGTGTCTATGCCGGTCTACAAGAGGCTATCCCACTTTCCAGCTCTAAGTCCGTAACCCTGCAGGTTATGGCACTTCAGGTGCATGTCCAAGTATTTTAAAATGTGGTGAGGATTTCTGCCTCTACCACCATTTCGGGCAGTGAGTTCCAGACCCCCACAACCCTCTTAAAATTTCTACCAATTACTTATGCCCCTGGTTGTTGACCCCTCTGCTAAGGGAAATAGGTCCTTTCTATCCACTATATCTAGGCCCCTCATAATTTTAGACAGCTCAATGAGGTCTCCCCTCAACCTTCTCTGTTCCAATGAAAACAAATCCAGCCTATCTGATCTGTCCTCATAACTTAGATTCTCCACTCTCGGCAACATCCTCGTAAATCTCCTCTGTACCCTCTCCAGTGCAATCACGTCCTTCCTGTAATGCGGTGACCAGAACTGCACACAGTACTCCAGCTGTGGCCTAACCAGTGTTTTATACAGTTCAAGCATAACCCCCCTGCTCTTGCATTCTATGCCTCGGCTAATAAAGACAAGCATTCTGTATGCCTTCTTAGCCACCTTATCTACCTGGCCTGCTACTTTCAGGAATCTGTGGACATGCACTCCAAGGTCCCTTTGTTCCTCTACACTTCTCAGTATCCTACCATTTAATTTGTATTCCCTTTCCTTGTTAGCCCTCCCAAAATGCATTACCTCACATTTCTCTGGATTAAATTCCATTTGCCACTGTTCACCTGACCAGTTGATTGGTATCTTCCTGCAGTCCGCAGCTTTCTTCTTCATTATCAACCACACAGCAAAGAAAAGCTTTGCTCTTTTTATTAGATATCATACAGTGCAGCTGACAGAAATGAATGAAATAAAATAATCCCCACTGAGAAATCTTTAGCAATTAACGTTTGTTGTTTATTTTAAAGCATTTCATAAATGTCTTTTTATCTTAGTTGAGCATGCAAGCAAATTGAACTGTTGCATCATTTTGCTTTCTCATGCTCTGGTACCTTATTCAAGTAAAGAAAGACTTCCATTTATATAGCACTTCTCATGACATCAGGATCTCTCAAAGTACTTTATAGCCACTGAAGTACTTTTGAAGTATAGTCATTGTGGTAATATAGGAAATGCGGCAGCCAATTTGTGCATAGCAAGCTCTCATAAACAGCAATGTGATAATAACCAGATAATCTTTTTACTGATAATGCTTGAGGAATAAATATTGGTAAGGGCACCAGGGATCACTCCCCGGTTCTTTGATATAGTGCCATGGGATCTTTTACGTCCACCTGAAAGAGCAGACATCTCATCCAAAAGATAGCAATTCTGCTAGTGCGGTACTCCCTCAGATACTGGAGTGTCAGCCTAGATATTTATGCTCAAGTCTCTGGAGTGGGACTTGAACCCACAACCTTCTGATTCAGAGGCAGAGCCACAGCAATTATTTGTGTGTAGGTAGATTTTTGAATGACAGGGAAAGGAGGATCGTACTGTGACTAAGACCAATCTTATTGGCACATGATGTGCACTGCTATTCTGGGTCAATGAATACCAATTAAAAACAGCACTCTTGTTTTCCAGCTAGTTCAGGGATAGAACCGGGGACCTTCCTAGTCTGTTTGCTTCATCTACTGTTTTCCCCTCTCTTCCTCTGCCGTACCACCTTATTGTATTCAAATCCTCTTTAAAACTCTGTGACTGTGCTTTCACCAGCTCTCCCTTTTCCTCCTGCTTAGTTCACCTTTCTGTGAAGTGCTCCAAGATGTCATTCTCTATGTTAGGATTGCCATTATTAATGGCATATTTTTGATGCATGGCTCACCTAATCACTAAACTCTTTGGGGCATAAGGGGTGGGGGGGGGGGAAGTCCCCCTACTTACAAAATAACATTGCACACCCAGGTCAAGCCTGCTTTTGAAGTTATCTGACAGAATATACTAGGCATTTTTGCAAATTATTTGTGATGCTGATCAATTTCCTCCAACACAGATGACTATTTTCTTGTCCCTTTCTCTCATGCACACACAGTATTTGGATGTGCTGTCATTTCCAAGAATTTGCACTGAATATGTATCAGCAGATGTCTTGACATATGGACTTGTAGTTGCAGATCCAGTCAGCAGCTATGTACTAGTTACACGTAGAACACTTCCACCTTCAATATTGGAGTAAGCTACAAGTACTTACAAAAAAATACACGGTGGGTGTGAAAAATGGATCAGATTTAGAAACCCTGAATGGTTTAAATTCCTTTTTTAAATTAAAAAAATTGGCACACAACAAATGGTTATCAAGTTTGAAAGAACATTGTACAAAATCTTCCTAATTAAAATAAAACCAATCATTATTTTGTTTATTCCTTTAGGAAAAAGGGCTGTAATTACCATGCAGTAACCAGTGAAACATTGCTCCCCAGTTGCTGGATGGTGAAGTGCTTAAACCAGTGCAATATTTAAGGCAGAGTGTGTTCTAAAACATTTCTACCTTCTACCGTAATGTTGTATCTATGGTTCCTTGTTTTAATCCTTCAACTACTAGAACAGTCCATTTCTATTGACCCTGTCTCATTCTTTCATAATTTAAAACATTTCTATCATATTCCCCAATACTCTGCTTTGTTCAAATTAAAAGGTGCTTTCTTTGCATTTATATTTCTTCAAACCAGGCAGCATCCTGGTGAATCTGTTGTACCTTCTCTAAAGTCTCAACTGAAATTAATTTCAATATAGGTAAGTGTGAGATGGTAGGAAGAATAAGCAGGCCACATACTCTTTGGAAAATAAGTATCTGAATGGGGTAGAGGAACAATGGGAGCTTGGGGTACAGATACACAAATCATTAAAAGTAGTGACACAGGTTAATAAGGCTCTAAAAAAGCAAACAAAGCACTGGGGTTCATTTCTAAAGGGATAGAATTGAAAAGAGGTGTTATGTAGAACCTTAGACCACAGTTGTAGTATTGTGCACAGTTCTGGTCTCTATTATAAAAAGGATATAGGGACACTGGTGAAGGTGCAAACAATATTTGCAAGGATAATATCAGAACTGAAAGGTTATACCTATCAAGAAGGATCTTCAGCATAGGGAACGCTGAGGGGTGACCTGATAGAGGTCTTTAAGATTCTGAAAGGATTTGATAGGGTAGATATAGAGAAGATGCTTCCATTTGTGGGGGAGACCAAAACTAGGGGCCATAGATATAAGATAGTCACGAATAAATCCAACAGGGAATTCAGGAGAAACTTCTTTGTCCAGAGAGTGGTTAGAATGCAAAACTCGGTACCACAGGGAATAGTTGAGGCAAATAGCATAAATGTATTTAAGGGGAAACTAGATAAACACATGAGGAAGAAAGGAATAGGATATATTGATACAGTTAGATCAAGTAGGGTGGGAGGAAGTTCACGTGGAGCATAAACACTGGCATGGACCACTTCGACTGAATGGTCGTTTTTTGTGTTGTACATTCTACGTAATCTTTCCTATAGTGTGGAGCCCAGTACTTCAACAGAGATCTCATTAAGGTGCTGATTCTTATCCCCATTTGTGATACAGGTGGTTCCTGCCCAGCAGTGACATCACTAGAGCAGGTAAGAGACTCACAGTGGTGGATCTTCAATGAGGTTAGAAATTTGATTTATTTTTAAATTGTCAGTATTTTGATAAATATATTTATTTTTACATAGACAGTGGGATGTATGACTACTTCTCCTACACTTTTGCTATTAAGTAGTAGATATGCTAGGAAAGTCAGACAGAATGTGATATGGGAATACAAGTAATGTACTACATACTAGCTCAAGAAAGATACAATATATACATAATAGTTGAGGCCCATTATTACAGTGGAAAAACATTTGAATTTGATAATCAACCATTGAAAGTATCCAATCAACAAAAGGATATTGTCCACCATGCTAATGAAGGACTGGAACACATTTTCATAGAATTTGATGACAAATAGAAACATATTATTTTAATGCTTGAAATTCATTGGTGACACTATAACTGTAATATAGTGAGCGATTCTAGGCACCTTGCCTTCAAAAGGATATTAAGGAGAGGGTAGGGTGGAACAGGAAGAATTATTTCAAGATTCAAGGAAAAAATAAATGAATTGCACCTGTTAATCATGGAGAAAAGATGGATGATATACAAGATATAATTACAAGTCAAAAATAAAAAAGGCTGAGAAATGTATCAAAGTAACACCGATTCCTAGCCAACTTAAATTTGCAGTATGGCTACAAGTGTTTTTATTTTAAATAAAAAAGCCAAAACAGAATTATACAACAGCTTTTATTTTTCACAGTAACGACAGTTCATTACTTGGAATAAGCTCTATTGTTTCATTGCAGAATTTAAAATAGAAAGAATGATGTGATTTTACCATCCTGTTTGAAAAAAATATTCCTAATAACTGAATGTAATTATTACAAAGTAGTTGCTTCATTTAATTTATGTTGTGGAATTCATCCCCTTGTATATGCTGATGAGTCTAATACAAGTGACACAGAGCAATTCCCAGACACTATAGTCCTGCAGTCCTAAGCCTCTGAACTGTTTACTACCAAAGGTTTTTTTGTTGTTGTTTTGCACTTACAATAATGGAAATTGAAAGACTAGTGAGGCTGCAGTTCCTTAATTAAATGACCCTCCTCGTGAGCAATGCTACAAGGTGTTCAGAAATTCAGCAGTTGGTACTTCCGCACAGTGCCATCTCTGGAGCACGTGTAGGCAAACTTCTCCCACAAAACTACCTGAAATGCAATGAGTATGTATGGATAGGTTAGTACACTAAGCAATGGAAGGATATCTAGAACAAAGTACAGTAGCACAGAGGCATCACTGAATGGATGAACCACTACACGCTGTCCCATTCCCATTAATCTTTATGCGAACCGGTAACTGGAGCAAAAATAGTTATGCACAGTATGCAGGTGCTACATTATTAAACATATTCCATTACAACATTTAATTAAAAATCTAAACCCCCAAATAATGATTTTTGGCATCCACTTCTGAAGAAACTGAAAACAGATATTTATAGAAAAAATTAAAGACACAAATTCATGCCCCATCACTCCCTGGGATTAATTGAAACTCCAACTTCACACACTGTAATTATCATTTTTTAAAAAATTTCCTTACTGCAAGAACATCTGAGGGCATTTGCCATATTCAATGCTGGACATAAAATGATGTATTCATTATTGAAAAGAATGTGCAGATTAGATTTTCCAACCATTCATAGTCAAAAGTTGGAAAATCTCGCTCAAAGGAATTATTTTTTTTATGATGTTCATGCCTATAACTACCAAACGTAGCTGATACAAATACAAGCCATCATTGTTTTGGTTACCTTGTAAATTGGGTCACAGTCAGGCCCTGTAAATTCAATGACATAATCCTGATCCTGTTGAATAATGTAACAACTTCCATCACCTGAAAGAATAAGTTAGTTACAAATTAGATAGTTTCAAATGTTTGGCTGCAGGTTATGTCTGCTACAGTTTCAGCAGAATTGACGCTGTACCTTATCATCATCATAGGCAGTCACTCGGAATCGAGGAAGACGTGCTTCCACTCTTAGCATGAGTTCTTAGGTGGCTATACAGTCCAATACGAGAACCACAGTCTCTGTCACAGGTGGGACAGATAGTCGTTGAGGGAAAGGGTGGGCAGGGAGCCTGGTTTGCCGCACGCTCCTTCCGCTGCCTGCGCTTGATTTCTGCATGCTCTCGGCGGCGATACTCGAGGAGCTCAGCGCCCTCCCGGATACACTTCCTCCACTTAGGGCGGTCTATGGCCAAGGACTCCCAGGTGTCAGTGGTGATGTCGCATTTTATCAGGGAGACTTTGAGGGTGTCCTTGTAACGTTTCCTCTGCCCACCTTTGGCTTGTTTGCCGTGGACGAGTTCTGAGTAGAGCGCTTGCTTTGGGAGTCTCGTGTCTGGTATGTGAACTACATGGCCTGCCCAGCGGAGCTGATCAAGTGTGGTCAGTGCTTTAATGCTGGGAATGTTGGCCTGGACGAGGACGCTAATGTTTGTGCTTCTATCCTCCCAGGGGATTTGTAGGATCTTGCGGAGACATCACTCCAGCGACTTGAGGTGTCTACTGTACATGGTCCACGTCTCTGAGCCATACAGGAGGGCGGGTATTACTACGGCCCTGTAGACCACGAGCTTGGTGACAGTTTTGAGGGCCTGGTCTTCAAACACTCTTTTCCTCAGGCGGCCAAAGGCTGCACTGGCGCACTGGAGGCGGTGTTGGATCTCGTCGTCAGTGCCTGCTCTTGTTGATATGATAGGAGGCTCCCGAGATAAGGGAAGTGGTCCACGTTGTCCAGGGCCACGGCAGGATCTTGATGTCTGGAGGGCAGTGCTGTGCGGCGAAGACAGGCTGGTAGAGGACCTTTGTTTACTGATGTTTAGCGTAAGGCCCATGCTTTCGTACATCTCGATAAAGACGTCGACTATGTCCTGGAGTTCAGCCTGTGTGTGTGCAGACGCAGGCGTTGTCTGCATACTGTAGCTCGGCGACAGAGATTGGAGTGGTCTTGGACCTGGCCTGGAGACGGCGAAGGTTGAACAGCTTCCCACTGGTTCTGTAGTTTAGCTCCACTCCAGCGAGAAGCTTATCAACTGTGAGGTGGAGCATGGTAGCGAGGAAGATTGAGAAGAGGGTTGGGGCGATGACGCAGCCCTGCTTAACCCCGATCCGGACGTGAATTAGATCTGTGATGATTCCGTTGGCAAGGATCACGGCTTGCATATCGTCGTGGAGCAGGCGGAGGATGGTGATGTACTTTTGGGGGCACCCGAAACAGAGGACGCTCCATTGACCCTCGAGGTTGACAAGTGTCAAAAACCTTTGTAAGGTCGAAGGCAACTGTTCCCTACATTTTTCCTGCAGCTGTCGCTCTGCAAAAATCACGTCCATTGTGCCCCGGAGAAGACGAAATCCACACTTGACTCCGGGAGGAGCTTCTCGGCCATGGGGAGAAGACGGTTGAGGAGGACTCTAGCGACGACTTTCCCAGTGGTTGATAGCAGGGAGATTCCTCTGTAGTTGCCAGTCGGACATGTCCCCCCTTTTTTTTTTTGAAAAGATGGTCATGATCACTACATCTCTAAGATCTCCTGGCATGCTCGCCTCCCTCCAGATGAGAGAGATGAGGTCATGTATTCACGGCAGTAGTGCCTCTCCGCTGGAGACCAGGCACTACTATATGGGCCTAATTGCCTTGAGCAAGGTGTTTGCCGCAGGCTCGGCGCTGGGTAGCACCCTTGATGGTAGGTGGTCCAAGGCTTGGTTGGGGGGAGCCAGTGGTGCACTGAGATTTAGAATGGGGGGTCACAGCCATTGTACTCACCACGTGCTGGAGGAGGAGGAGGAGGAGGAGGCCAGGCCATCAGTGGGGAAGGAGGTGTCCAGATTGGGGGGGGGGGGGGGGGGGGTGTGAGGAGGTGCAGGCCCGATAGCCAAGTCCAGCCGGGAAGCCCTGGTCGCGTCGAATCGCCGCAGGAGGTCCAACCGGAAGGTCCAGATTGCATCGAGTCGTCCAGACGGGAGGCCCAAGTTGCGTCAAGTCGCCGCAGGAGATCCAGCCGGGAGGCCCAGGTCGCGTCGGTTCTTCGCAGGAGGTCCAGCCGGGAGGCCCAAGTCGCATCGAGTCGCCGATGTGTGATGTGGCGGGAGGCCTGAGGTAGGCCCGAACTTTTGGGATTCGCGGGGTTGGGGTGAAGGTGGAGATTTAAGTCTCTAAGACCCCCTATTAGGGTCTATTACGGCTGGGGCTTGGGGAAGTTCAGACAGTGGGAGGGAGGAGGTTGAGGGTGGGAGTTGCCGAGGAGCTGTTTAGCAGGGGAGCTCCCTAGGGAGATGCTACCCCAATGGCCGCCAATCTTGTAGCCACACTCCAATAAACAAGCCACATTATTGCATATTTAAAATCTTTTAACTCCGTTCACATTTTCTCCTCTCTGGTTTTCTCCTTCTGAAGATGTTGATTCTTGTTGGGGATACAGATCCACTGGTAAACTCCAGTACTTCACCTAAGCAGTCATTCTTTATGTACAAGCCTAGTCGGTGAATGTCAGCAGGCTATTCAACTGGAAGTGTATTACATGAAGTACATGTTCCCACAAGACATCCACCTATCAACAAGAGTCAATAGTGATCAGAAACATGAATCCTGGATAATTGCCCTTTTTTTTGCTTCCATATGCTTTCCTGCGCAGTTGAATGCATGATGACACCCAGCTGGAAGATCTCTTGGCTATCTATGATCAACATGTCTCCATTGTTGGAGTGAATTCGGTCAGTTTTTAGCTGAGCCACTCAATCGATCCAAAGTATCAGATCCGCAGGAGAGGGAACAAGCAGTCATCTGCTCAAACTCTGGCCCTGCCTGTCACAGATTAGCAATGACAATGGATATACAGTGCAGACCACCTAAACCTGGAAAATAAAACATTTAAATAAAAGGAAAAAAAGAAAGGGATATAAAACAATGGAGGGTTTTTTCTCTGATGAAATGTATTATCATACTTTTGATGAGAAACAACAGGTTTTTCTAGCTTCTTATAATTAGATGCCACTCCACCATTTACATTACAAAAGTGACTACAGCCAATGAAGTACTTTTGGAGTGTAAAGAGCTTTGAGAGATCCGTTGGTCGTGAAAGGCCCTATATAAATCCAAGTCTTTCTTGGTTATCTAGCCTTTTCTTTTCTTGTAGATTTGTAGTGTCTCCATGTTAGGATTGGAGATCGAGTTAACTTTCCTCATTATTATCCATTCATTATGAACTTTTATGCATGAATTGTGGGTTCTGATCAAGGCTCCCACCAGAAACATTAACTTCTTGTTATTTATAGACAAAAGCAAAATACTGCGGATGCTGAAATCTGAAATAAAAACAGAAAATGCTGGAAATCTCAGCAGGTCAGGCAGCGTCTGTGGAGAGAAACAGAGTTAGCATTTCAGGACTGTGACCCTTCATCAGAACTGGAAAAGTTCGAGATATAACAGGTTCTTAAGGAAGTGCAGGGGCACTGAAAGGGGGAGGGGAGGAAAGAACAAAAGGGAAGGTCTGTGATAGGATGGAAGGTAGATGTTGTCTGACCTTTTTTACATTACCAACATTTTCAGGTCAGCAAATAAAGCACACATCGAGGGAGAGAAAAATTGGAAAATAGCTTGAACAGTAAATGACTGGATTCTCATTCAGGAGTGTCTATGGGCATGCTCAGAACCATCATTTGCATTCAGCTACCTTCTGTGCTGAGGGTTTCTGGAAAGCCAAGAGAAGTCGAGTACTTCATTGGGAGACGCCAAAGAGAAATGTGTTCTCCCTCACAAAGTGTACCACTGAAAGTTATTATTTTCCATACAGGTTATTATGGAGGAGGGGTAGGCGTCTATACCCGAAACATTAACCCACCGTTTCCCTTTTCTGAGGCTGAAGGACTTGCTGTGTATTTCCAGTATTTTCTGTTGATTATTTTTCAGCATTTGACTAATATTTCTAAAATGATCACAGATTGGATAGACTGGGTTTGTTCTCATTGGAACAGGAGGTTGAGAGGAAACCTCATTGAGGTGTACAAAATATTGAGGGGCCTATTTCCATTGGTGGAGGGGTCTGTTACGAAGGGGCCTAGTTTTAAGGTGGTTGTTGGAAGGTTTAGAGGGGATTTGAGGGGGGGCTTTTTTACGCAGAGGGTTGTGGGGATCTGGAACTCATTGCCTTGAAGAATGGTGGATGCAGAAACCCTCACCACTTTTAAGAGATGGTTGGATGGGCACTTAAAGTGCAGTAACCTGCAGGGTTATGGACCTAGAGCTGGTAATTGGGATTAGACTGGATAACCTCTTGTTGGCTGGCGCAGATATAATGGTAAGTACTGCAGGGAATCGAATACGGCCAGGGTGATCTCCTAGACTAGTTTTGATTGCCTGGATGGGTCAGCGAGGAATTTTCCCAGATTTTTTTCTCCCTAAATTGGCCTGGGTTTTTAAATCTGTTTTTTTCCTCGCCCAGGAGATCACATGACTCCAGCTGGGGTGGAGTGTAGATGTGTCGCAGTTGTGTGAGGCTAACTGATTGGGCTGGGTGCTCTTTACCTTTCCGTCATTGTTCATAGGTTTATATGTAACCTTCAGGGCTGCTGACCGAGGGCCGTGCGGCTCTTTGTCGGCCGGTGTGGACACAATGGGCGGAAATGGTCACCCCCTACACTGTAAATTTCTATGTTTATGTATTTGTTACGGTAGAACAACCTTTTTCGTAATGTGTGTGTGTGCATGCATATGTAAAGAACACATGCAAATAGAGAAACAAATGCTATCTTACCATGGCTAGCCATAAAGCCTGCCCTACAGGGCAACAAGGAAAGCACTGGGGCACCTGATCGATGGATAATCTGTAGAGGAGCTCTGCAAAAACAAAATAAATTGAGCTTATTCCTATCATTGCAAAATGTAAACTTGCTCACCAGGAGACTGGCGCATTAGGGCCTCTTCAGTAAGCACTATTTTCTGTCAGTTGTAAAGTTAGGAAATTCAACTCTTGACCACTCAACTCCCCTTTCTGACCCTCACATTAGCCAAAATAATTAATGGTTTCCTTTCCTCTCCCCATCAAAATCAGTATGGTTACCTCCCCTAAGAAAAAAACTCACTCTCAAGCCATCCGTCCCACATGCAACCTCCTTTTCCTCTCCAAGGCTCTCCTCCCAGCTCTATGTCCACCTCTACTGAAATTCATAGTACTACTTTCATCCTTCTCACAGCACCAACCAAAAGGCATGAATGACCTCTTCTACAACTGTGATCTGGAACTTTATCCCTCCTCTTTGCAATGTTCGATATGGTTGACCACGCTATCCTCCTTTAATGTCTCGGTTTTCCTGCTCCATGGGAGTGCCCTTGCATGGTTTGATTCACATCCATCCGAGTGCATCTCCAGCAATGTCTTTTCTGCTCTCCTTCACTGTCACCCTAGGATCTATCCTCTGCACTCTCCTCTTCTTTAACCACATGTTGCCCTGCAGCAACATCATCTGTAGGCACGGGTTCAGCTTTCACAAGTATGCTGATGGCACTCACCTCTACCTCTCTACCATCTCGTTCAGCCCCTCAAATGATCTAATTAGTGTCAGACACCAAGGCCTAGAAATTGGCCTCCTTAGTGCCTCTAGGGGGCGATAACACAGCACTAACCAGGTACCGACCGGGCACGGTGATGACATCGACTCCCACCATATTCGGTGGGAGGCTTGCGGCGGCAGTATGGCGTTGCGCCCCGATCTCCTTTGCCCGGAGATCGTGATGTCATCGCTGTGGGTATCGCCCCGAACTTGGATTCTACCCCCAGCAACATCACAGGCGAAAACACCGGCAGCTGCAGGAGTTGTTCATCGGGAGGCTGGGCGCTTCGGGGGCGATGCTTAAAGACGAGATGGCTGAGATAAGTGGGAAATGTTTTAAAATCCTCTCTTTTAGGTTTTGTGGCTGGTTCCTGCCCGCGATCAATCAGCCCAGCACTCTGCTGCAGTGCATCGGGCTGATCGAGCTGGATCGCGACTGCCATTGGGGTCCAGGTATGTTTTTTTTTCTTTGCGGAGCTTGCAGCGGTAGCCCTTTCCTTTAAGGGAGGGAGGGAGCCTTTCAACGCGGCAGGGCTGCATGGCCCAGTGTGCAGCGCTGCATACCTTCCGCCCCACCTGCTGCCTCTTGCGCTCTAGGATGGAAGTGGAACGCCTGATTTAGTGCTCCATTTCCTTCCAGGAGCGCTAAACACTGAAATTTTTTTTAAAAAAAGTAAAGTAGAGAAAGATTAGCGCCTGTCGCTAATTTATTCTACTTTTAAAAGTTAGCCAGCCCCCCGCCCCCCCAAAGTCTTGGATGAGTCACAAATTCCTCCAGCTCAACATCAGCTGACATTATATTGGTTAGCAAGACTATTTACAACATTTCCCGCTTTGAACCCCTTTTTTGCGGAGATCCTTCTCTATGCCTTTGTCACCTCCAAACTCTATTTCTGTTGCAGGTATCCTGTTCTACACTAGCCCATTTACCCTGACTTCGCTAGAGTATATTTACTCCTGGTTCCCCACCATATCCCATTTGAAATCCTCATCTTTTCCTTTAAGTCGCTCCATGGTCACCCTATCTCCTCCCAAATTCTCCAGTCCTCCCACCTTCTGTGCATCGCCCCTCCCTTCGTCCCACCATCAGTAGCAGAGCGTTCAGTGGCATCAGTGCTATTCTTTGGAACTCCCTATCTGAACCTCTCTGACTCTCCGTTTCAAAAAATCTCACGGGACACGTCTTTGACCAAGCTAATCTCCCTACTGGTTGGTGCCGTCATTGACCAAGCTAATCTCCCATCTGGTTGGTGCACGTCAAAGACCAAGTTAATTTCCGTTCTGGTTGTGCGTCCTTTCTCCTTATTTCTATTTGCTAATATTTGTGAATTCTCATGATAAGGGCGCCCTATAAATACAAATTGTTATTAAATGAATTGCAAATAGTTGTGTTAAAAATAAGATTACGAGGGCAAGTTATTTGTTCTGGTGGGACATCTCATTACAAAGCCCGTGAATTTTTACACTTAGTGTAAAATAATGAATGACTTGTTTCTCGAATACTGTAATTTACAATAAAGACACAGAGACAATGAAAATGCCACATTCTGAGATGATTTGACCAATTACAAGGCATTTGCCCAATGCATTACACAGCAGCTAAGATGTATTGATTGCACAACAAAAAAACAGGAATGAAAGCCTAATTAGAATGTAATTCTTTCCCAAAGGAATTTTGTCCAACACCCATCATGCTGGATAAAAAAAACACATTTAAGGATATTTGGTTTTTTAAAAAAAAGAACAAAAACTATCTAATTTACACCGGAAGTCAATGTTATTTTTTTTATACATAAACTGGAGTAGTGCAAGTTTACGGCAATTAATTACAAAGATATAACAGGCTGGGGCTCTAATTAATTTACTGCACAGAAACAGGCTATTATGTCCAACAGGTTTATACTCCACACGAGACACCTCCCACCCCACTTCATCGAACCCCATCAACAGATCCTTCTATTCCTTTCTCCCTCATGTGCTTATTTAGCTTCCCTTAAGTGCATCTATGCTATTTGCCTCAACTACTTCCTGTGGGTTCCACATTCTAACCACTCTCTGGGAATGAAGTTTCTCCTGAATTCCCTACTGGATTTATGAGTGAGTATCTTATATTTATGGCCACTAGTGCTGGTCTCTCCTGCAAATGGAAACATCTTCTCTACGTCTACCCTATTAAACCCTTTCATAATCTTGAAGACCTCTACCAGGTCACCACTCAGTCTTCTCTTTGCTAGAGGAAAGAGCCCCAGCCTGTTCTATTTTTGCCGATCGATATAACCTCTCAGTTCTGGTTATCATTCTAGTAAATCATTATTGCACCTTTTCCAGTGCTCTATATCCTTTTTATAATACAGAAATCAGAACTGTTCACAGTACGCCAAGTGTCATCTAACTAAAGTGCAATACGTTTAGCATACCTTCTCAGCTTTTCAATTGTACCCAGTTAGAAATGAACCCAAGTGCATTGTTCGCTTTTTTAATGGCCTCGCAACTTTTAGTGATTGTATATCTGTAACCCCGGACTCCTCAGTTCCTCTACCCTATTTAGACACTTATTTTCCAAGGAGTATGTGGTCTCATTCTTCCTACCAAAATGTATTACCTTGCACTTATCTATATTGAAGTTAATTTACCAATTACATGCCCATTCCACAAGTTTACTATGTCTTCCTGTATTTTATCGCAGCCCTCCTCTGTATTAACTACACCCCCCAATTTGGTGTCATCCACAAATTTTGAAATTGTACTTCTGATTACTGAGTCCAAATTGTTTCTGTAAATGGTGAACAATGGTCCAGCACCAACCCTTGTGGAACACCACTTCCCACCATTTGCCAATTACTGCACTTTTTGTCAATGACTGCACTTTTAAAGGATTTTGTAAGAGTAGTACAACACAATCATTAAAAAAGGGAACATCCAGACTAATCACCAGATTAATTTAATGTTCCGTCTCACAGCATACTTACTTTGTGTTTCGAACATCCAACTGATAAATGTTACCATCCTGTGTTCCTGCAAGGACGTATGTACTTGAAAGGAATGTACAACAGTTGAAAGCATCGGATCCCTCAAACATAAATATCTGAAAATTCAGAAATTCAGATTAGGTCACATTTATCTGCATTCTTTCACACTGAAAATGTTAGAACTTTGAGGCATTTGATGCCATTTCCAGATTTAAAAAGATGCCAGGAGATCAGACATTATGATGCCACTCAACAGTGCCCCAAAAATAAGGCCAATTTCAACCTTAGAAGAGTGCCTCTGGATACGCTAAATATCTTTTGTTTTATTGACTCCTCTCCCTTTTTGCAAAAAAAGGTCATTCTTTTTTAGTCCTCCCACAGCATTCCCTGACCAAAAGGACTGCTGAGAGACAAGTGGAAGTTTGCAGCTTGACTTAACTATCAAATTTAATTTCCCTTAGGAAATAACACCACTTCTGCAAATAATCCACCAGTTTAAATTATAATAAACCACTTCACAAATTGGCACTAAGCATTCATATCTGAGCATGTGCACTATGGTGGTCTGTGGCAGTTTGATGTGCATATTAATTTACATTAAGACTTATTACATTTCTACAAGATATTTTCTATTGCAAATCAATAGTTTAAAGCACATATAAATAAAATGTTTCACCAGTACAGAATATAGCAAAAAGGCCTTTATTCTCGACAGACCCATACACTTTCTGTCTCCGTGTTGCACTTAAATAGATACATGTCATGAGGAGTTATGAACACTTTTGTTCCATATCCCTCACTAGATTGTTGTGCTATTTTCATAATGTGGGTTATTTTCTTAATGTAAACTATATCATACTTGGCTTCTGCTCAGTTCATAAAATCATTGAATGATACAGCACAGAAGGAGGCCATTTGTGTAATGTACCTCATCTCTTGGTGAGGTTTACAGTGTTCATGGTTTTACCCTAATTGAGTGCTTGATTTTGAAATACTTGTGAAAATTATTAAATTTTAAAAAAGTAAACTGGCTTATACATAACTCAAAAGCTAAAGACATTCTCAGTAATCAAATATTTATTCCTCAACCAACGTCAGTAAAACAAATGATCTGGTCATTACCTCATTGCTGTTTGTGGCACCTTGATGTGTGCAAATTGGCTGCTGCGTTTCCTATGTTACAACAGTGACTACACTTCAAAAATACTTAATTGGCTTTGGGATGTCCTGAGGTCATGAAAGGCATAATGTATATTCAAGTTTTTCCCCCCCCATTTAATTACTGTATGCACAATCTGAATCTATGTTAGTAGGTTAACATACAAGCTTAGCGAGCATCAGCCACATAATCTTCCAAACAATAAAAAACACTTACTGGTTGCCTGCTGAGCAGTCCAATGCTTTGCAGTTTTTTGTCTTCACGTGCTAAAAGTAACAATTTCCCCTCCGTCCCAATTTCACGTTCACCTGCAAGGACATCATTTGTTTTTTTAAATAATGTACACTGTGGGGGGGGGGGGGGAGGGGATGTTATTTTTAAACATGAAATCATATACACATCTATATAATTTTGATTTCATGTTCAAAATTCCTCAACTATTTTTGAAAGCTATCATTTAGTACTCAGCAAATACGACAAAATTGAACACACAATGCAAATAATTTCTTCGCACAGCTTTCATCTGCCATTTTTCCCTCTTCACACGGACATGTGCAGCTAGAAATGACATTTATAACAAAGCAAATACAAGTACCATCATAATGCTGGAAATGTCAGCCAGAAATTTCCCCAAAATAGACTTGCCCTTCTGTCTGGAGCCTGAGATTTGGGTTGCAAATTTTAATTGGACCTGGGTATTGGAATTTTCAACTGCTGTTGACAAATCCTGTGTGTGTGTGTGTGTGAACGATGCATCATGAGTTTTCAGCCTGCCATTGAAGACAAGTCTCAGTAAAGCTCATGAACATCTTTTTTAAAAGTTGTCACAGCCCCCCACAAAAGCTAGACTAATTAAAAACTCGTACAACTGAAAAACAGTCCTGAATAAAGGCCCGTGATCAAAAGCCACTGCTTCAAGGTGACAGAATAAATTAAATTCATTTTTATTACATTGGATTTCAGGATTTTTTAATTAGTGTTTTGGGATCACATTCTGCAATTATTTTTTTTTGTGCTGTGGACAAGCCTCTATTTATGTGCTTCCAGGGCTAATGGTCCCGATTTCTGTCTCTGTACACTGGAGGCAGGAACTCCCATTCCGACTAGAGTTCCCATCTCCAATGTACAGAGACGTCAATCAGAGCTATTAGCACTGCAAGCACATGAAGAGGAGGAGCAGAACCAAATGCATCAACCAGCAGTTTCAGAAGAATCACACAGGGAGGTGGGCTCATAGACTGTCTGAAACAGGAGTGCAGTGTTGTATAGCAGCTGACTTTAAAATAGATTTTTTTTCTAGGGCTGTTCTATTGAAAAAAAGGACAGTATTTTTTTTTTAAATGAGGTTCAGAGTGGGCCTATGTTTTTATCTATAAAGGTAGATTATCAGCACAGACTGAAAATGATCTTTTGCCTCAGGAGACAGTACCAAGATAACGGAGTTCAATCTCTGCCACAATGGTATCCAGCTCATCTCCACACAGACTGGCACCCAAGTACAGAGACAGTCAATATTTTGTGACCACAAATCTCACTCCTAGGATTTCCCTAATGTTGGCAGCTTTATATACTTAACTGTATCTACTACATTGAAAATACAAGCTAGTCATTAATTACAAGTGGCTAATTTGAACATTGCACAAAATAAGTACTTGCAACTTAAATAAATACAGCAAACCCACTGGTAGGTATAATAAAAGTTGCATGGTCAAATTTCCACAGGGGTTCTCCTACTCATTTGCCATAAGTTCAGTGGAAGAGCCATGGAAATCCCAGAAGAATGGCAACATATTGTAAGCAGCAACTTGCACTTATAGCGCACCTTTAAAGTAGAAAAATATCCCAAGGTGCTTCATAGAGGCATAATCACAAATAAATGGATGGTGAGCCAAAGAGGGAGATATGATGAGGGGTGGTCACATCGCTGGTTATATGGGGGGGCCAGGCCTTAAAAGAGAGGGAGGTGGAAAGGCAGAGACGCATAGGCAAGGAATTCCAGAGTGTATTGCCTAAGCAGCTGAAGGCATGGCCACCAATTACTAGTGTGAATCTTCATCCATACATTACCAAACCTTCCCTTACAAGTATTAACAGAAATGCTTCATAAAATATGTTTACAACTATAGTAAACGCAATAGAGTAACTTCTTAACTTGTGAAGCCAAGGTCTTAAGTATACTCAGTGTCTCCACAGTGTCCACAAATACATATGAGCAACAGCCAGTGAGGAAAACATGGGAAAGCATCAGAGAAAGAAGGAGAGAGAGTAAAACGACTGAGAAATGGTCAATAAAGTTATACTGCAGAATGGATTATGATTGTTAGATGATAGATTAAAAAGGAGATTGCAGTACACTTCCTAAATTCATATGCTGATGCATCAAGCATACTTTTTCTTTCCATAGTTGGCAAAATTAAGTTAACAGATGGAAGCTATGCTATGGTCTGTATTAAGCTAGGCTCCACAGGACAGCAATAGTCATTGGATAGTGAGCCGAAGCAGCAATGCTGGGAGATTCTTCCCTCTCCAACCCAGTCCCCCCTCCACCCTGGGGACAAATATAGCACCCCTACCATTGCTCCTGCTGATGTCATGTAACAGCATAAACATGACATCAGCAGGAGCTGCTTGGCCTGTATGCATCAAGTACTTACTGGATAAACTCAGTTGTTGGGGAGCTTGCAACAGTCTACTTGTTTCAACAGTTTACTTGCATAAGAATTAGGAACAGGAGTAGGCCATCTAGTCCCTCGAGCCTGCTCCGCCATTAAATAAGATCATGGCTGATCTGACCGTGGACTCAGCTCCACTTACCCACCCGCTCCCCGTAACACTTAATTCCCTTATTGGTTAAAAATCTATCTATCTGTGACTTGAATACATTCAATGAGCTAGCCTCAACAGCTTCCTTGGGCAGAGAATTCCACAGATTCACAACCCTCTGGGAGAAGAAATTCCTTCTCAACTCGGTTTTAAATTGGCTCCCCTGTATTTTGAGGCTGTGCCCCCGACCAGTGGAAACAACCTCTCTGCCTCTATCTTGTCTATCCCTTTCATTATTTTAATTGTTTCTATAAGATCACCCCTCATCCTTCTGAACTCCAACGAGTAAAGACCCAGTCTACTCAATCTATCATCATAAGGTAATCCCCTCATCTCCGGAATCAGCCTAGTGAATCGACTTACTTGGTGGTTGCTCAGGAGAACCCAAATTCACTGTGTTTTCAGCAACACCAATTGTACAGCCATTAATGGGAGTCCCACAATCTGCTAGAACTGCAAGGCAAGTGGACATGCCACAGTCCCACAGTCTTGCTGTTCCATCCCTGGAGCCCGAGATGATATTGCGTCCACGGTCTACAATTGTTGTATCAAGAACACCTTAAAAAAAAATATCAAATTTAAAAAAGGAAATCCAACTTTAAACAAACATTCTCCTTTAAAATTAATGCAGTCTGTAAACACAAAAATATTTTCAGTCTTAAGGAACAGAACTTCAGACATAAATGCTTCAGTCTTGCAGGATGGAAGCCAAAAGACAACTTAAAAAGCTAACATAACTTTAATGTTAGAATTACATGCAGTCAGTGCCTACTTTTTTGTTCTTTACCATTGTTCACAGCCATAAATAAGAGAATGATTTTTGGAGTTTATTTTTTCCTGAAGCTTAAAAAAGTTAATAGTGAACAAATACATGCTTTGTAGGTCAAAAATAACACTTTGTAACCAGAACACTTTTGTGCTTAATCAGCAAAACAATTTTTGAATGTACAAATAAGCTACTTTAAACAATAAAAGCTTATAACCAGCTTCATTAAATATTAGGTTAGAAAGAGTTTGTGTGCATTGTTTAGCCTAACATGCAAGACTGAAGGTGTGCTGTAGACTGATGCTGCGCCCATTGGCACAGAGAGATGATGAGAAGTGTTCCTTGTGATAAACATGAAAAGTGACTGCAGAATGGCAATGATGGGTTTAATCCTAATTTTGGAATTTACCTTTCGGGCAGGGGTAATTATCATGTTTAAGGCTTTATGATAATTTTAATTTGGCTTTGATAAAACACACACACACACATATATATTATATAGAGAGAGTTTTTAAAAACTGAATCAATTGCATCTGCATTTAGTAAGCTGCTAATAGTGGAGGATTGTTTTTTTTATTAAGAGTATTAAGGTGCCAGAATTGGGGGAACAACCCAATACCTCAAAAGATGACTCTCAACCAATCAGGCATAAGCCCAAGTCCTAGTTGGGTGGGTTTAGATCTGTTACAGATTAGCTTCACAAGAAGCATTCAGGGGAAGAAATTCCCTACCCTAACGCCACCCATTGGCATGGCGTTAAGTGAAGAAAGCGGTAGCCGCTGTTCTTCCACCAGCTGGTGGTGGGTCTCACGGCATCCGCCATTTCCAACGTACCGGTAGCACTGGTTGCAGCCTGAAAAAAAATTGTAGAGTGGTGACGTCAGTGGTGCAACATCGACTTAACGTCACCACTGCGAACTTCAACCCTAGCAGCGCTGGGTCCTAAGCTCGTCTGGTAAACCTAGCGTGCAAGCAGACGGACAGAGGCGCGGTTAGCACCTCTTAAGGGACACATGCATCTTTCAGGTAAGTTTGCATTTAAGCTTTTGGACTGGGTTTGTTTGATTTTAGTGAAGTTGTGGGTTGGTGCAATAGATGCTAAAAGTTTTTTTTTTTTAAAAAGTGTGCAGGGAGTGCTGCTGGATGCTTGCAAGGCCTCAAATGGTAAAGGAACACCTCTGAGAAGACAGAAAACGCTGCAAATACTCATCAGGTCAGGTAACATCGGTGGAGAGAAAAACAGAGTTCACGTCTCAGGTCGAGATTCTGCCTGCCCAGCTGAGTATTTCATGCTGTTATTTCAGATTTACAGCAACTGCTCTTAGAGGGAAGAGGAAGGCACAGAAGAGGAAGTATCAGAAGAAGAGGAAGCAGAAGGAAGGATGCAATCCAGATAACCCCTTTCTGGCCGGAATCGAATCATCAGCCTGCAATCCCAGTGACCACAATTCCAATTCTCCTTTCAACATTAGTCCCACACCTTCCCTTCCCTCTGTTACTGTCCATCAAAGCATCCTCTTGGCCACAGTACTGAAATAAAAGCCACCACAAAGCAAACTTTCCAAACCAACTTTATACATCTATCGATCCAATATGACATCAAGAAATCAACTAATCACCCTTATGCATTCCCTTAGTGACGGTCTTGTGTGTGCCTTTGCCTATCCTACTGATGTCACGCAGTGCTACCCTAGTGGCTGCAGTGTGGCTGGTGGAAGACTGCTGACTTTCAGTGGGGGACACTGCAAATGGCCTTGCTGGTCGATCTTGAGGAGCTGGTGGCTGGGAGTGGCAAATCAATTTTCTTCTTTTTCACTCTCCTTTCCCTCTTCTTGGCAAATCACTGGCTGGGTAGGCTGCATTTCTTGGGTGTGTGAATTGAGGAAGGCACAAGGGTGCAGTTGTGTTGGGGGTAGAGCGGGAAAGCAAAAGGTGAATGCCAGAATGAGGATAACGTATGAAGATACCAGCCTCTTGTATCCTTTCTGCTCTGCCACTGGCTAAGAGCTCAGCCATGCCCCTGCCAAGAATGGCCTGCACCATCTCCTCCAAGGTAGTGAGGTGAAGCTAGGAATGTGAGCTGTGCCTCGTGATTGGTAGAAAATTGTTGGTAAGTGATTGTCGGGGTTGTGGGGGGAGGG
Source organism: Pristiophorus japonicus (assembly GCF_044704955.1). Classification (NCBI taxonomy): domain Eukaryota; kingdom Metazoa; phylum Chordata; class Chondrichthyes; family Pristiophoridae; genus Pristiophorus; species Pristiophorus japonicus. The sequence goes on along the minus strand of NC_091986.1, from coordinate 189,507,830 downwards.
AAGTAGTTCCCTCCCCCCACAATGCACGAAGTAGTTCGTGCATTGAACAGTGCATGAAGCTAGTGGTGCAGTTGGTAGTAGACGGCTTTTAACTGCATTCACTAACCTTGACCACTGGTCTGAGGTCATGAAGCTTCTTTGGGCATTGGAGCCAGGTCGTGGGGGCAACATTGCTGGCAGCGATGGCCTTAGTGATGTGGTCTCGTATTGTTTTCTCTGGAGGGCCCCCTGGCCCCTGTAGGTAAAGGACCTCTCGCAGTGTTGACCCCTGCACAAAGCTAGAGTGCTGCGTGCAAGCACCTGGGTGCCGCTTCCCTGGCTTGCTGAGCCATGTCTGTTAGTACGGAAGCACTTTTCCTATTTTTGGAGGTTCGGAAGGGAATTCAGGTTTAAGTGCTGAAGAATCCTATTTGATGTTAAAATTTTTATTGCAAGGCAGCAAGGGCTGAAAACTACATCTTAATTTTTTTTAGTTCTGAATACATTGCCCCTTTAGTTGCCCACAATGCCTTGCGTACTCCCACAGCCTCGCTCCCACAGGTTGGAAGAAGTTGCAATGTTGACTATGGACGAGAACTTCGGGTCGGATGCCTCCACTAATGGCATCAGGAGGGTGTTGCACGGTAAGTTAGTGCTGCGCTCAATATCGCCACCCCCCAGAGCAAATTTTTCCCCGGTAGCACTGCGGCCATTTTCAACAACCGTTAACTCGAGTTGCCGGTGATACTGGAAATTCTGTTGGCACGCGCAAATTTTTCCCCCTCACTTTGTGGAGGGGTGGAAGGAAAAACAAAGACAACTGCATCAGTAGGTGAATGTAACTAGAATAGGTTTTCAATAAACAGTATATTTTGCTCAAAAATCTCAACCTGTAGTAAACCTTATAATCATCATCATCATAGGCAGTCCCTCAGAATCGAGGAAGACTTGCTTCTACTCTTAACATGAGTTCTTAGGTGGCTGAACAGTCCAATATGAGAACCACAGTTTCTGTCACAGGTGGGACAGATAGTCGTTGAGGGAAGGGGTGGGTGGGACAGGTTTGCCGCACGCTCTTTCCGCTGCCTGCGCTTGATTTCTGCAAGCTTTCGACGATGAGACGCGAGGTGCTCAGCGCCCTCCCGGATGCACTTCCTCCACTTAGGGCGGTCTTTGGCCAGGGACTCCCAGGTGTCAGTGGGGATGTTGCACTTTATCAGGGAGGCTTTGAGGGTGTCTTTGTAATGTTTCCGCTGCCTACCTTTTGCTCGTTTGCCGTGAAGGAGTTCCGAGTAGAGCGCTTGCTTTGGGAGTCTTGTGTCTGGCATGCGAACTTTGTGGCCTACCCAGCGGAGCTGATCGAGTGTGGTCAGTGCTTCAATGCTGGGGTTGTTGGCCTGGACGAGATCGCTAACGTTGGTGCATCTGTCCTCCGAGAGGATTTGTAGGATCTTGCGGAGGCATCGTTGGTATTTCTCCAGCGACTTGAGGTGTTTACTGTACATGCTCCATGTCTCTGAGCCATACAGGAGGGCAGGTATTACTACAGCCCTGTAGACCATGAGCTTGGTGGCAGTTTTGAGGGCCTGGTCTTCAAACACTCTTTTCCTCAGGCGGCCAAAGGCTGCACTGCTGCACTGAAGGTGGCGTTGGATCTCGTCATCAATGCTTGCGCTTGTTGATAGGAGGATCCCAAGATAAGGGAAGTGGTCCACGTTGTCCAGGGCAGCGCCATGGATCTTGATGTTTGGGGGGGCATCTTATAATACAGTCAATATAGCAACATCTACAAAAGTCTAAATTGTCATTTTTCAGAATCCATTTTGCTCAATGTAAAATAGCATATGGTTACTCTTTTGTTTCCAATGAGACCCCGTTAATAGTTCTATATACCTCCTTTGTGGCCGTTTAAAGTTACAGAACAATTTCCATCTTCAACGGACCAGATCTTTAACTGAGCATCCATTCCTCCACTTAGAACCACAATGCCTGATGGAAAGAATCGACAACAATTCACGTCGTAAACGTGGCCAACCAGCTCTCTCTAAAAATTAAAATCAATAATGGATTAGAAACATGAATGCTGCTTCCAATTCATATACACACAAAGATGCGCACATATTGTAATGTCGGCTGTGTTATTTCTCGGAGATCAACTACTGATGATCACTCGATAAAATTGCAGTGATTATGTTATAATACTGCGAATCCTTTAGCATGGTTGTCAGTACTGATGAAGTATCCTGCCTGTCCAATTTGCATTGACACCCACAACAAATGCACCAAAAATGTAATTAAATTACTTGCACAATATAGATTACCTATAAGAAATTATAATTACATCAGAATGATTATAAGGCAGTAATCTTATCTCAAGCTTCACATGTAACAGTTATAAATTGATTGAGCTTCAGTTTCCTCACTTACGATGCTACTGGAAACCTTTTATGTGATTATGGCATTATAATCTCCCCTGGGTATCTGTTATTGTCTATATAACTGAACATTTTTAAGTAGAAAATTCTCTCAAAGCTCTCTTAGTTACCGGTATTCAAAATGCACAATCAATTTGGTACGATGCTTAACGTCAAACAGCGATTCAGAATTTGAACCAAATGATAAGGTCACACAATGTTTCTAAGGAAGCTGATTAAAGCCCACCCTTGAACTGTAAAATGTTTACCACTTGGTCAAGTGCTTTCAGAATTTAAAGAAAATGAAAATTGTTGGAACAAGATTCTTTTTGTGAACTTACTGCAAATTATCCCTAACATTAAAAAGCGAAGAATAAATACTCACTAACCCTCAATTCTCCATTGTTGGCCTGCCAGATTCTCATTGTTCCGTCTGTACTGCAAGATACTCCCAGCCCTCCACCACTAGAAACATCCATGCTGGTTATCTAGAGGGTAAGGTTAAAAGAGGTAATGCTTTATTTAATTCTGGCACCATGCACCATTGTTTCTTTTGAAAGACACATCAGGTGCAACAAAATCGGTGTTGTTTTCACAAACAACAGAATCTGTTTTCTACACCATGTAATTCAAAAGTGTTAAAGAGATACACACACAGACATATGTAACTTTTAAAGAAATCACTAACACTCACAATCAATTGGGGTATTTTTGACAATATTATTTTTCAGAAACGGTATGAATGCACTTTCAATCTTTCATTCCTTTGAGTTATTAATCTTGGTCACAGTGCTATGATGAGGTGCCGAAGAAAGGCCAGGTGCTTCGGTACAGAGGGAAAGAAAAGTCAACAACTTGTATTTATATAGCGCCTTGAACGTAATAAAACATCCCAAGATGCTTCCACAGGAGTATTATCAAAATAAACAAAATTTGACACCGAGCCATATAAGATGTTTGGGCAGATGACCAAAAGCTTGGTCGAAGAGATAGGTTTTAAATCACAACTGCCAGCCAACAAATATCAGAAAACAGAGCACCCCCAGCAAGACAATCAGCACATTGCCCAGGCCGAAACATGGAAAGTGGTCACTTGGGCAAGCAGGAGGACCGGTGGTGCCTATGGAACTGTCTGTATCCTAACGTGAGTTGCTACCTTCAGGAGGCAAGGGGAGAAAATTTCATGAGGGATGGGGACCTCGGTGAATTAAAAATCTGTCATCACGGACGTAAATTTTGTTTGGTTGTAGTAGGATGTGGATGAAGTTTACACAATTGTGCATCGAAATTCCCTGTTGTAATAATAATGTGCAATAACAGAACATGATCCTTTAACTGGACAGTTTTAGTAACCGGATCTCATGGGATGCTGAGTGATAAAGAATGTGTCCATTTGTGAAGAGGATGTTTGTTGCATATGAGTTTTTGTGTCATGTTCACTTTGTGTAGTAATGATGGAATTTGTTTTCAGGCTTGTGGAACAAAATAGTTTCATTAAATTCTACAGCCATCTAGAATGCAATTAATATTTTGGCATTGGAAATGATCTAAAATAGTAACTAAATCAGCAGGACGACACTGATGAATAAAGGATAATTTTTTGTGCTGCAGCACCCTTAGTTGAGAGAACAGTGACATGAGAATAGCCTTTGCAGTTTTCTGAAGAAAGCCTTGTTTGTCAAAGACTTGAGGCAGGTCTTAAACCATACATTACGTAGCCAAGAAAGATCCTCTTATTCTTTGCAAAAGTACTATTTCTGAGAAAAAGGGAGGCAAACATTGACATAAATCTCCGAGTGGGGGCTCAGTAAAAAAAAATTTGGGAGCCACGATTGTAACCGATAAGAGTAAAAGACACATTAAATGCACTCTTGCTGGAATATTGTTCTTCAAACAACAAAATGTTAAGCCAATTAATGAGATGTTATTAGTGCTATTAAAAATCTTATTCCTCAGATCCACTGCCATCTTGCAGCTCCAAATCTTAAAAAAAACACAATTTGTGAAAACACACAGCTAATGGAAGCTGAAACCAGAACGGTTAGAACAAGAGGAGGTTACCTTAAGGTTAATGTTTAATTTTAAGATGCTTTTGTGTTGCATTATAATCATAGGTTAATCACAGAAAATCCACAATAGGGGTATCCAAATACGGAATTTTCCAAATTAATCACAAGTCGGGTTCAAATCTAACGACCGCACTTATACCAAGAAAAGTAGCAATATCCTTCCTAGTTTGCACAAAAAAAATCACCTTGCAGAAACAATTACAGGAAAATATGGACTTACACTTTTAGTGTGTATTCGAGAAAAGGTTGTATAAGGCATGAGAAATTTTGAGGCTGCATTCCCATCAGGAACGGAAATTAAAATACTTTTCTGCAAAGGAAGGAAAAACCTTTTAAAAATTGAATACTTCATTGTTTAAAATACTGCATTTTCAGGCATGGTAATAAGAAAGAAAATACAAGGAGAAACATCTCACCTTTGTAACCTCAGTTACTTCAAATCCTTCTGAAGCTGTGACCACTGGGACGCCATCTTTCCCAACCCCTTGACATTTTATACAGCCATATAAAGTAGCTGTTCCTAAATTATTAAAAATGGACATTAGACCAAGCTTCTATCAAATTAAATAATCCTCAATTGTAACCACAAGTCATTTATTCCTCATTTATGCGAGATGTCAACTGCAAATAAACCATCACCTTCTAACATCTCTTGGCTAGAATTTCCTATCAGCCCTCCAGCGTCAGATTGCCGCCCAAAAGACCGCCAAGACTGGAAAGATTATCGATGGCGAAAACTTCCCCCCCCAAAAAATAAAAAAATCCGCCGAGCAAAAAACATGGACTTTGCACCCCCATTCTGGGCAAAAAAGTGCAATTTAGGGTCGATTGGGCGGTTCCGAAACAAAACGGGCAATCATTTTTAAAAATCAATAAAAATTTACCCCGAGGCTGCGGGTTGGGCCTAACAGCAGAAAAAATTTTTTTTTTAAGTTTTCAAAAAACATCACCTAAAAATCAAAATTAAAAACACATTCCCAAGACACTTTTAAACTAAAGCACCACAATAGAGTTTTAAAATAATTAGTGAAAAACCAATCACTAACTAACCTTTTTCTTGGAGAGCTTACTCACTGACTGCCCAGCTCCATTGATCCTTGTGGACGTTTTTTTTTAAAAATATACTCACCTACGGGTCACTGCTGAGCCAAATATCGCGCCAGGGCGATCTCAGGATGGTGCATGCCGGCAGTCCGCTCCCCAGCGATACCTCGAAACAGCCGGCGTAACTCAAGTAAGGAATTTCTCGCTCTCCTAATTACCGCCCACAATGGCCAATACCATCCAGAAACCGGGCGGTAAGCCATAGGAAATTCTAGCCCTCTTCTGTCTTTTCGATGAGACATTAAACCGAGGCCCCGTCTGCTCTCTCAGAGGAGCCTAAAAGATCCCAGTACACTATTTCGAAAAGCAGGGAAGTTCTCCCCGGTGTCCTTGGCAATATTTAATCCACAACCAACATCACTTAAAACAGATTATCTGGTCATTATCACATTGCTGCATATGGGACCTTGCTGTGCGCAAATTGCTTGCCACATTGCCTATGTTACAACAGTGACTACACTTTTTTTTTAAAAAAGTGCTTAATTGGCTGTGAAACACTTTAAGACATCCTGAGGTTGTGAAAGCTGCTATATAAATGTATGTTCTTCTTTCATAGGGGTTTCTATGTTGCAAAGATCAAAAATCATGGCACCAATTTGCAGCTAACTTCATGTGTTGTACCATCTGTTGAAATTAGATTAGTGCCGATTCAATACCAGCACTGTGGGCGACTGTTACTGCACTGTAAATTCACTCAAAATGCTGATTTTAGAATTTAAATGTTTCTGTACAATGTTTCTATGTACTACTATATGTAGTGTCATTCTAAAATTGACACTACATATATTTGAAAAATAATGAGGTCTGATTTAATAAACCTTCAAAATTAGCACTCCAAATGGTTCAGTGGTTCAATACACTGCAATGGTGTGGCAACAGTCCAGGAACTGAAGATCCTAGATTCAGTCTCTGGTCCACATCGATTTGGCGAATTTCAGCTAACATGGCCACAAGGGTGCACGTCTCCAGGATTGGGGAGATGGGAGAGGAAACAAGACAAGGTTCCGACTTCTGCTTCCCCTAGAATTTACTGCTCTAAGTGCAAGTTGACACTGAATAAAGTCAGGAATGTTCTCAGTTATGAGGTACCCATGGTTGAATAGTCATGCAATTCCCAGACTTAGCCAGGTCGAAGCCACCTGTGGAACCACACCCTGTTAAGAATCACCAACTCCAGGAAGGGAAAATATAAGTGAAAGGCATTCTGTAACAGATATTTACTTCCTACATCAACAGACAGGTACGACAGAAACAGAAATCCTGTATATTGTTAAAATAGTTAGGTTCAAAATGGTAGGTTCTCTTTCCTAAGTTTCAAAATGGAAGATGGATGATGTTCAGTCTGCCAGTAATGGGGTAATATCTTGCCTTTGGAAAGCAATTAATATAGTTACTTTGAAGGGTGATATGGCTCATTTGAAATATTAATGCACAGTTTGACAGAGGAGAGTTGTAATTTCCAGTCTTGACCAGAGTCTTGAAGGGCAGGGAGAAGAGAGTTTGAGGAAGCCAGCAACTGTTAGTGATTAACACATTGTCTGGATTAAAAAATGAGCTTTTTTGATTGCCCAACTGCTCCCAAGATCTTCAAAGCAGAAAACAGTCTTATTGTCTTGGAAACCTCTCAGACTACATAGGATTATCTAGGATATACAGTACAGAAACAGGCCATTCGGCCCAACCAGTCCATGCCCGTGTTTATGCTCTACTCGAACCTCCTCCTGTCTTTCCTCCTCTAAATCTATCCGCATAACCCTCTACTCCCTTCTCCCTCATATGCTTGTCCAGACTCCCCTTAAATACATCTATACTATTCGCTTCAATCCCTGTGGTAGAGAGTTCCACATTCTCACCACTCTTTGAGTAAAGAAGTTTCTTCTCAATTCCCTATTGGATTTCTATTCAGTCTTCTATTCACTAGCCCCTTTTGGGTAAGGTCAGTATAGGAACTCTTGAGAAATAATTTCACGTAATGTACCAGGAGAGTCTACACTTCCAACAAATTGCTAGGAGACTGTGAGAAGCAATTTCCTGAAAAAGGGTCTATTAACCCTTTGTCTACTCGTTCCAGTTACACTGTGTAGGGTAGATATTCCGAGTCCATGCCTGCTTTCAGCACACACCATAGGAATATCGGAACGGGAGTAGTCCATTCAGCCTCTCAAGCTTGTTCCATCAGTCATTTAGATCATGACTTCTCCGTACCTCAATTCCATTTACGCGCCTTTTTCCCATATCCCTTAATATCCTTACCCAACAAAAATCAATCGATCTCAGTCTTGAAAATTTGAATTGACCCAGCTTCCACAGCCTTTTGGAGAGAGTTCCAAATTTCCACTACCCTTTTGAGAGATATAGCGATTCCTGATTGCACTCCTGAATGGTGTAGCTTTAATTTTAAGATTATGCCGCCTTGTTCTGGATTGCCCCACCAGAGGAAATAGGTTCTCTGTATCTATCCTGTTTAAACCCCTTTATCATTTAAACACCTCGATTAGATCACTCTTCAACCTTCTAAATTTAACATAGGAACAGGAGTAGGCCATTTCGTCCCTCGAGCCTGTTCTGCCATTCAATGAGATCATGGCTGATCTGTGACTAAACTCCATATACCCACCTTTGCCCCATATCCATTAATACCTTTGGTTAACAAAAATCTATCAATCCCAATTAAAATTATCAACTGACTAGCATCAATTGCCATTGCAGAAGAGAATTATAACTTCTAACACCCTTTGTGTGTAGAAGTGTTTCCTAACTTCATTCCTGAAAGGTCTGGTTCTCATTTTTAGACTTTGTCCCTTAATCCTAGACTCCCCAACCAGCAGAAATAGTTTCTCTCTATCTACCCTATCAGATCCCCTTAATATCTTAAAAATTTTGATCAAATCACCCCTTAACTTTCTAAGTTCCAGGGAATACAACTCTAGTTTGTGTAATCGCTCCTCATAATTTAACCCTTGGAGTCTGGCTATCATTCAAGGGAATACAACCAATGTTCCCTGTAAGCTGCACTTTGTTCTGAGTGGCCTGTTTCTTTCAATGCGTGGTCCTTTTAAATTTCTGCGCATGCGCGGTATTTCCAATGCAAAAGCTTATGAGCAGCCTGCACGGGACCCTGCAGATTACTGCTTGAGTAAGTGTGACCTTAGTCTCTTTATTCTGACTCCAGAGTGCTGGCACAGCATGGGAGGCCTGCTTATATGCAGTGCTGGGATCCCTTGGGACTCTGGTGGCGGTAGAATGCTGGTTACAAGGTGTTGCATACATAACAATAAGTTATTGGGGTACTGAAGTTGCATGTTCAGCCGTGAACTCATTGAATGGCGGTGCAGGCTCGAAGGGCCGAATGGCCTACTCCTGCAGCTATTTTCTATGTTTCTATGTTGCTTAGAACCTTGCTTTTTACATAGCCCAAATAGTAGGATACAAGTCAGGGGGAGCCATGATCAAACTGTACAGCACTCTGGTCAAATCAGAGATTGAATACTGCATGCAGTTCTGAGACACTAGAGACAGTCAAGCACTGGAGGCAGCCATGAGGCTGTTCCCTAGTGTAAAGGTCTGAGTTATGAGGAAACGCTGGAGAAACATATTTTGAGTTTCCAAAACAAAGTATAAGGCTACCCAGATACTACATATACACATTTCTACAACAGAAATCGGTCTAGTTCAGTCTGCAAAGGATTTATAGATTCCGTACTGGGTAATGTATTTTTCAACCAATGCTCTTTTGTTCTTTCACAATTCAATCTAAAAAAATTGTCAGCATTCATATTCCTTATGTATTTACTTTAAGTATATGAACTATATCTGCTCTCATTCATTCTACACTAACAGAATAATCTTAGAAAGCAGTCATTCTGCCACTTTTCCATCAGTAAAAGTGACAATATAACTTCAGAGTCACGTGGAATTTAACAGCAGTGCAGAAGTAAGTACTGTATCAAATGTCGTCCTTCTATGCTGTAATTTTTATGGGCTCAAAGCTTTTTTTGGGCGTACTTGAAGAGTTACGGCCGATATTTTGGGGCCCCAAGTATGCCAAAAAAAAAATGTTCTAAGTTTCCCCGTTGGATTTCTGCATTTTGGCGCTGCCTAACCTGTCCTTTAGTTTTGGGGGCGGAGCCAAAATGATCAGGCTGTCATGGTAACCAGGGACACAATGCGAGCTGAGGTTGCAAAGTGAAGCATACAGCCAGTTCCCAACACAATAAATGAATTGAAAAACACATAACAGCAACTGAAGGGCTTGCCGATCCAGTTCCATTCTTGATCCCCAGGTCCCATTCTGCAATTCCGTTTCCCTCTCCCTTTCTCTTTGTGTGAACCGGGGACCGGGGGAATGGGGACCGAGAATGGGATCGGACAGCCTTCGGGTGGGGTTGGAGGTAAGTTGCTGCTATGTGTTTTTCAATTCTTGGACACCTGCTGTGCCGATTTCCTTACTTGTGCCAATTTATTTAACTCTCCATAAGGGTTTTCTGGAGAGGCCACATATGCTGGCCTAAGCAGAACTGGAGTAACTCTCAGCTGGCCAAACTTCTATAAATGACCAGAATTGGCACGGGTGGCAGGTTACACCTTCTTTGGCAGAAAAAAAAAACTGACCTAAAAAAATCGTAACTGAGTTACACTGGTGCAAATTGTTTGGAGAAACTCTGGTTTTTCAACTTGGGCCAAAAAAAGCAGCCTGCTCCAAAAAAAATGCTGCAAATCACTGGGGAAAATTGAGCCCTTAACATTCTGCATCTCGAGTATAGTTTGATTTTTGACTGAGATACTGCCGCTAGGAGTGGTGCATGTCACTTTGCTTTTCAGAATTTATAATAAATGACTACCATAAAAAATTAGGTCCACAGGCTCCGTATTATATATTTGATAAAGATTCTAAAAAAGATCAACACTGCCTAATTTGTACTTAAACATCAACTACAGTCTTTTCAAAAAGCAGCAACTTTAACGTGGAGAGGGAGGGGCGATAAAGCAGTCACATTATTTTCACCTTAAAAGTAATCATAGAAATTTACGACATAGAAGGAGGCCATTCAGCCCATTATGTCTGCACCGGTTGAAAACGAGCTATCCAGCCTAATCCCACTTTCCAGCCCTGTAGATTACAGCACTTCAAGTGCATATTGAAGTACTTTTTAAAATGTGGTGAGGGTTTCTGTCTCTACCACCCTTTCAGGCAGTGAGTTCCAGAACCCCACCACCCCTTGGGTGAAAACATTTCTCAACTCCCCTCTAATCCTTCTACCAATTACTTTAAATCTGTGACCCCTCGTTATTGATCTCTCTGCTGAGGGAACTATGCCTTTCCTATTCACTCTATCTAGGCCCCTCATAATTTTATACACTTCAATTAAGTCTCCACTCAGCCTCCGCTCTTCCAAAGAAAACAACCCAGCCTATTCAATCTTTCTTCATAGCTAAAATTCTCCAGTCCTGGCAACACCCTCGTAAATCTCTTCTGTACCTTCTCTAGTGCAATCACCTTTCCTGCAATCTGGTGACCAGAACTGTACACAGTACTCAAACTGTGGCCTAACTAGTGTTTTATACAGTTCTAGCATAACCTCTCTGTTCTTACATTCCATGCAAGACTTTAAAAAAAACTGGACACTTCAGCCTTGAAATTAGGTAAAAGCTACTACAGGTATTTACCAGAATCAGTTATATGAATGTGGCTGCCTTTTTGCACACAGCATTGTCCCTCAAACAGCAATTAGGTGAAAAAACAATGAATCTGTTTTTGGTGATGTTGGTTGATGGACGAACATTGACCAGGACGCAAATAGTATCTTGGGATCTTTAATATCCACCTAAACCTTTGAATAGTCAGCAAAATCTTAGTTTAACATCTTATCCAGACCACAACATCTCTGACACTGCAGTATTCCAAGCTGACACAAACATTTAAAATAAAGGAGTGACACCTTCCAATGAAGCATTCTGCGCATAACTGTCAGGCCCCAAATATAAAAAGTAACATTCAGCACAACAGAGGATCGGAGAAGTGCTGAAACACATCACTAATAAAGTTTCATTAATGTTACTAAGTTGGGTTAATGTTACTGGTGATCTTTCCAGTTTAAGAACCGCTGTCTCGAAGGACAAATAGACATTTTTAAAAATAAACTCAGAGTTCGAATTTTATTTAAAATTAACAGTTCTAACAGAATTCGCTAAGTCCGGTTCTTTATTCCTCATTTTGGGAAGTCTGGCGACAACAAACAAAAAAAAACAACACTGGGCAAATGCACGGCAGATGCAGTATAATGTGGATAAATGTGAGGTTATCCACTTCGGGGGCAAAAACACGAAGGCAGAATATTATCTGAATGGCGGCAGATTAGGAAAAGGGGAGGTGAAACAAGACCTGGGTCTCATGATACATCAGTCATTGAAGGTTGGCATGCAGGTACAGCAGGCGGTAAAGAAGGCAAATGGCATGTTGGCCTTCTTAGCTAGGGGATTTGAGTATAGGAGCAGGGAAGTCTTACTGCAGTTGTACAGGGCCTTGGTGGGGCCTCACCTGGAATATTGTATTCAGTTTTGGTCTCCTAATCTGAGGAAGGATGTTCTTGCTATTGAGGGAGTGCAGCGAAGGTTCACCAGACTGATTCCCGGGATGGCAGGACTGACATATGAGGAGAGACTGGATCGACTGGGCCTGTATTCACTGGAGTTTAGAAGAATGAGAGGGGATCTCATAGAAACATACAAAATTCTGACGGGACTAGACAGGTTAGATGCAGGAAGAATGTACCCGATGTTGGGGGAGTCCAGAGCCAGGGGTCACAGTCTAAGGATAAGGGGTAAGCCATTTAGGACCGAGATGAGGAGAAACTTCTTCACTCAGAGAGTTGTTAACCTGTGGAATTCTCTACTGCAGAGTTATTGATGCCAGTTAATTAGATATATTCAAGAGGGAGTTGGATATGACCCTTACGGCTAAAGGGATCAAGGGGTATATAGCGAAAGCAGGAAAGGGGTACTGAGGTGAATGATCAGCCATGATCTTATTGAATGGTGGTGCAGGCTCGAAGGGTCGAATGGCCTACTCCTGCATCTATTTTCGACGTTTCTATGGAACCGCGCATGCGCAACTACTTCAGCTTCCCTGCAACAGTCGCCCCCTTTAAATAAACATTTTATTTTTAATGACTATAGGAGGGATAACAACTTGCAATTATATAGAGCATTTAACATAGAAAAATGTCCTCGGGTGCTTTTTTAGAGGTGTTATCAGATAAAAATAGACACTGGCAAAGGAGATATTAAGATGGGTGAATAAAGCTTGTTTGAAGAGGTACATTTTAAGGAGGATCTTAAAAGAGGTCAGGAAGGTGGAGAGGGATTTAGAGAGGGAATTCCAGAACTTGGGGGCTAACAGCTGAAGGAGTGATACAGAGGGATCTGGGGCCCTTGTACATGAAACACAAAAAGTTAGTATGCAGGTACAGCAAGTAATTGGGAAGGCAAATGGAATGTTGGCCTTTATTGCAAGGGGGATAGAGTATAAAAGTATGGATGTCCTGCTACAATTGTACAGGGCATTGGTAAGACCACACCTGGAATAGTGTGTACAGTTTTGGTCTCCTTATTTAAGGAGGGATATACTTGCATTGGAGGCAGTTCAGAGAAGATTCACGAGGTTGAATTCTGAGATGAATGGGTTGTCTTATGAAGAAAGGTTGAGCAGGTTGGGCCTATATTCATTGGCGTTTATAAGAATGCGTGGTGATCTTATTGAAACGTATAAGATTCTGAGGGGGCTTGGCAGGGTAGATGCAGAGAGGATGTTTTAGATGCAGATAGGATGTTTCCCCTCGTGGGTGAATCTCAAACTAGGGGGCATAGTTTCAGAATAAGGGGTCGCCCATTTAAAACAGAGATGTGCAGGAATTTTTTCTCTCAGAGGGTCGTGAATCTTTGGAATTCTCTACCCCAGAGAGCTGTAAAGGCTGGGTCATAAAATAAATTTAGGGTGGAGTTAGACAGATTTTTTGAAAGATAAGAGTCAAGGGTTATGGGGAATGGGCAGGGAGGTGCAGTTGAAGCTAAGATCAGATCAGCCATGATCTTATTGAGAGGTGGGGCAGGCTCAAGGGGCCAAATGGTCTACTCCTGCTCCAATTTTTATGTTCTCAATAGTGGGGCAAAGGAAGGGGGAGATGCATATGTACAAGAGGCCAGAGTCAGAGGATCAGAGAATTCGGGAAGGAGACTGCAGGAGGTAACAAAAATAAGGATGGCAAGGCATGACGGCATTAAAACATTGATCATTTTAAATTTGGAGCATAGAGGATCAGGAGCCAATATTAGGTCAGCAAGTATTGGGGTGGGGGGCGATGGGCAAACAGGATTATAGGCAGCAAAATTTTGGATGTGTGAAGGTTTACTGTGGTTAGAGAGATAGAGATAGGATAAGGCAAGTGAGTTTTGTATTAGATGACATTTAGAGCATGGAGAATGGGCAGGAAGATTCAGAAGAGTCACATGTAGAGGTGACAAAAGCATGGAGAGGGTTGCAGTGGAAGATGGGCTGAGGTAGGAGATGTTACAGAGATAAGTGATGTTACGCAGGCGGAAGTAGCCGGGCTTTGCAATGGAGAGATGATGATGTCAGCAGTTCAGCTCAGCATTGAATAGGATGCCGAGACTGCAAACGGTCTGGTTCAATCGGAGTCTCTGGGGAGAGGGTGGAATTGGTGGTACGGTTATGGAGTTTGTGACGGGCATCCAAGAGTGGTTATCGGACAAGCAATCTGACTACACAGAGGCAGTGGAGGAGTCGAGAAATGTAGGGGAGATGTCAAGCCTGGTGTCAACAGCGTACATGCAGAAGCTGATCCCTTATCTTCGGATGATGTTGTCAAGGAGCCGCATGTACATAGGATATACTGCACAGAGACAAGCCATTCGGCCCAACCAGTCAACGCCGCGTTTATGCTCCACTCAAGCCTCCTCCCATCTTACCTCATCTAACTATCAGCATAACCCTCTATTCCCTTCTCCCTCATATGCTTATCTTCAACCACTCCCTGTGGTAACGAATTCCACATTCTCACCACTCTTTGGGTAAAGAAGTTTCTTCAGAATTCCCCACTGGATTTCTTGGTGACTATCTTATATTGATGGCCTCGAGTTATGCGCTTTCCCACAAGTGGAAACACTCTCTCTGTATGTACTTTATAAAAACCTTTCATAATGTTAAAGACCTCTATTAGGTCACCCCTCAACCACCTTCTTTCAAGCAAAAAGAGATCCATCCTGTTCATCCTTTCCAGATAGGTATACCCTTTCATTTCTGGTATCATCCTTGTAAATCTTCTCTCCATCCTTTCCAGTGCCCCTATATCTTTTCTATAATATGGTGACCAGAATTATATGCAGTACTCCAAGTGTGGTCTAACCAAGGTTCGATACAAGTTTAGCATAAGTTCCCGACTGTTCAATTCTATACCTCTAGAAATAAACCCTAGTGCTTGGTTTGCTTTTCTTAAGGCCTTGTTAACCTGTGTCACAACTTTTAGCTATTTCTGTATTTGTACTCCGAGATCCCTTTGCTCCTCTACCCCACCCAGACTCACTCTCCAAGTAATACGTGACCTGCCTATTCTTCTTCCCAAAATATAACACCTCACATTTATCTGCGTTGAAATTTATTTGCCTAATATATTCCATTCTGCAAGTTTATTAGTGTCCTCCTGTAATTTGTTGCAGTCCTCCTCAGTACTGACTAACCTGCCCCCGCAATTTGGTGTCATCCGTAAATGAAATTGTGTTTTTGATTCCAAAGTCTAAATCGTAATATAAATTGTGAACAACAGTGGTCCCAGCACTGATCCTTGTGGAACACCACTACCCACCTTCTGCCACTGTGAATAGCTACCCTTTTATCTTTACTCTATGCTTTCTGTCTTGAAGCCAGCTAGTTATCCAATCTGCTACTTGTCCCCTGACTCTGCATTCTCTGACCTTATTCATTAGTCTATTATGTAGTACCTTTTTGAAGGTCTGGAAACATTACATCTACTGCATTATCCTTGTTTATTCTGTTACCTCTTCAAAGAATTCAATGAGGTTGGTCAAGCAAGACTTTCCCTTTTGAAATCCATGCTGACTATTCATTATTATATTTTTGGCTTCTCGATGTTCTTCTATTTTCTCCTTTAGTAGGGATTCCATTATTTCTCCTACCACTGGTGTTAAGCTGACTGGTCTATAGTTCCTGGGACATGTTCTATCTCCTTTCTTAAATATAGGTATTACGTTGGCTATCTGCCAGTACTCTGGCATAACACCTTTTTTAACAAACTATTAAATATGTGTAGTAAGGCATCTGCTATCGCTTCCCTAGATTCTTTTAAAATGCACGGATGTACCATCCGGGTCAGGGTTTTTTCCTCTCGAGTTTGATTTGTTTATTTATCTTCTCTTTTTATTTTAAATGCAACAGTGACTACACTTCAAAAAGTACT
This sequence comes from Pristiophorus japonicus, assembly GCF_044704955.1. Classification (NCBI taxonomy): domain Eukaryota; kingdom Metazoa; phylum Chordata; class Chondrichthyes; family Pristiophoridae; genus Pristiophorus; species Pristiophorus japonicus. Next base: position 189,491,774 of record NC_091986.1, on the reverse strand, counting down.
TCATTGGCTGTAAAGCTTTTTGGATGTCCTGAGGTCGTGAAAGGCACTATACAAATCCAAGTCTTTCTTTTCTTTCTTTAGATGAGGAAGAGGAGGTGATTAAGGATAGATCCCTGGGAAATGAGAGGTGACAGTATCAGGAAGAGAAGCCATTGCTGGAGATGCTCTGGCTACGATTGGATAGACAAGACTGGAACCAAGTAAAGGCAGTCCCACTGAGCAGACAAAGCTGAAGAGGCATTGGAAGAAGATGGCGTGGTCCACTGTGTCAAAGGTTACAGACAGTTTGAGGAGGGAAAATGCACTAGAGTCACAGTCATGGAGGATGCCATTTGTGCCTTTTATTCAGGCCGTTTCAGTACTGTGACAGGAATGGAAATTTGATTGTAGATTCAAACATGGAGCTGCAGGAAAAATGGTCATTTCGAAGGCGACAACATGTTAATACATTTGAGAGTAAAGGAAGATTAGAGATGAGTCAGTTGTTTGAAAGGACGGATGAATCAAGGATGGATTTTTTTTTTGAGGTGGACAGTGAAGAGGAGGGCCAGGAAAAGTGGTCAACAATTTAGTGAGAATGTGTTCAGGGGAGCACAAGATGGGTCTCATGGACAAGGTAAGGGTAAGCAAATATGATCAATACAAAACCTTAGTATCAAGATTATCTTTTCCTCTTTTAGATGCTGATCAAACTACTGTGTATTTCAAACATTTTCTGTTTTTAAAACTTTAAAATACAAGGCCTGAAATTGCTGTTGACATTAATAGCAGACACTTGCTAAATGCATTCATATGGTATTCTCTCTGTCTGCTATTTAAATGGAGGTTTTAATCCAATTAAAATAAATAGATTAATGTATGTTAAAATACTAGACAGCATCATATGAATGCATTAAACATTCATCTATTATAGCTACCAGTAATTTATATCACATATAGCTCTTCTAACTCTTTTAACCTCTTTTAAACCACTGCAATCATTAAAAAAAAATCACAAAAACCCATTAAAATATAGTTTGCAGCAACAAGGCACTGAATTTTGTCCTCAGGTGGAGCTGACTGCATGTAGTCTGATTGGATTGGTTGTTATAGCAATTTCCCATCCCAGCAGAAAAGCTGATTATTTTTTGTAAAATGCTAACAAGATAACATGCAGCTTGTAATGCTGGTTGGCATCAGTGGCAGAGCGAGGTTTGGTCGGCTGGGAGGGGGCATTCGAGCTCAAGGTTTGACCAACTTGGCAGGAAAAGGACCAAGCTGGGAACTGGTGGATGCCAACAGGGACTTGTGTGCATAAATCTAAGCTGACACTGCAATGTAGTACCAAGGGAGTGTTGCACTGTCGGAGGTGCCGTCTTTCGAATGAGACGTTAAACCGAGGCCCCGTCTGCCCTCTCAGATGAACATAAAAGATCCCATGGTACTATTTGCGAAGAAGAACAAGGGAGTTATACCCGGTGTCCTGGCAAATATTTATCCCTCAATCAACAAAACAAAAAACAGTTTATCTGGTCATTATCACATTGTTGTTTGTGGGAGCTTGCTGTGCGCAATTTGGCTGCCGCATTTCCCACATTACAACAGTGACTACACTCCAAAAGTACAGTACTGCATTGGCTGTAAAGCACTTTGAGACATCCATTGGTCATGAAAGGCACTATATAAATGCAAGTCTTTTTTTCTAGTATAAAGGCCGAGCTGGGAACTCCAGACTTGCAGGCCAAATCGAGGAGGATATGCACAAATGCCACGTTGGCTGACCTCAAAATGATTGGGGTTGTCATGATCCAACCTTTCCTCCCCTCTGTCACTGGTTAACACGTATAGTTTTCTGTAAGAACAGTGCTCCTTCAAAACTATTTGGGGGGTGGGGGGAGGAGGTTGGCATTAGAGTTGACTTTCATAACCGAGCTAGGGAAGGTGGGAATAATAAAATCAGCCGTAGATCCCACTCGTGAAAGAATCCAAGTGGACGTGAGATTAGGTTTTGCTAAAATGGCTTCTTCCCATTCCCAATCAAATAATCTGGCCTCCGTCGTCAAGACTCATGCGTGGTAACCTGATAGATGTCTTTTAAATTGTGAACGGATGGGGCAGAGTAGATAAGACTTTCCAGTGTTAAGTGCTAGAACAAGGGTGCACAGATAATGATTAAATGCAAGAGATTTAGCACAGACAGCAGAAGAGAAACGTTTTTGTTTAAAACACAGGATGTTGTGAAACACTAAAATACACGAGCTGTACCAGCATTAGCATTTGAAGCAGCATTTAGGAACAGCCTAGATAGATGGTCGAGGGGAGAGAGAATAAATGAATCTAGGAATAGGGTAGTGTTAAAGGGGATTAAGATTACTGTTCATGTGGAGGGTAAACACAGTCGGGCCCCCAGTGCGTGTTGTCATTTCCATGTAATTCTGCGAAGAACATCAAGGTGCAGTCTGGATTCATTCCCCAGCACTGAATCAAAGTCTCCAGGACAGGAGAGAGATTAAAAAATGCTGCTGTTATATAGACCACAGAGGGACAGAAACACTCACTGGCTGGTTGCTATTCTCGAACAGCAGGCAAATTAGTGTGCTGGGCAACAAATTGGCTAGCCATATTTATATATTTTTTAAAGGGGGTGGGGCGATGGACAAGGCGGCGAGCTGTGAATCACGCAGTAAATGTTCTTGGCCCTGGGTTTGTGATTATTATTATTTTTAACCACATTAAACTCGGCCTCGGATCCTTACCGGGTATTTTACAGGAAACCCACGCTTCCCTCTCATTCTCCCTGTGTGGATAAAAAAAAACCGAAACGTCATTAAAACCCGCACAAGAGTGAGAGCGCGAGAGATCAAACCGCAAATGACTGTCTTGTTGTTAATCTGGCGCCAGTGGTGCGCTGGATTACCGCAAGGCCCGAGCCCAGTCGCTCTGGATAAAGATCCGGCCTCCTGCCATGGCGACGCCTCACTGCCGGAAACCGCAGTCACTGTCGCAAAGCAGCCCGCCGCTGCACAAGTCCCTCCTGTGCCTCATCCCAGGGGCAGTGTCTGAAATAGTAGCAACCTGCAGTCAGCTGCCACGCTGTCACTCCCAACCCTCTCTCCAAGCGCTGAGAACCAACCAAATAGGCGCGGGTAGAAATGCAAGCCTGTTGTTTATATTCTCCCATCCATTTTTTTTCCCAAAAATATACTTTATTCATATAAAATTTTCACAATACACTGGAAAATAGCTCAGTACCTTGCGGTCAGCAATTCCATACAATTCGTTTGGATGCTGACAGCAGTTCCATACAATGCACTAACGTACATTTCATTTCAAGGTACAGTTTAGTACAATCCGTAAATCAAGTTACATGTTGTACTGTGCAAATAAGGGCATTACATGGAGCAGATGAGAACAGGTTTACATTACATTCCAGGATACACGTTTAGTGAGTTGGTCTTACCGCAGGTAAAGGGTACACAGCCAGATAGGGAATGGATGACCAACAGGAAGAGCAGTGCAAGGGTCCCATGCGGTCATCCCCCTGCAAAACAGATACACCGCTTTGGGTACTCTGAGGGGGATGACTCATCAGGGGAGGGCAGCAGCAGCCAAGTTCATGGCACCGTGGGTGGCTCTGCTGCACAGGAGGGCAAATAAAAGAGTGGGAGAGCTGTAGTGATAGGGGATTCAATTGTAAGGGGACAGGCGTTTCTGCGGCCGCAACCGAGACTCCAGGATGGTATGTTGCCTCCCTGGTGCAAGGATGAAGGATGTCTTGGAGCGGGTGCAAGGCATTCTGAAAAGGGAGGGCGAACAGCCAGTTGTCGTGGGGCATATAGGTACCAACGATGTAGGTAAAAAACAGGATGAGGTTCTAAAAGACGAATTTAGGGAACTAGGAGCTAAATTAAAAAGTAGGACCTCAAAAGTAGTAATCTCAGGATTGCTACCAGTGCCACGTGCTAGTCAGAGTAGGAATCGCAGGATAGCTCAGATGAATACGTGGCTTGAGGAGTGGTGCAGAAGGGAGGAATTCAAATTTCTGGGACATTGGAACCGGTTCTGGGGGAGGTGGGACCAGTACAAACCGGACCGTCTGCACCTGGTCCTAGGGGAAGTGTTTGCTAGTGCTGTTGGGGAGGATGAACTAATATGGCAGGGGGATGGGAACCTATGCAGGGAGACAGAGGGAAGTAGAATGGGGGCAGAAGCAAAAGATAGAAAGAAGAAAAGTAAAAGTGGAGGGCAGAGGAACCTAAGGCAAAAATCAAAAAGGGCCACATTACACCAAAATTCTAAAAGGGCAAAGTGTGTTAGAAAGACAAGCCTGAAGGCTCTGTGCCTCAATGCGAGGAGTATTAGAATTAACTGCGCAGATAGCAGTTAATGGGTATGATGTAATTGGCATCACGGAGACATGGCTCCAGGGTGACCAAGGCTGGGAACTCAACATCCAGGGGTATTCAACATTTAGGAAGGATAGACAGAAAGGAAAAGGAGGCAGGGAGGCAGTGCTGGTTAAAGAGGAAATTAATGCAATAGTAAGAAAGGACATTAGCATGGATGATGTGGAATCGGTATGGGTGGAACTACGGAATACCAAGGGGCAGAAAACGCTAGTGGGAGTTGTGTACAGACCACCAAACAGTTGTAGTGAGGTTGGGGACAGCATCAAACAAGAAATTAGGGATGGGTACAATAACGGTACAGCAGTTACCATGGGTGACTTTAATCTACATATAGATTGGGCTAACCAAACTGGTAGCAATGCGGTGAAGGAGGATTTCCTGGAGTGTATTAGGGATGGTTTTCTAGACCAATATGTCGAGGAACCAACTAGAGGGCTGGCCATCCTAGACTGGGTGATGTGTAATGAGAAAGGACTAATTAGCAATCTTGTTGTGCGAGGCCCCTTGGGGAAGAGTGACCATAACATGTAGAATTCTTTATTAAGATGGAGAGTGACACAGTTAATTCAGAAACTAGGGTCCTGAACTTAAGGAAAGGTAACTTCGATGGTTTGAGGCGTGAATTGGCTAGAATAGACTGGCAAATGATACTTAAAGGGTTGACGGTGGATAGGCAATGGCAAACATTTAAAGATCACATGGATGAACTTTAGCAATTGTACATCCCTGTCTGGAGTAAAAAATAAAATGGAGAAGGTGGCTCAACCGTGGCTAACAAGCGAAATTAAGGATAGTGTTAAATCCAAGGAAGAGGCATATAAATTGGCCAGAAAAAGCAACAAACCTGAGGATTGGGAGAAATTTAGAATTCAGCAGAGGAGGACAAAGGGTTTAATTAAGCGGGGGAAAATAGAGTACGAGAAGAAGCTTGCCGGGAACATAAAAACTGACTGCAAAAGCTTCTATAGATATGTGAAGAGAAAAAGATTAGTGAAGACAAATGTAGGTCCCTTGCAGTCGGATTCAGGTGAAATTATAAGGGGGAACAAAGAAATGGCAGATCAATTGAATAAATACTTTGGCTCTGTCTTCACGAAGGAAGACACAAATAACCTTCCGGAAGTACGAGGGGACCGAGGGTCTAGTGAGAAGGAAGAACTGAAAGATATCCTTATTAGGCGGGAAATTTGTTAGGGAAATTGATGGGATTGAAGGCCGATACATCCCCAGGGCCTGATAATCTGCATCCCAGAGTACTTAAGGAAGTGGCCCTAGAAATAGTGGATGCATTGGTGATCATTTTCCAACAGTCTATCGATTCTGGATCAGTTCCTATGGACTGGAGGGTAGCTAATGTAACACCACTTTTTAAAAAGGGAGGGAGAGGGAAAGCAGGTAATTATAGACTGGTGAGCATGACATCAGTAGTGGGGAAAATGTTGGAATCAATCATTAAGGATGAAATAGCAGCGCATTTGGAAAGCAGTGACAGGATCGGTCCAAGTCAGCATGGATTTATGGAAAGGAAATCATGCTTGACAAATCTTCTGGAATTTTTTGAGGATGTAACTAGTAGAGTGGACAAGGGAGAACCAGTGGATGTGGTGCATTTGGACTTTCAAAAGGCTTTTGACAAGGTCCCACATAAGAGATTGGTGTGCAAAATCAAAGCACATGGTATTGGGGGTAATATACTGACATGGATAGGGAACTGGTTGACAGACAGGAAGCAGAGAGTCGGGATAAACGGGTCCTTTTCAGAATGGCAGGCAGTGACTAGTGAAGTGCCGCAGGGCTCAGTGCTGGGACCCCAGCTACTTACAATATACATCAGTGATTTGGATGAAGGAATTGAGTGTAATATCTCCAAGTTTGCAGATGACACTAAAGTGGGTGCCGGTGTGAGCTGTAAGGGGGACGCTAGGAGGCTGCAGGGTGACTTGGACAGGTTAGGTGAGTGGGCAAATGCATGGCAGATGCAGCATAATGTGGATAAATGTGAGGTTATCCACTTTGGGGGCAAAAACACAAAGACAGAATATTATCTGAATTGTGGCAGATTAGGAAAAGGGGAGGTGCAACGAGACTTGGGTGTCATGGTTCATCAGTCATTGAAAGTTGGCATACAGGTACAGCAGGCGGTGAAGAAGGCAAATGGTATCTTGGCCTTCATAGCTAGTGGATTTGAGTATAGGAGCAGGGAGGTCTTACTGCAGTTGTACAGGGCCTTGGTGAGGCCTCACCTGGAATATTGTGTTCAGTTTTGGTCTCCTAATCTGAGGAAGAATGTTCTTGCTATTGAGGGAGTGCAGCGAAGGTTCACCGAACTGATTCCCGGGATGGCAGGACTGACATATGAGGAGAGACTGGATCAACTGGGCCTTTATTCACTGGAGTTTAGAAGGATGAGAGGGGATCTCATAGAAACATATAAGATTCTGACAGGACGGAACAGGTTAGATGTTGGTAGAATGTTCCCGATGTTGGGAAAGTCCAGAACCAGGGGACACAGTCTTAGGATAAGGGGTAGGCTATTTAGGACTGAGATGAGGAGAAACTTCTTCACTCAGAGAGTTGCTAACCTGTGGAATTCCCTGCCGCAGAGAGTTGTTGATGCCAGTTCATTGGATATATTCAAGAGGGAGTTAGATATGGCCCTTATGGCTAAAGGGATCAAGGGGTACAGAGAGAAAGCAGGAAAGGGGTACCGAGGGAATGATCAGCCATGATCTTATTGAATGGCGGTGCAGGCTCGAAGGGCTGAATGGCCTACTCCTGCACCTATTTTCTATGTTTCTATGTTTCTATTTCAATACCGATCACGAATCACGTTACATGTATCATTGAGCAGATGAAAGCAGTGCACAGAACGGATAGGGATACATTTATATTTCTTTACAGGTTACTACCCTGACCGCTCCGTCCTCGGCCTCTTACACAGTTCCAACAACGCTCAACGCAAGCTCGAGGAATAGCACCTCATCTTTCGATTAGGCACTCTACAGCCTTCTGGACTCAACATCGAGATCAACAATTTCAGACCGTAACCTCTGCCCCTATTTTTTCACATGGCAGCTGTTGATGCTTCTGCCATTCCCAATTACACCACTTCTCGACCCAATATTTGTATCTTTACTTGTCCCATTATCAATTCCTTTTGCTTTGTACAATCATTTAACCTCTCTTGCCTTCCGCTCTATCACTGACCTTCCCTTTTGTTCTTTCCTCCCCTCCCCCCTGAACCTACTTAAAATCTGCTACATCTCTAATTTTTTTCCAATTCTGATGAAAGGTCATCGACATATAATGTTAAATCTGTTTCTCTCTCCACAGATGCTGCCTGACCAGCTGAGTATTTCCAGTATTTTCTGTTTTTATTATCTAAGTGTCAGAGCTGGCAAAATGACATTTATGTTTTTGAAGGTGGCCATTTCAGCAAGGGTTACATAATTTACAAGCTCAAAAAAAAATACTTGTATTTATTTAGCAGCTTTCACAACCACCGGACGTCCCAAACTGCTTTACAGCCAATGAAACATTTTTTGAAGTATAGTCACTGTTGTGATGTAGGAAACTGTTATGTATTGATGCTTGGGGTCAGCACACACCAGAGGGCGCCACTGTCGGAGGTCATTGGGCTGTATGTGCGTGTGCGCGGTCACTGGTATATAAGCGCAGGTACTATGTCACGTGGGTAGTTTGGGCACGAATAAAGTTGGATCAGGTTTACACCTGAGGCAGTTTACAGTAACAAGACTCTTGAGTCATTACTTTGGCGATGAGGTAATTTAAGAACCTTCGCATGTACAATGGGCACTATTGGAATTCTGGAGAGATTCGCGGGTGGCGAGGATTGGGCAGATTTTATCGACTGCCTGGATCAGTATTTTGTGGCCAACAAAATGGAGGGAGAGGCTGACGCAGGGCGGTTTTCCTCACCGTTTGTGGCCTGAAAATTTATGGCCTCATGAAGGACCTTCTCTCGCCTTTATGTCCAACAGACAAAGAGTACGAGGATTTGTGTACGTTGGTGTGTGACCATCTTAAGCCAAAAGAGGGGATCATCATCTCATGCTATCGCTTCTATACACATGTTTGTGCTGAGGATGTGTCGAGATTTTTCGCCGACTTACGACGTCTTGCTGAGCTGTGTAAGTTCGGGAACGTGTTGGAAGACACGTTGCGAGATTTCTTCGTGATAGGCATCAACCATGATGTGATTCTCCAGAAGCTATTGGCCGAAGAGAAGCTGGATTTGAGAAAGGCCACCGCGACTGCCCAGGCACTCATGACGACTGATGATAATTTGAGGCAGATATCATCGAAGAGTCGAAGCTCCGCGGCAGGTACTGTAAACAAGATTGTGTCGTCTTCTGGCAGAGCTGCTTATGGCAGGGCCTACTCGAATGCTTATGTGAAACCTGTAGCTGCTCAGAGTTCGTCAACTGGTACAAATCTGATTTCACCCTGTTGGCGTTGTGGGCAATCATTGGCCTCATCGGTGTCGGTTTAAACACACATACTCCTGTAATGGCTGTTCGAAAGTGGGGCATCTTCAGAGAATGTGCCCACAACTGAGCAAGTGTGCTGCTGCTCATCATATTGTTGATGATGACCAGTCTAGTGCTGGCCCGGATACACAACCCGATGAGGAAGTGTAAGGTCTGTATTCGTTCTTGGCAAAGAGCCAGCTGATAATTGTTAACGTGAAGCTGTATCAATGGAGCTGGACACGGGTGTGAGTCAGTCGATAATGAGTCAAAGGTGAGTCCAGTCAATGTCAAGTTGCGTACCTACACTAAGGAACTCATACCAGTGATTGGCAGTGCAGTAGTCAAGGTGTCATATGATGGTGTGGTTCAAGATCTACCATTATGGATCGTCCCAGGTAATGGTCCAATGCTGTTCGGCAGGAATTGGCTCGAGAAAATCAAGTGGAACTGGAATGATATCAAAGTGTTGTCCTCGGTAGATGGCACTTCGTGTGCTCAAGTGTTGAAGAAGTTTCCTTCTTTGTCTGAACCGAGCATTGGTAATTTTACTGGAGCTAAGGTGCAGATTCACCTGGATTCTGATACAAGGCCTGTCTATCATAAAGCTCAGTCTGTTCCTTACAGGATGAGGGAGAAGGTTGAAATTGAGCTTGACAGACTCCAACGTGAAGGGGTCATATCACCAGTCGAGTTTGACGAGTGGGCCAGTCCTATTGTTCCTGTGTTGAAGAGTGATGGCACTGTCAGGATTTGTGGAGACTACAAGGTTACGATTAACCGATTTTCGAAACAGGATCAGTATCCGTTACCGAAGGCTGATGATCTGTTCGCAATGCTAGCTGGTGGAAAGTCATTCACTAAATTAGATCCGACGTCAGCCTATATGACACAGGAGCATGTCGGCACTTCGAAGAAACTCACCTGCATCAACATCCATAAAGGACTGTTTGTCTACAACAGGTGTCCTTTTGGAATTCGTTCTGCTGCAGCCATATTTCAGAGGAATATGGAAAGTCTACTGAAGTCCGTTCTGAGAACTGTCGTGTTTCAAGATGACATTCTGGTCACAGGTCATGACACTGCTGAATATCTGAACAATCTTGATGAAGTCCTACATCGTCTGGACAAAGTGGGACTCAGGCTGAAACGTTCGAAATGTGTCTTCATGGCACATGAAGTTGAATTCCTGGAGAAGAAGATGGCTGCTGATGGCATCAGGCCTACTGATTCGAAAACCAAGGCCATCAAAAATGCACCCAGGCCTCAGAATGTGATGGAGCTGCGTTCATTTCTTGGGCTACTCAACTACTTTGGTAATTTCTTACCCAGACTGAGCACTTTATTAGAGCCACTGAACATGCTACTCAGAAAAGGCGACAACTGGGTCTGCGGTGCATCTCAAGATAGAGCCTTTGAGAAAGCTAAGAATCTGCTCTGTTCAAATAAGTTGCTTGTTCATTATGATCCGTGTAAGCGTCTTGTATTGGCCTGTGATGCTTCATCATATGGGGTTGGCTGTGTACTCCAACAAGCAAATGAATCGGGTAAGCTACAACCTGTTGCGTATGCTTTGAGAAGTTTGTCAAAAGCGGAAAGAGCTTACAGTATGGTAGAAAAAGAAGCTTTGGCCTGTGTGCATGGGGTCAAAAATGCATCAATACCTGTTTGGTCTTCGTTTTGTACTCGAAACGGATCACAAGCCAGTCATTTCATTGTTTTCGGAAAACAAAGGTATTAATACCAATGCATCATCCTGTATTCAGAGGTGGGCGTTGACACTGTCTGCCTATGATTATGTTATTCGTCATAGATACGGTACTGAGAATTGTGCCGATGCACTGAGCCGGCTGCCTTTGCCCACACTTGATATGGATATGCCTCAACCTGCAGATCTACTGTTAGTAATGGATGCTTTTGAGAGTGAAGGAACTCCTGTCACTGCTCAACAAGTCAGGATCTGGACCAGTCATGACCATTTTTTATCGGTTGTGAAACATTGTGTCCTCAGTGGTGATTGGTTTGCAATACCTATGGAGATGTGTGATGAGACCAAACCGTACAAACCGTCGCAAAGATGAGCTGTCCATTCAGTCAGATTGTTTACTGTGGGATAATCGTGTCATCCTGCCTAAGAAAGGTAGAGAAAAATTTGTATGTGAACTACATATTTCTCATCCCGGTATTGTCATGATGAAAGCCATTGCTAGGTCTCATGTATGGTGGCCTGGAATTGACTTTGATCTGGAATCATGTGTGCATCAGTGCAATACGTGCATGCAGCTAAGTAAAGTTCCAGTGGAATCTCCGCTGAGTCTTTGGTCGTGGCCATCTAAACCATGGTCGAGGATCCACATCGATTTTGCGGGCCCTTTCCTGGGAAAGATGTTTTTTGTTGTGGTGGATGCATATTCAAAGTGGATAGAGTGTATTATTATGACATCCAGTACATTTACAGTTACTATTGAGAGCCTTCGTGTCATGTTTGCTATTGATGGTTTGCCTGACATTATTGTGAGCAACAATGGACCTTGCTTCACAAGTCTTGAGTTTCAGGAGTTCATGAAACTCCATGATATTAGACATGTGAGGTCAGCTCCATTCAAACCTGCTTCTAATGGTCAAACAGAGCGTGCTGTTCAAACGATCAAGCAACATATGAAACGTGTAACTCAGGGTTCACTGCAGACTCGTTTGTCATGTATATTGCTTAGTTACAGGACAAGACCTCATACGCTTACTGGGGTTTCCCCTGCTGAACTACTGATGAAGAGAAATCTCGACCAAGCTTGCTCTTGTTCATCCTGATTTGAATGATTGTGTTGAAAACAGACGTCAAAGTCAGCAATGGTATCATGATCGTGCTGCTGTGTCACGTGACATCTCTGTCAATGATCTGGTTTATGTACTGAACTATGGTCAAGGTCCAAAGTGGATCGCCGGTATTGTTACAGCCAAGGAGGGTAACAGAGTGTTTATTGTCATGCTCAGGAATGGGCAAACATGCAGGAAGCATGTTGATCAGGTCAAACTGCGGCACATGGATGAACTGGTATCGTTTGAAGAAGATGCAGTCAGTGACCAACCAACCAATGTTCATTCATCAGAGGATTCTGCTGTCATTACTGAACCTGAACCTTCAGTCTCTGATGTGGTCATTACCACTCCCATCAGATTGGTTACTTAGCCTTCAGTCACAACTGACTCAGAATGCTCGCCCAGAAGTAAAGTTGAACTGAGACGATCAACTCGTGAGCGGAAAGTTCCAGACCGTCTTAATTTGTAAAGAGACTGATATTAAGATCTTAAAAGTGGGATGTTGTTATGTATTGATGCTTGGGGTCACCAGACACCAGAGTGCACCATTGTCAGAGGTCATCGGGCTGTATGCACGTGTGCGCGGTCACTGGTATATAAGCATGGGTACTATGTCACGCGGGTACTTTGGGCACGAATAAAGTTGGATCAGGTTTACACCTGAGGCAGTTTACAGTAACAAGACTCTTGAGTCATTACAGAAACCTGGCAGCCAATTCGCACACAACAAGCTCCCACAAACAACAATATGATAATGACCAGATAATTTGTTTTTGTTAGTGATGTTGACTGAAGGATAAATATTGACCAGGACACTGGGAATAATTCCCCTGCTCTTTTTTTGAAATAGTGCCATGGGATCTTTTACATCCACCTGAGAGTTATGTTTTTAAGGGTAATATCATGTTAAAATAGGTCACTATTTGTTGTTTTTAGATATGTCTCCCAAGCTTCTCCCCTCCTGTACTGAAGGCCCTGATTCATTAATTCCAACGCATCCAGAACTCTGCTACCTATATCATCCTGCACTATGGTCTATTTTCCTAGTGCCTTGTCCTTGCTGACCTCCACTGAACTACAATAGGTCAATTTCACAATTCTTTTTTGTCTAAATGTTTCTCTGTGGCCTGACGCCATCATCCATCCATTTCCATTTCTATGTCCTCCCTGGCCTTTTCTGTCCTCCACCGGGCCTTCCACTCCAGCAGTCGTCACCGAGCCTAAAGTTATCATATCTCAGCATTCTGAAACTCCCTTCCCAAACACCTCCACCTTGCTGCATCCCTCACGACTTACAAAAGCCTCCTCAAAAGTTGACACTTCAACTGCGCCTTTGGCAACTTCCTCCAACCACCTGCTCAGTATTTGGCCCCTGTTTTTAAAGTAAGGACAAACCAATAAAGGAAAGAAAGACGTGCATTTATCATCATCATCATCATAGGCAGTCCCTCAAAATCGAAGAAGACTTGCTTCCACTCTAAAAGTGGGTTCTTAGGTGACTGAACAGTCCAATATGGGAACCACAGGTGTGACAGACAGTCGCTGAAGGAAAGGGTGGGTGGGGAGTCTGGTTTGCTGCACACTCCTTCTGCTGCCTGCGCCTGTTTTCTGCACACTCTCAGCGACGAGACTCGAGAAGCTCAGCGCCCTCCCGGATGCACCTCCTCCATCTAGGGCGGTCTTTGGCCAGGGTGTCGGTGGGAATGTTGCATTTTATCAAGGAGGCTTTGAGGGTGTCCTTGAAACGTTTCCTCTGCCCACCTTGGGCTCGCTTGCCATATAGGAGTTCATTTATATAGTCCCTTTCATAGCCACAGGATGTCCCAAAGTGCTTTACAGACAATGAAGTACTTTTTGAATTGTAGGCACTGTTGTAATATAGGAAACGTGGCAGCCAATTTGCATACAGCAAGCTCCCACAAACAGCAATATGGCAATGACCAGATAATCTGTTTTAGTGGTATTGGTTGAGAGTAAATATTGGCCAAGACACCGGGGATAACTCCCTTGCACTTCTTCGAAAAACTGCCATGTGATCTTTTACATCCACCTGAGAGGCAGTTGGGGCTTCGCATTAGCATCTCATCTAAAAGATGGCACCTCCGACAGTGCAGCAACAACAACAACAACAATTTGTATTTATATAGCGCCTTTAACGTACTGAAATGTCCCAAGGTGCTTCACAGGAGTATTAAGAGACAAAGGATTTGACACCAAGCCACATAAAGAGAAATTTGGGCAGGTGACCAAAAAGCTTGGTTAAAGAGGTAGGTTTTAAGGAGCGTCTTGAAGGAGGAAAGAGAGGCAGAGAGGTTTAGGCAGGGAATTCCAGAGCTTAGAGCCTAGGCATCAGAAGGCACGGCCATCAATGGTTGAGCGATTATAATCAGGGATGCTCAAGAGGGCAGAATTAGAGGAACGCAGACATCTCGGTGCGTTGTGGGGCTGGAGGAGATTACAGAGGTAGGGAGTGGCGAGGCCATGGAGGGATTTGAAAACAAGGATGAGAATTTTGAAATCGTAGCGTTGTTTAACCGTGAGCCAATGTAGGGTAGCGAGCACAGGGGTGATGGGTGAGCGGGACTTGGTGCAAGTTATGAGATGGGCAGCCGAGTTTTAGAACACGTATAGTTTAGAATGTGCAAGGAGTGCGTTGAAATAGTCAACTCTAGAGGTAACAAATGCATGGATGAGGGCTTCAGTAGCGGATGAACTGAGGCAAGAGCGACGACGGGCGATATTACTGGGGTGGAAATAGGCGGTCTTAGTTATGCTGTGGATATGTAGTCAAAAGCTTAGTTCAGGGTCAAATATGACACCAAGGTTGAGAACAGTGTGGTTCAGCCTCAAACAGAAGTTGGGAAGAGGGATGGAGTCAGTGGCTAGGGAATGGAGTTTGTGGCGGCCCTCAGTACTGCATTGGAGTGTCGTCTCTGATTTAACAGTACTTAGTACAGCTCTTCCTCTCCTCCTCTCTCCAGTGTTGATGTCAGTAGGCCTCTTCTTTCTTTCCTGAAGACTCACTATCTCTCTGGTTTCAGGCAGGCAGGCAGACAGCAATTGCAGCACTTCCTCCACAGGCTCAACTCCCAAGTGGCTAAGCACTCCCATTCAACAGCTCTAGAACTATTTTTGTAAAACATAAAATCAAATGCCCCCTTATTAAAGGGGCACTAGAACTGACAAATTAACAAATTAAACTTTGGAACATTAAACCAATCAAATTAAAATTTGGTTAGTACTTAGTACATACAGTATATTTGCAGTAATTACAAATTTTACTACTGTATTCTTGTCAAAATTTCAAAACAACCAAGATTCTTTTCGTGTACTAACCCTCAACACAAAATGGATCATCAGAACACAATCACTTACCTCTTATGTGGTGAAACTCTATCATGGTGCCTTTGATCATCCTTGTATCTATTAGCTTTAGACTGATTGCTGACCGGGAGAAAGCCAGCTTCAGGTATACCTTTCACAATCCTTTGAGGATATATTAGAGTAAAGGTCATTAAGGACTGTATCTCTCATAATTATATTAGAATGATCAGACATCCACAGATTTTCAATTAAAAAGGATATGTATCCCAACTACTTTGAATAATCTGTGATTTCTATAAATTAACACTTTATCCAACCATCTATTTTTAAAAATTCATTCCTGGGATATGGGCGTCGCTGGCAAGGCCAGTATTTATTGCCCATCCCTAATTGCATTTGAGAAGGAGATGGTGAGCTGCCTTCTTGAACCGCTGCAGTCCGTGAGGTGAGGGTACACCCATAGTGCTGTTAGGGAATGAGTTCCAGGATTTTGACCCAGCAACTATGCAGGAATATTTCCAAGTCAGGATGGTGTGTAACTTGGAGGGGAACTTGGAGGTGATGATGTTCCCATGCGCCTGCTGCCCTTGTCCTTCTAGGTGATAGAGGTCTTGGGTTTGAGAGGTGTTTTCAAAGAAGTCTTGGCGAGTTGCTGCAGTGCATCTTGTAGATGGTACACACTGCAGCCATGGTGCGCTGGTGGTGGAGGGAGTGAATGTTTAAGGTGGTGGATGGGGTGCCAATCAAGCGGGCTGCTTTATCCTGGATGGTGTTGAGTTTCTTGAGTACATGGCATTAGTGAGGATAAACCTGGAGTACTGTGTACAGTTCTGTTCTCCTTACCTAAGGAAAGACATACTTGTCTGAGAGGGAGTGCAATGAAGGTTCACTCGCCTGGTTCCTGGGATGAGGGGATTGCCCAAGAGGAAAGATTGAATAGACTAGGCCTATATTCCCTAGAGTTTAGAAGAGAGGTGATCTAATTGAAACATATAAAATTCTTAAGGGGCTTGACAAGGTTAATGCTGAGATATTTCCCCTGGCTGGGGTGCCACAGGGATCAGTGCTGGGGCCTCAACTATTTACAATCGATATTAATGACTTGGATCAAGGGACCGAGTGTAATGTATCCAAGTTTGCTGATGATACAAAGATGGGTGGGAAAGCAAAGTGTGAGGAGGACACAAAAAATCTGCAAAAGGATATAGACAGGCTAAAATGAGTGGGCAAAAATTTGGCAGATAGAGTATAATGTGGGAAAATGTGAGGTTATCCACTTTGGCAGAAAAAATAGAAAAGCAAATAATAATTTAAATGGAGAAAAATTGCAAAGTGGTGCAGTACAGAGGGACCTGGGGGTCCTTATGCATGAAGCACAAAAATCTAGTGTGCAGGTACAGCAAGTGATCAGGAAGGCAAATGGAATGTTGGCCTTTATTGCAAGGGCGATAGAGTATAAAAGCAGGGAAGTCCTGCTACAACTTTACAGGGTATTGGTGAGGCCACACCTAGAGAACTGCGTACAGTTTTGGAGTTCAGAAGAATGAAAATATCAAAATATATAAGATAATGAGGGGGCTCGACAAAGTGGATGCAGAGAGGGTATTTCCGCTCATAGGGGAAACTAAAACTAGGGGACATAGTCTCAAAATAAGGGGCCGCCCATTTAAAACTTCTCTCAGAGGGTTGTGAATCTGTGGAATTCTCTGCCCCAGAGAGCTGTGGAGGCTGTAGAGAAATATCAGCTTCTGAATATGGATCGTATATAGTATAATGACATTTTAGATGGGAGAGAAGTCCTTGATTACTAATCCATTTGAAAAGGGGGCCTTCAAGCAAAAAAGTTTGAGAATCACTAATCTAGAAAAATCTCCAGGATGCAACTGTTTTTCATAACTCCAAGGTTTTCATTCCTACTAGTCGACCTTGAAATCCATTCAAAATGTTAATCACGCGTTACATGAAGAACTTCATGACATATCGGGTCTATGTTTGCTTTGTGCCAATTTCAATCATGCCCCCTTATCCGACTCTCAAGGATAACTTTTAAGTGGTGCTCCACCCAAACCTCTAGGAATCTTGGAGCTTGGTCACCACAGATGCTGCTGCCGCCCCTCCCACCATTTTAAATATTTTGTGCTCTTCCTTTCACTTTTTGTTTCCTTCTCAGGCAGGTTTCTGAGCTTCTGGGCCTGTAAGCTGCTGTGGCCTTTTAACTACTGCAGCCAAAATTCTCTGGACTCTGGGGAGGTATCAACGGATTGGAGAGCAGCTAATGTAATGCCTCTGTTTAAAAAAGGGGGCAGGCAAAAGGCAGGTAACTATAGGCTGGTTAGTTTAACATCTGTAGTGGGGAAAATGCTTGAAACTATCATTAAGGAAGAAATAGCGGGACATCTGGATAGGAATAGTGCAATCAAGCAGACGCAGCATGGATTCATGAAGGGGAAACCATGTTTAACTAACTTACTGGAATTCTTTGAGGATATAACGAGCATGGTGGATAGAGGTGCACCGATGGATGTGGTGTATTTAGATTTCCAAAAGGCATTCGATAAGGTGCCACACAAAAGGTTACTGCAGAAGATAAAGGTACGCGGAGTCAGAGGAAATGTATTAGCATGGATCGAGAATTGGCTGGCTAACAGAAAGCAGAGAGTCAGGATAAATGGGTCCTTTTCGAGTTGGAAATCGGTGGTTAGTGGTGTGCCACAGGGATTGGTGCTGGGACCACAACTGTTTACAATATACATAGATGACCTAGAAGAGGGGACAGAGTGTAGTGCAACAAAATTTGCAGATGACACAAAGATTAGTGGGAAAGCGGGTTGTGTAGAGGACTCAGAGAGGCTGCAAGGAGATTTGGATAGGTTAAGCGAATGGGCTAAGGTTTGGCAGATGGAATACAATGTCGGAAAGTGTGAGGTCATCCACCTTGGTAAAAAAACCAGTAAAAGGGAATATTATTTGAATGGGGAGAAATTACAACATGCTGTGGTGCAGAGGGACCGGGGGGTCCTTGTGCATGAATCCCAAAAGGTTAGTTTGCAGGTGCAGCAGGTAATCAGGAAGGCAAATGGAATGTTGGCCTTCATTGCGAAAGGGATGGAGTACAAAAGCAGGGAGGTGTTGCTGCAACTGTATAAGGTATTGGTAAGGCTGCACCTGGAGTACTGCGTGCAGTTTTGGTCACCTTACTTAAGGAAGGATATACTAGCTTTGGAAGGGGTACAGAGACGATTCACTAGGCTGATTCGAGAAATGAGGGGGTTACCTTATGATGATAGATTGAGTAGACTGGGTCTTTACTCCTTGGAGTTCAGAAGGATGAGGGGTGATCTTATAGAAACATTTAAAATCATGAAAGGGATAGACAAGATAGAGGCAGAGAGGTTGTTTCCATTGGTGGGGGAGACTAGAACTTGGGGGCACAGTCTCAAAATACGGAGGAGCCAATTTAAAACCGAGTTGAGAAAGAATTTCTTCTCCCAGAGGGTTGTGAATCTGTGGAATTCTCTGCCCAAGGAAGCAGTTGAGGCTGGCTCATTGAATGTTTTCAAGTCAAAGATAGATAGATTTTTAAGCAATAAGGGAATTAAGGGTTACGGGGAGAGGGCGGGTAAGTGGAGCTGAGTCCACGACCAGATCAGCCATGATCTTATTGAATGGCGGAGCAGGCTCGAGGGGCTAGATGGCCTACTCCTGTTCCTAATTCTTATGTTCTTATGTTCAAATTCTATTTCCCTCCCTCCCACTGGTGGAGCAGCAGCTGGGAGCAAGATTCCTGCTTTACACCTGTTTTGCATATCAAATGAGACCACCTTCTCCAGGGAAAATGCTGTTGGCTGCTGACAGAGTCACGTGGGCAGGCCATGTTTCCAATGGGCTCAGGAAAGTCTTGCATAGCCTCTCTATCCTGCGTAATTTACATATCAAACCACCTGGCCGGGATGCACAGGCCATCTGCCTCGAGCCTTCCATTCTGGTAAGAAAAGGCAGTTTTCATTTTCACTTCAGAAATTTGAAAACTGCACAATATGAATTGCAGCAATCTCTCTATTTGTCTTACCTATGTCTCCCGCTTGTACTTTGAAAAGTTCTGTTATGTGAGCAGTGTTATATTAAATGTACATTGTTGTAGTACAATTCTAACAGATCAAGTGCACATTTGGGCTGGATTATCTATCCATTCAGCCCAATGTCCTGGAACATGACATCCTTTTCTCGGACTGATATTACCTAAATGCTATCAACCTGAACAAAAGTAGTCCATTGGGTGTATACAGATGCTGAAGTGGTAACTGTCATCCTTGGATAGGAAATAGTACCAGATCGTTTATTACATAGTGTTATGTATGCCATAAAGGTACAAACTGAGTACTGTTTAACTGAACAAGGTACAACCTTTTTCCTGCTTTATTACGGCCTAAAGTGCCTGACTTTCCCAAAGGCTGGCCTTTTATACCTGAGCAGCACCATGTGCGAAGTGCTCAGTGGCCTCCAACAATGACACCATCTGGTGGCTACAAACAGCATGTACATACATGACAATACCCTCCTCTGAGATCTTATCACAGTCTTTCACAGGTTGAGACTATTGTGTATGGAGAAAGAGTCAGACTGAACACTGTGAGCTCAAAGTAAAGTGTGACCTTAGTCTTTTATTGTAGGTCTCCAGAGTGCCTCTCCAACCAGTGAAGCCTCCTTAAATACCTGTGCTCCCAAGAGATTATGGGATCCCTTGGGACTCCAGGGGATGAGTACTCTGGTGGCTGTACAGTGTAAATACAAGTCCACATATATAACAACACTCCCACCCCCCCAAAGTCAATAGTGTAACTATTTACAATGTGAGTCGATCTGGGGCCCTTCTTGCCCTGGTTGATCGTCTCGGTGTGAAAGCTGGTGTTGTTGAATCATTTGTTGGGCCCTCGCTGGGCTGCTGTGCAGCTGGCCTTGCTGGGCTGCCTGGTGTGTTGTGCCCTGCAGAGCTGCTGTGGATGATGGGTTCTGCTTCGTGGTCAACCGTGGTGCCGGTTGCACTGGTGCGTATGTTGGGGGATCAAAAAAGGTAGGGTCCAAGGTGGGTTGCTCAGGATTGTCCGTGAATCTGAGTTTGGTTTGGTCCAAGTGTTTCCTGTAGATGAGTCTATTTAAAAGTTTGACCCGAAACACCCTGTTCCCCTCTTTGGCCACGACAGTGCTGGGAAGCCACTTGGGACATTGTCCATAATTTAATACAAATACAGGATCATTGATTTCAATCTCGCGTGACACATTTGCGCTATCATGGTATGCACTTTGTTGAAGCCGCCTGCTCTCTACCTGTTCCTGTAGATCAGAGTGAACTAGCGAGAGCCTTGTCTTAAGTGCTCTTTTCATGAGCAGTTCAGCGGGTGGGATCCCAGTGAGTGGGGTATCGTACAGTAGCTAAGCAGGACTCGGGATAGGCGAGTCTGCAGTGAGCCTTCAGTTACCCTCTTCAAGCCTTGCTTTATGGTTTGTGTAAAGTCCTGACCCTGCAGTACAGACTTACACGAGGCATATGCTGAAGTCAAGGTCACTCTGGACCTGCACCTTTATTTCACAGCTCTTGAGTGTCGCACTTGCCTGAGACCTGCCTTTATATACCTGTGTGGAACAGGTATGCAGTGTCTCCTGCAAGTGCACCCCTGGTGGTAAAGTATGCTTGTAATTACAGGTCATATCTAGTTACAGTCATGTATAGCATGGTAAGATACAGTTATATACAGTAGTGTGAGATACATGACAGTTTGCACTGCTCTCTCTGTCTGACCATTGGATGCTGGTTTAAACAGGGCAGATGTGACATGTTTGATCCCGTTATGGGTCATGAATTCTTTGAACTCAGCACTGGTAAAACATGGCCCGTTGTCGCTCACCAGGGCATCGGGTAAGCCGTGTGTGGCAAACATGGCCCGCAGGCTTTCAGTAGTGGCAGCGGACGTGCTAGCCGACATTATCTCACATTCAATCAACTTGGAGTATGCGTCTACAACCACAAGTAACATTTTACCCAAGAATGGGCCTGCATAGTCGACGAGTACCTTGGACCACGGTTTGGAGGGCCAAGACCATAAACTTAGCGGCGCCTCCCTCGGTACATTGCTTAACTGCGAGCATGTATTTCATCTGTGAATGCAGGACTCTAATTCCGCATCGATACCGGGCCACCACACGTGGGATCTGGCTATCGCTTTCATCATTACGATGCCTGGGTGGGTACTGTGGAGGTCATTGATGAAGGTGTCTCTGCCCTTCTTGCCATGTATGTATCCACAATGTAACACCACTGTATTACTGTATACACTCAACCTAGATGCACACCTTGACCACAAGGGGTGAACTTGTGGGAGACACTCCTTACCTGATCACACAGGTATAAAAAGGGAGGTCCCACGCAGGGTCATCATCTTTGGAGTCCTGTGAATAAAGAGTTAAGGTCACAGAGTGACCTTGTCCCCAGAATGTGCCTCGTGTGGTTTCATACTGTAGAGTAAGGACTTTACACTTCTTGGGGACCACTACTTGATTGCCCCACAGAAGGCAGTCTGCCTGTATAGACATTTCACCTTTGCGCCGCTGGAACGGCTTTATCTCTTTCTGCATTTCCACTGGGACACTGGACCAGCTCCCGTGAAGCACACAGCTTTTGACTGGAGATAATAAGGGGTCCTGGCTTGTTCAAGGTTTGATCTGCCGGGCAGTGACGGGTGATTGCTCACTCTCAAATGCTTCCATAACCATGGTTAGATCTGCGGGCTGCGCCATTTCCACCCCCGTAGTGGGCAACGGCAGCCTACTGAGAGCATCGGCGCAGTTTTCTGTGCCTGGCCTATGGCGGATGGCGTAGTTGTATGCGGACAATGTGAGCGCCCATCTCTGGATGCGGGCCGATGCGTGGTATTTATCCCTTTACTCTCGGCAAACAGGGACATAAGTGGCTTATGGTCGTTTCCAATTCGAATTTTAGCCCAAACAGGTATTGATGCATTTTCTTTACCCCATAGACACACACTAACGCTTCTTTTTCAATCATGCTGTAGGCTCTCTCAGCCTTAGACAGACTCCTGGATGCATAAGCAACTGGTTGCAGTTTCCTGAAATCATTAGCTTGTTGCAATACACACCTGACGCCATATGCCGACGCATCACATGCTAGTACCAAACGCTTACATGGATCATACAACACAAGCAATTTGTTTGAGCATAACAATTTTCTTGCTGTTACAAAGGCATTTTCTTGGCTTTTGCCTCAAACGCATTCGCGCCTTTTCGTAGTAAGACACGTAGTGGTTCTAACAGTGTGCTGAGACCCGGTAAGAAGTTACCAAAGTAGTTCAAGAGTCCCAGAACCGACCGCAGCTCCGTCACGTTCTGTGGCCTCAGTGCGTTCTCGATTGCCTCCGTCTTCACATTGGTGGGCCTGATGCCGTCCACTGCAATCCTCCTTCTCAGGAACTCCACTTCAGGCACCAGGAAAACGCACTTTGAGCGTTTTAACCTGAGCCCCACGCAGTTGAGTCGACTAAGAACCTCCTCCAGGTTCTGCAGGTGCTCGACTATGTTCCGACCTGTGACCAAGATGTCGTCCTGGAAGACCGGGTGTGCGGGACTGACTTTAGTAAACTTTCCATGTTTCTCTGGAATATCGCCGCCGCCGATCGGATTCCAAACGAGCATCTGTTATAAACAAAAAGGCCATTGTGCGTGTTGATGCAGGTGAGGGCCTTCGATGATTCCTCCAGTTCCTGCGTCATGTAGGCTGAAGTCAGATCCAGCTTCGTGAACGTCTTTCCTCCCGCCAGCGTTGCAAAGAGGTCGTCGGCTTTTGGTAGTGGGTATTGGTCCAGCAGGGAGAAATGATTGATAGTTACTTTGTAATCGCCACAGATTCTGACGGTGCCGTTTCCCTTGAGGACTGGGACAATAGGTCTGGTCCACTCCCTGAACTCGATCGGTGAAATGATGCCCTCTCTTTGCAGCCGGTCTAGCTCGATCTCTACCCTTTCTCTCATCATGTACGGTACTGCTCTCACCTTGTGATGGATGGGTCGCACCCCCGAAATTAGGTGGATCTTCACTTTTGCTCCTTGGAATTTCCCGATGCCTGGTTCGAGCAGCAAAGGAAATTTGTTTAAGACCTGGGCACACGAAGTGTCGTCAGTGGGCGATAGCGCTCGGATGTCGTCCCAATTCCAGAGTATCTTTCCCAGCCAGCTCCTGCCGAGCAACGTGGGACCATCGTCCGGTACCACCCAGAGTGGTAGCTTGTGCACCTGCTCCATCGTAGGAGACCTTTACGGTAGCACTGTCGATTACAGGAATCAGCTCTTTCGTGTAAGTTCTTAGTTTCGTGCGAACTGTAGTTAAGACTGGCCTTGAGGCCTTGTTGCATCACAACCTTTCGAAAGTCTTTTTTCCCATGATAGACTGACTCGCGCCTGTAGCCAGCTCCATTGAAACTGGGAGTCCATTTAGTTCAACAGTCAGCATTATTGGGGGACAATTTGTGGTGAATGTATGCACCCCATGTACCTCTGCCTCCTCTATCTGAGGCTCTGGTTCATCGTGATCCTCCGTGGATCTGTCCTCCTCTGCAACATGGTGGTTTGCAGGTTTAACAGGCTTAGCAGCTCGCCTGCACACTCGTTGGAGGTGTCCCATTGTTCCACAGCCCTTGCAAATGTACTCTTTGAATCAGCATGAATGGAAACGATGATCACCCCCGCAGCACCAAGGTGTTAATGGTCTTGCATTCATCATGGGACCGGGTGATGGCCTTCATCATCACTACACCAGAATGTGTGCTGTGTAACTCACGCACAAACTTCTCTCTCCCTTTCTTAGGCATTACAACTCGATTGCCCCATGTCATGTATGTAGACCATGTGTACTAACTGTATAGTCACATAAGATGTGCCACCAAAGGGCAATGTGGTGGGAGACCTGAGGGTCACCTGCATAGGTGTGCAGGGCCCAGTATAAAAGGCTGCCTACCATGCTTGTGCCTCACTCTGGAGTTACAATAAATGGGACTAAGGTCACAACAGCTCAAGTACAATACTAGACCTCGCGGAGTCATTCATAAGAGTATTAAAGACATAACAACTGGCGACGTGATTACGAACTTTCACGCAAAAATGACTAATGGTGCATTAGAAAAGTTCTCAGAGGATGAAGATTGGGAAGCCTTTATGGAAAGGCTTGACCAATATTTCGTAGCAAATGACCTGGTAGGCGATGATCCGGCCACGCTGGCAGATAAACGCAGAGCTATCTTGTTGACCAGTTGTGGGCCCGCGGTCTATGGCCTTGTCAGGGACTTGCTTGCACCAGAGAAAACAATGACTAAGTCATACGAGGAGCTGAAAGTGCTAATTCGGGACCAACTCAAACCGAAGGAGAGCATCCTCATAGCCAGGCATCGATTTTATACACACTGCCGCCCCGAGGGCCAGGAAATTGCGCAGTACACTGCCGACCTCAGGAGGCTGGCAGGACTGTGTGAATTCGGCGCATCCCTCGCCGATGCGTTGCGGGACAGCTTCGTAATTGGCATCAGTCATAAGGCCCTTCTTCACAGGCTACTGTCTGCCGAAACCACCGTCACTCTGCAGAAGACCATCAGCATCAGCCAGGCGTTCATGTCCTCAAGCTGCAGCTTAATGACTCACTCTCAGGACTCAAACCCGGCAAGAATGCTGCCTTTCACAGGCAGAACTGTTGAATATGAATCTTCCCAGGCAGAGCGTACAGGCCCCCGCGTCCTTTAACTCAGAGTCTGCCGAGGGGTGCAAACGTAAGTAGCACTTTGCAGAGGTAATCACAGGGCTCATCAGTGTCGGTTCAGAGGCAAAGGCTCCAGCAAATGTGAAAAAGAGCTGTGACTTACCACATGGAAGAGGAGTCAGCAGATGGCTGTGAATCCAGCGCGGATTACGAGGAGATGGCTAGAGAGGCAGCTCAGTCCCAGGACGAAGTGTATGGAGTATATACCTGCACCACAGATTATCCTCCAGTAATAATGGAAGTCGAGATAAATGGCGTTCCAGTCTTCATGGAAGTGGACACGGGGGCGAGTCAGTCAGTAATGAGCCAGGAAGCCTTTGAGAGGCTATGGAACGATCAAGCTGAATGACTCAAGCTGGTCTCGGTTCAGGCAAAGCTGTGCAACTACACCAAGGAACTGATATCAGTTGTTGGTAGTGCGGATGTAAGTGTATCCCATGATGGCGCGGTGCACAATTTACCATTGTGGATTGTTTCAGGTGATGGACCAATGCTACTTGGAAGAAGATGGATGGGGAAGATTCATTGGAACTGGGATCGCTGAGCATGGGGTCGTCGATCGCTGGAGGGATGAAGACTTCATCCCTCTAGCGATCGACGTCCCCCATGTTCAGAGGCAGAGCAAGCCCCCACCTTTGGTTGGACCAGGCACCGGAGAGCAGATCCGCGCAGCCCCCAAGGCACAGACCGCTCATCACGACTGCGTGGTGATGATCCGGTCGAGACGACCCGAACACACCTTCCTGGTTTCAGTGGTAGGACTCCTGGGGAGGAAGATTGGATCCGAGGGCGCCTTCCCAGCTTCAGTGGCGGAATCCCTGAGAAAGAAGATCGCGGCAGTCGACATCATGGACAGGGAAAAGATGGCGTCCAAACCACGAGGTGCAGCGCTAATGGAGCAATGACACGTGGTTCCATGCAAGGAAGACGATTGGAGTAAAAGTAGTAAGGCCATTTTAAAGGAGGCCAGCAACCCGCCATTTTTGAATGAACTGCTTGAAATTGGTAACCAATGTAGAAGTCCAACTGTAATGAGCAAAATGTTGTTGAGCGATGACGGGTGCAAACTGCAATCAGCCAATGTAGTGGGCGAACACGTAACGGTCGTATACAGGTCTAGCGGGCTACTTAATGCTGTAGCCTGCGTCCCCGGGACCAGAACAATGTCTCATAAAGTGTCCCCACAGCTGACAGAAGTAGACAAGCCACAGAGAGCAGAGGCACCGGTAGTGATACCCTGCCTCAGATCGGTTTAATATTGCAGGCACCCGATGGCATGAACCGCCACGGGCCAGAAACAGTAAACTGCGCCTATGCTCGCAGTCGGCTACTGTTGCATACCACCCGGATAGAAAAGGCGCAGCCCACAAACACATTCGCCACCACAGCCATGCCCAAGAGCAAAGGGTCACTCGCAACGGCTCCTCTGAATATGACCTGGACCAGCCAGGATCCCAAGCTAGAGAGTGCTCACAATGGTGCCCTCAAGGAAAGTGAGTCAGCAGTCCCCTGCAAACTGCTAGACAAGATGAGGCAGCCCCACCGTTGCTTAGACGAAACGCTCACTTGCTCAGACCACTTCCCAGGGAGCAGCAGTGACACTGTGCAAAGGAAAAGGACTGGGAGGTCACAGACACATCAGCTGTCTGTGGGCCTGCCCGACACTAAGAGTAACGGCAAGAGTCCTGAGCTCCGGCAACTCGAGCAAAATGAGCTCAGCTCGCCCACAGACCCACTAGCATGGGGCGCTGCACCGCCACCAGACGACCAGGATCTCATCCGGCCGTGCTGGAACTAGACTGTCCTTGTGTACCTTCACTGATATACCTGTACTGATCATGTAAATATACCACACAAAAAGAAACGCAACTGTAATCCACCCAACAAATGTACCAAGATGTAAATGTAAAACCCATGTGATGAACTTGAATACAACTTGCATGTAACGGGCCATTAGCCTGATCTCTGTGTGGGGGAGGAAGAATGGAGTAGTCATGGACTCACAACCAGAAACCACGGGGACCTCCACTGGCAACAAATCTCACTACCAACCCACCCAAGCTAGAAGCAACCTTCCAATGATCAACCAGGAACAGCAAAGCCCAGGTCACCGTCAATGTACGAGTCAATTTGCATTAAAGACTTAGGGGGAAGTGATGACATGTATGTAGACCATGTATACTAACTGTATAGTCACATAAGGTGTGCCACCAGAGGGCACTGCGGTGGGAGACCTGAGGGTCACCTGCATAGGTGTGCAGGGCCCAGTATAAAAGGTTGCCCACCATGCTTGTGCCTTACTCTGGAGTTACAATAAATGGGACTTAGGTCACAACAGCTCAAGTACGATACTAGACCTCGTGGAGTCATTCATAAAAGTATTAAAGACAGAACAGGAAGGTACGGCAATAATCATGGGTAATTTCTGTTATATATGTAAACCTGTAAATACCTTGTTTAACCAACAGAGGGCTCATCCCCTGGAGCCCTAAGGGATCCCACAATCCCTTGAGAGCACCTGTACTTAAGGAGGCCTCACAGGCTGGAGAGGCACTCTGGAGACCTGCAATAAAAGTCTACGGTCACACTTTACTTTGAGCTCACAGTATCTGGTCAGACTCTTTATTCATACACTACAACTGGCGACGAGATACAGATATCAAACCCCACCGCAACGATGCAGTGAACAGTGGGCATCCTGGAGAAATTTTCGGAGGGAGATGATTAGGAAACCTTGGTGGAACGACTCGACCAATACTTCGTGGCCAACCAGCTGAAAGGAGAAGCGAACGCTGCCAAACGAAGGGCGATTCTCCTCACCGTTTGGGGGGCACCAACGTATGGCCTCATGAAAAATCTGCTTGCTCCAGCGAAACCCACAGAAAAATCATATGATGATTTGTGCACACTGGTCCGGGAGCATCTTAACCCGAAAGAAAGCGTTCTGATGGCAAAGTACCGGTTCTACACATGCAAGAGGTCTGAAGGCCAGCAAGTGGCGAGCTATGACGCCGAGTTAAGATGCCTTGCAGGACATTGAGAATTTGAAGGACATTTGGAGCACATGCTCAGGGACTTCTTTGTACTTGGCATTGGCCATGAAGTAATACTTTGCAAACTTTTGACTGTAGAGACCCCAACCTTGAGTAAAGCCATAGCGATAGTCCAGGCGTTCATCGCCACCAGTGACAATACCAAGCATATCTCTCAGCACACGAGTGCTGCTACAAGTACTGTGAACAAAGTAATGTTGTTTTCAAATCGTAAAGTACAGGGCAGGCCCCACATGCCTGCAGCTGCACGTCCGCAAATGTCTCAGAGTCCACCAGCAAGGGTGATGAATGCAAGGCCATTAACACCTTGTTGGCGCTGCGGGGGTGATCACCGTTTCCATTCATGCCGTTTCAAAGGGTACATTTGCAAGGGCTGTGGTACAATGGCATACCTCCAATGTATGTGCAGGCGAGCTACAAACCCTGCTAATCCTGCAAACCACTATGTTGCAGAGGAGGACAGATCCACGGCGGATCACAGTGAACCAGAGCCTCAGACCGAGGAGGCAGAGATATATGGGGTGCACACATATTTACCACAAAGTGTCCCCCAATAATGCTGAAGGTTGAATTAAATGGACTCCCAGTGTCAATGGAGCTGGACACGGGCGCGAGCCAGTCCATTATGAGCAAAAAAACTTCCGATAAATTGTGGTGCAGGAAGGCCTCAAGACCAGTCCTGACTCCCATTCGCACTAAACAGAGAACTTACACAAAGGAACTGATTCACATAATCGGCAGTGCTACTGTAAAGGTCTCCTACGATGGAGCGGTACACAAGTTACCATTCTGGGTGGTACCAGGTGATGGCCCCACGCTGCTCGGCAGGAGCTGGCTGGGAAAGATATGCTGGAACTGGGACGACGTCCGAACGCTCTCGCCCGTCGACGACAATTCGTGTGCCCAGGTCCTAAACAAGTTCCTCTCGCTGTTCGAATCAGGCATCGGGAAATTCCAAGGAGCTAAGGTGCAGATCCACCTAATTCCGGGGGCGCGACCCATCCATCACAAAGCGAGAGCAGTACCGTACATGATGAGAGAGAGGGTGGAGATCGAGCTGGACCGGCTGCAACGAGAGGCATCATTGCGCTGATCGAATTGAACGAGTGGGCCAGTCCAATTGTTCCAGTCCTCAAGGGAGACGACACCATCAGAATCTGTGGTGATTACAAAGTAACTATCGATTCTCCCTGCAGGATCAATACCCACAGATGACCTTTTTGCGATGCTGGCGGGAGGAAAGACGTTCACGAAGCTGGACTTGACCCCGGCCTACATGACGCAGGAGCTGGAGGAAGCATCGAAAGGCCTCACCTGCATCAACACGCACAAGGGTCTCTTCATTTACAATAGATGCCCGTTTGGGATTTGATCAGCCGCGGCGATATTTCAGAGAAACATGGAAAGCTTACTGAAGTCAGTCCCGCACACAGTGGTCGAGCATCTGCAGAACCTGGAGGAGGTTCTTAGTCGGCTTAATCGCTTGGGGCTCAGGTTAAAATGCTTGAAGTGTGTTTTCCTGGTGCCTGAAGTGGAGTTCCGGGGGAGAAGAATCGCGGCGGACGGCGGACGGCGGACGGCCCACCGATGTGATGACGGAGGCAATCGAGAACGCACCGAGGCCACAGAACGTGACGGAGCTGCGGTCATTTCTAGGACTCCTGAACTACTTTGGTAACTTCTTACCGGGTCTCAGCACACTGTTAGAACAACTGCACACCTTACAGCCTAAAGGAGATGAATGGGTATGGGGTAAAAGCCAAGAAAATGCCTTTGTAAAAGCTAGAAAACTGTTATGCTCAAACAAATTGTTTGTGTTGTATGATCCATGTAAGCGTTTGGTACTAGCATGTGATGCGTCGTCATACGGTGTCAGGTGTGTATTGCAACAAGCTAATGATTTTGGGAAATTGCAACTGGTTACTTATGCATCCAGAAGTCTGTCTAAGGCTGAGAGAGCCTACAGCATGATTGAAAAAGAAGCATTAGCGTGTGTTTATAGGGTAAAGAAAATGCATCAATATCTGTTTGGGCTAAAATTTGAATTGGAAACCGACCATAAGCCACTGATATCCCTCTTTTCTGAAAGTAAGGGGATAAATACGAATGCATCAGCCCGCATCCAGAGATGGGCGCTCACGTTGTCCGCATACAACTACGCCATCCGCCACAGGCCAGGCACAGAAAACTGTACTGATGGTCTCAGTAGGCTGCCATTGCCCACCATGGGGGTGGAAATGGCACAGCCCGCAGATTTAGTTACGGTAATGAAAGCATTCGAGAGTGAGCAATCACCTCTTACCGCCTGACAGATTAGAACCTGGACGAGCCAGGATCCCTTACTGTCCTTAGTAAAAAACTGTGTGCTTCACGGGAGCTGGTCCAGTGTCCCATTAGAAATGTAGGAAGAAATAAAGCCATACCAGTGGCGCAAATATGAGATGTCTATACAGGCAGACTGCCTTCTGTGGGGTAATCGGGTAGTGGTACCCAAAAAAGGGCAGGGACACTTTCATTAGTGATCTCCACAGCACCCACCCAGACATTGTAATGATGAAAGCAATAGCCAGATCCCACATGTGGTGGCCCGGTATCGATGTGGACTTAGAGTCCTGTGTGCACAAATGTAACACATGTTACAGTTAAGCAATGCACCCAAGAGGCACCACTAAGTTTATGGTCTTGGCCCTCCAAACTGTGGTGTAGGGTCCATGTCGACTATGCAGGCCCGTTCTAGGGAAAAATGTTCCTAGTGGTTGTAGATGCGTACTTCAAATAGATTAAATGTGAGATAATGTCGGCAAGCACGTCTGCTGCCACCACTGAAAGCCTGCGGGCCATGTTTGCCACGCTCGGCCTACCTGATGTCCTTGTGAGTGACAACAGGCCATGTTTTACCAGTGCCGACTTCAAAGAGTTCATGATCCGAAAATGCCGACTTCAAAGAGTTCATGATCCGAAATGGGATCAAACATGTCACATCTGCCGCACTCAAACCAGCATCCAATGGTCAGGCAGAGAGAGCAGTGCAAACTATCAAGCAGAGCTTGAAGAGGGTAACTGAAGGCTCACTGCAGACTCGTCTATCCCGAGTCCTGCTTCGTTACCGCATGAGACCACACTCACTCACTGAGATCCCACCCGCTGAACTGCTCATGAAAAGGGCACTTAAGACAAGGCTCTCGTTCGTCCACCCTGATCTACATGGAACAGGTAGAGAGCAGGCGGCTTCAACAAAGTACATATCATGATAGTGCAAATGTGTCACGTGAAATTGAAATCAATGATCCTGTATTTGTGCTGAACTATGGACAAGGTCCCAAGTGGCTTCCCAGCACTGTTGTGGCCAAAGAGGGGAGTAGGGTGTTTCGGGTCAAACTTTCAAATGGACTCATCTACAGGAAACACTTGGACCAAACCAAACTCAGATTCACGAACTATCCAGAGCAACCCACATTAGACCCTACCTTTTTTGACCCCTCAACACACACACCAGTGGCAACCGACATAGCGGTTGACCACGAAGTAGAACCCATCACCCGCAGCAGCCCAGCAGGGCTCACCACACCAGGCAGCTCAGCAAGGCCAGCTGCACAGCAGCCCAGCGAGGGCCCAACCAAAGACTCACCAAAACCAGCATTTTCACCGAGGCGATCAACCAGGGAAAGAAAGGCCGCAGATCGACTCATCTTGTAAATAGTTATGCTGTTGACTTTGGGGGGGAAGTGTTGTTATATATGTAAGCCTGTAAATACCTTGTTTAACCACCAGAAGGCTCATCCCCTGGAGTCCCAAGGGATCCCACAATCCCTTGGGAGCACCTATACTTAAGGAGGCCTCACAGGCTGGAGAGGCACACTGGAGACCTGCAATAAAAGACTAAGGTCACACTTTACTTTGAGCTCACAGTTTCTGGTCAGACTCTTTATTCATACACTACAATTTTAATCTTCATATTGATTGGACAAATCAAATTGAGGAAGAGTTCATAGAGTGTATACGGGATGGTTTCCTTGAACAATACCTTGCGGAACCAACCACGGAGCAGGCTATCTTAGATCTGGTACTGTATAATGAGACAGGATTAATAAATGGTCTCATTCATGTCGTTCCAGTCGCATCTGATTTTCTCGAACCAGCTCCTGCCGAGCAGTGTTGGGCCATTGCCTGGAACAATCCACAGTGGTAACTCGTGAACCGGATCGTTATACGACACATTAATTTGTGCACTGCCAATCACCTTTATCAGTTCTTTGGTGTATGTGCACAGCTTGGCGTTAACAGGGCTCAGCCTGGACCTCACAGCCTTAGTATCCCACAGCTTATTAAATGCCCTCTCATTCATGATCGATTGACTCGCCCCCGTGTCCAGTTCCATCGATATCACGTATCCCATTAAACTTCACGTTAATCAAAATTGGTTTACTCTTGGTTATGAAGGAGTACAGTCCATACACTTCCTCCTCTGGCATCTCGGATTGAGTATCCGGATCCGCGCTAGTCTGACTCTCATCCTCCACGTGGTGTGTTACAGCACGCTTGCTCATCTGCGGACACTTGCACTGGAGATGCCCCACTCTCAGACAGCCTTTCAAACTATATTGCTGGTGCCGATAATTTCCCCCACGACGCCAACATGGAGGAGTCGGATACATTCCCGCTGGCGGACTTTGGGCAGCCACAGGTTTCGTGAACGCAGCTGGATAGGCCCTGCCATGTGCTGCTCTGCCGAACGCCAAATCAATTGCATTTACAGTACTTGCCGAGGTTCGGTTCTTCACCGATATTTGCTTTAAACTCCTGTCCATCGTCATACATGATTGAGCGATTTGGATGGGCCTTTTTAAATCCAATTCCTCCACCGCCAGAAGTTTGCGCAGGATCACCTTGTGATTGATACCGATAAAAAAGAAGTCCCGCAGTATGTTTGCCAACACCGTCCCGAACTTGCACGGTTCTGCTAGACGTCCCATCCGATCGAACGTGTGTATAAAACCTGTATCTCGAGATGATGATGCTGTCGTCTGGCTTGAGGTGCTCCCGTACCAATGTACACAACTCCTCGTACGTTTTCTCTGTTGGATCACTAGGCATGAGTAGATTATTTATCAGACCGTAGATCTTTGAACCGCACAGTGAGGAACACGGCCCGGTGCTGATCTGCATTCTCGAGCCCCTTCATTTTGTTGGCCACGAAGTACTGGTTCAAACGGCGCACAAATTCTGCTCAATCTTCTCCCTCCACGAATCGCTCTAAAAATCCAATTGTGCTTATTTTGCAAACAAAGGTTCTTGTATTCTCGTCGCCAAATGTTTTGTATGCAATAAAGATACAAACTGAGTACTGTTTAACTGAACAAGGTACAACCTTGTTCCTGCTTTATTACAGCCCAATAATGCCTGACTCTCAACTCAGTGGCCTCCAACAATGACACCATCTGGTGGCTACAAACACCATGTACATACATGACACATAGTTTTCCTGATTGCAAGCAAAGAAGTAAATACAGAGGGACTTAAAGAAGCACTGTATTTGCATTTTATAAATCACTGAAGGTACAGCAGCTGGTATATCTGCCCCCATAGATTGATAAACAGGAAAATATCATTTCCATAGCATCTAATGCACAGATCTGAACTTCAGTCAGACCAGAGAAGCAATCCTTCCAAACTCTTAGCATATTTTCCACATGCAAAACATATGCTTTTCTTTAGCCCATATACACTTTTCTTCAGTGTTTCAAACAATTAATCCTTAGTGGTCGCACATTTAAAATGGAGATGAGGAGGAATTTCTTCTCTCAGACTGTCGTGAATCGTTGGAATTCTATACCCCACAGAGCTGTTGAGCCTGGGTCATTGAATATATTTACGGTAGAGATAGACAGATTGTTGAACGATAGGGGAGTCAAGGGTTATGGGGAGCGGGCAGGGAAGTGGAGTTGAGCCCATGATCAGATCAGCCATGATCTTATTGAATGGCGGAGCAGGTTTGAGGGGCCAAATGGCCTACTCCTGCTCCTATTTCTTATGTTCTTATGTAGGGACGTACACAAGAATAGCTGAACTTTGTTGGACCAGACTATTTTTCAATCTATAACATTGCTATCCATATTTGATCAGTAGAAGGACAAGAACAGTTGGAAAGTGTGAGGTCATGCATTTTGGCAGAAAAAAATCAAAGAGCAAGTTATTATTTAAATGGAGAAAGATTGCAAAGTGCCGCAGTACAGCGGGACCTGGGGAGTACTTGTGCATGAAACGCAAAAGGATAGTATGCAGGTACAGCAAGTGATCAGGAAGGCCAATGGTATCTTGGCCTTTATTGCAAAGGGGATGGAGTATAAAAGCAGGGAAGTCCTGCTACAGCTATATAAGATATTGTTATGGCCACAGAAATAAACAGTTTCTTAAACGATAAGGGGATAGAAACATAGAAACATAGAAAATAGGTGCAGGAGTAGGCCATTCGGCCCTTCTAGCCTGCACCGCCATTCAATGAGTTCATGGCTGAACATTCAACTTCAGTACCCCATTCCTGCTTTCTCGCCATACCCCTTGATCCCCCTAGCAGTAAGGACCTCATCTAACTCCTTTTTGAATATATTTAGTGAATTGGCCTCAACAACTTTCTGTGGTAGAGAATTCCACAGGTTCACCACTCTCTGGGTGAAGAAGTTCCTCCGCATCTCGGTCCTAAATGGCTTACCCCTTATCCTTAGACTGTGACCCCTGGTTCTGGACTTCCCCAACATTGGGAACATTCTTCCTGCATCTAACCTGTCTAACCCCGTCAGAATTTTATATGTTTCTATGAGGTCCCCTCTCATTCTTCTGAACTCCAGTGAATACAAGCCCAGTTGATCCAGTCTTTCTTGATAGGTCAGTCCCGCCATCCCGGGAATCAGTCTGGTGAACCTTCGCTGCACTCCCTCAATAGCAAGAATGTCCTTCCTCAGGTTAGGAGACCAAAACTGTACACAATACTCCAGGTGTGGCCTCACCAATGCCCTGTACAACTGTAGCAACACCTCCCTGCCCCTGTACTCAAATCCCCTTGCTATGAAGGCCAACATGCCATTTGCTTTCTTAACCGCCTGCTGCACCTGCATGCCAACCTTCAATGACTGATGTACCATGACACCCAGGTCTCTTTGCACCTCCCCTTTTCCTAATCTGTCACCATTCAGATAATAGTCTGTCTCTCTGTTTTTACCACCAAAGTGGATAACCTCACATTTATCCACATTATACTTCATCTGCCATGCATTTGCCCACTCACCTAACCTATCCAAGTCGCTCTGCAGCCTCACAGCATCCTCCTCGCAGCTCACACTGCCACCCAACTTAGTGTCATCCGCAAATTTGGAGATACTACATTTAATCCCCTCATCTAAATCATTAATGTACAGTGTAAACAGCTGGGGCCCCAGCACAGAACCTTGCGGTACCCCACTAGTCACTGCCTGCCATTCTGAAAAGTACCCATTTACTCCTACTCTTTGCTTCCTGTCTGACAACCAGTTCTCAATCCATGTCAGTACACTACCCCCAATCCCATGTGCTCTAACTTTGCACATCAATCTCTTGTGTGGGACCTTGTCGAACGCCTTCTGAAAGTCCAAATATACCACATCAACTGGTTCTCCCTTATCCACTCTACTGGAAACATCCTCAAAAAATTCCAGAAGATTTGTCAAGCATGATTTCCCTTTCACAAATCCATGCTGACTTGGACCTATCATGTCACCTCTTTCCAAATGCACTGCTATGACATCCTTAATAATTGATTCCATCATTTTACCCACTACCGATGTCAGGCTGACCGGTCTATAATTCCCTGTTTTCTCTCTCCCTCCTTTTTTAAAAAGTGGGGTTACATTGGCTACCCTCCACTCCATAGGAACTGATCCAGAGTCAATGGAATGTTGGAAAATGACTGTCAACGCATCCACTATTTCCAAGGCCACCTCCTTAAGTACTCTGGGATGCAGTCCATCAGGCCCTGGGGATTTATCGGCCTTCAATCCCATCAATTTCCCCAACACAATTTCCCGGCTAATAAGGATTTCCCTCAGTTCCTCCTCCTTACTAGACCCCCCGACCCCTTTTATAACCGGAAGTTTGTTCGTGTCCTCCTTCGTGAATACCGAACCAAAGTACTTGTTCAATTGGTCCGCCATTTCTTTGTTCCCCGTTATGACTTCCCCTGATTCTGACAGCAGGGGACCTACGTTTGTCTTTACTAACCTTTTTCTCTTTACATATCTATAGAAACTTTTGCAATCCGTCTTAATGTTCCCTGCAAGCTTCTTCTCATACTCCATTTTCCCTGCCCTAATCAAACCCTTTGTCCTCCTCTGCTGAGTTCTAAATTTCTCCCAGTCCCCAGGTTCGCTGCTATTTCTGGCCAATTTGTATGCCACTTCCTTGGCTTTAATACTATCCCTGATTTCCCTTGATAGCCACGGTTGAGCCACCTTCCCTTTTTTATTTCTATGCCAGACAGGAATGTACAATTGTTGTAGTTCATCCATGCGGTCTCTAAATGTCTGCCATTGCCCATCCACAGTCAACCCCTTAAGTATCATTCGCCAATCCATCTCAGCCAATTCACGCCTCATACCTTCAAAGTTAGCCTTCTTTAAGTTCTGGACCATGGTCTCTGAATTAACTGTTTCATTCTCCATCCTAATGCAGAATTCCACCATATTATGGTCACTCTTCCCCAAGGGGCCTCGCACAACGAGATTGCTAATTAATCCTTTCTCATTACATAACACCCAGTCTAAGATGGCCTCCCCCCTAGTTGGTTTCTCGACATATTGGTCTAAAAAACCATCCCTTATGCACTCCAGAAAATCCTCCTCCACCGTATTGCTTCCAGTTTGGTTAGCCCAATCTATGTGCATATTAAAGTCACCCATTATAACTGCTGCACCTTTATTGCACGCACCCCTAATTTCCTGTTTGATGCCCTCCCCAACATCCCTATTACTGTTTGGAGGTCTGTACACAACTCCCACTAACGTTTTTTGCCCTTTGGTGTTCTGCAGCTCTACCCATATAGATTCCACATCATCCAAGCTAATGTCTTTCCTAACTATTGCATTAATCTCCTCTTTAACCAACAATGCTACCCCACCTCCTTTTCCTTTTATTCTATGGGGAGCGGGCAGGGAAGTGGAGCTGAGTCCATGATCACATCAGCCATGATCTTATTGAATGGTGGAGCATGGCTCGAGGGACCATATGGCCTATGGCCTACTCCTGTTCCTATTTCTTATGTTCTTATGTAACATTTAATTTCAGCAACAAACACCCACATTTAATTGATAGTGTATGTTTTTGTTTCAAAATTATATTTGATTTCTTTTTCTAATGCAATGTTGTCCAAAATGTTAGCCATGAGTTGCATGTGGCTAGTTGAAAATCCAGATGTGGTTAATTGCATTTTTGATCATAGAAACATAGAAACATAGAAAATAGGAGTAGGCCATTCGGCCCTTCGAGCCTGCACTGCCATTCAATAAGATCATGGCTGATCATTCCTTCAGTACCCCTTTCCTGCTTTCTCTCCATACCCCTTGATCCCCTTAACCGTAAAAGCCATATCTAACTCCCTCTTGAATATATCCAATGAACTGGCATCAACATCTCTCTGCGGCAGGGAATTCCACAGGTTAACAACTCTCTGAGTGAAGAAGATTCTCCTCATCTCAGTCCTAAACGGCCTGCCCGTTATCCTAAGACAGTGTCCCCTGGTTCTGGACTTCCCCAACATCGGGAACATTCTTCCTGCATCTAGCTTGTCTAGTCCAGTCAGAATCTTACATGTTTCTATGAGATCCCCTCTCATCCTTCTAAACTCCAGTGAATAAAGGCCCAGTTGATCCAATCTCTCCTCATATGACAGCCCAGCCATCCCTGGAATCAGTCTGGTGAACCTTCGCTGCACTCCTTCAATAGCCAGAACGTCCTTCCTCAGATTAGGAGACCAAAACTGAACACAATATTCCAGGTGGGGCCTCACCAAGGCCCTGTACAACTGCAGCAAGACTTCTCTGCTCCTATACTCAAATCCCCTTGCTATGAAGGCCAACGTACCATTTGCCTTCTTCACTGCCTGCTGTACCTGCATGCCAACTTTCAAAGACTGATGAACCATGACACCCAGGTCTTGCTGCACCTCCCCTTTTCCTAATCTTCCGCCATTCAGATAATATTCTGCCTTCGTGTTTTTGCCCCCAAAGTGGATAACCTCACATTTATCCACATTATACTGCATCTGCCATGTATTAGCCCACTTGCCTAACATGTCCAAGTCACCCTGCAGCCTCTTAGTGTCCTCCTCACAGATCACACCGCCACCAAGTTTAGTGTCATCTGCAAACTTGGAGATATTACACTCAATTTCATCATCTAAATCATTAATATATATTGTAAAGAGCTGGGGTCCCAGCACTGAGTCCTGCGACACTCCACTAGTCACTGCCTGCCTTTCTGAAAAGGACCCGTTAATCCCGACTCTCTGCTTCCTGTCTGCCAACCAGTTCGCTATCCACGTCAGTACATTACCCCCAATACCATGTGCTTTGATTTTGCACACCAATCTCTTGTGTGGGACCTTGTCAAAAGCCTTTTGTAAGTCCAAATACACCACATCCACTGGTTCTCCCTTGTCCACCCTACTAGTTACATCCTCAAAAGCTTCCAGAAGATTTGTCAAGCATGATTTCCCTTTCATAAATCCATGCTGACTTGGACCAATCCTATCACTGCTCTCCAAATGCGCTGCTATTTCATCCTTAATGATCGATTCCAACATTTTCCCCGCCACCGATGTCAGGCTAACTGGTCGATAATTACCCGTCTTCTCTTTCCCTCCTTTTTAAAAAAGTGGTGTTACATTAGCAACCCTCCAGTCCATGGGAACTGATCCAGAGTCGATAGACTGTTGGAAAATTATCACCGATGCATCCACTATTTCTAGGGCCACTTCCTTAAGTACTCTGGGATGTAGACTATCAGGCCCTGGGGATTTATCGGCCTTCAACCCCGTCAATTTCCCTAACACAATTTCCTGCCTAATAAGGATATCCTTCAGTTCCTCCTTCTCACTAGTCCTTCGGACCCCTAGTACATTGGGAAGGTTATTTGTGTCTTCCTTTGTGAAGACAGAACCAAAGTACTTGTTAAATTGGTCTGCCGTTTCTTTGTTCCCCATTATAAATTCATCTGAATCCGACTGCAAGGGACCTACGTTTGTCTTCACTAATCTTTTTCTCTTCACATACCTATAGAAGCTTTTGCAGTCATTTTTTATGTTTCCGGCAAGCTTCTTCTCGTACTCTATTTTCCCCCTCTTAATTAAATCCTTTGTCCTCCTCTGCTGTATTCTAAATTTCTCCCAGTCCTCCGGTTTGCTCCTTTTTCTGGCAATTTGTATGCCTCTTCCTTGGATTTAGCACTATCCTTAATTTCCCTTGTTAGCCACGGTTGAGCCACCTTCCCAGTTTTATTTTTACTCCAGTAAATAAAAATGATTATTGAGCACGTTATCTCAATACTCATTCACACAGTAGATGCATGTGTACTTGAACCTTTTTATGCATTAGATGCTAAAGCGGTAAGACGAAAGCAGAGTGTGCAAGTGTTCTTTGATCATCGTGTGTGCTTTACTCTCTTGGTGACTGCTTATTGGTTATCTGCTAAAATGGTGTGCACCACAGATGAAAACACCAGCTATCATCACCATGGAAACATCAGCAGTATTGTGTGGGGAGGGGAGCTGTCATTGTGGCGAGCTCGACCGATCAGAATAACCACTCCAAGTCAGCGGAGGAAAGCAAATCCAACCAATCTTTTTCTTTCGTATGGAAGTAGCAAAGCAAATCAAATGTCAATATCTAAGTTGGATATCCAGGCCAAAGCTTCCGGTGTAACAGCATGGACATCTTGTAGGCTGCTTGCAAATTTCCTCTGAGGGCAGTGCTCAATGATGTGCTCCAGGGTCTAATTAGGAGCTCTGGTCGCATGATGGGAATACTTTAATCTTCATGTCAGCTGTGGCTCAGTCGGTAGCACGCTCGCCTCTGAGTCAGAAGGTTGTGGGTTCAAGTCCCACTCCGGGAGCTCGAGTATATAAATCTAGGTTGATGGAGTGCACTGTCGGAGGTGCCTACTTTCAGATGAGACGTTAAACCTTGGCCCCATCTGCCCTCTTAGGTGAACGTAAAAGATCCCATGGTACTATTTCGAAGAAGAGCACGGGAGTTATTCCCGTTGTCCTGGCCAATATTTATCCCTCAATCAACATAACAAAAACAGATTAACTGGTCATTATCATATTGCTGTTTGTGGGAGTTTGCTGTGCGCAAGTTGGCTGCCGTGTTTCCCACATTACAACAGTGACTACACTCAAGTACTTCATTAGCTTTGAGATGTCCGGTGGTCATGAAAGACGCTATATAAATGTCCACCTTTTTTTTCCATCTATGGACTAGGTGGCAACATCTACCTTGACCAGCTCTGAGGCCGTTGATGGTTGTCCACTGTTTGCGAGGAAGGTTTGTTTCTCCAGGTTGTACTGTAGGGTCATAAGAACATAAGAAATAGGAACAGGAGTAGGCCATACGGCCCCTTGAGCCTGCTCCGTCATTCAATAAGATCATGGCTGATCTGATCATGGACTCAGCTCCACTTCCCCACCCGCTCCCCATAACCCCTTATCCCCTTATCATTTAAGAAACTGTCTATTTCTGTCTTAAATTTATTCAATGTCCCAGCTTCCACAGCTCTCTGATGCAGCGAATTCCACAGATTTACAACCCTCTGAGAGAAGAAATTTCTCCTCATCTCTGTTTTAAATGGTCAGCCCCTTATTCTAAGATTGTGCCCTCTAGTTCTAGCCTCCCCCATCAGTGGAAACATCCTCTCTGCATCCGCCTTGTCAAGCCTCCTCATAATCTTATACGTTTCGATAAGATCACCTCTCATTCTTCTGAATTCCAATGAGTAGAGGCCCAATCTACTCAACTTTTCCTCATAAGTCAACCCCCTCATCCCCAGAATCAACCTAGTGAACCTTCTCCGAACTGCCTCCAAAGCAAGTATATCCTTTCGTAAATATGGAAATCAAAACTGCACGCAGTATTCCAGGTATGGCCTTACCAATACCTTATATAGCTGTAGTAAGACTTCCGTGCATTTATATTCCATCCCCTTTGCAATAAAGGCCAAGATACCATTGGTCTTCCTGATCACTTGCTGTACCTGCATACTATCCTTTTGTGTTTCATGCACAAGTACCCCCAGGTCCCGCTGTACTGTGGCACTTTGCAATCTTTCTCCATTTAAATAATAACTTGCTCTTTGATTTTTTTCTGCCAAAGTGCATGACCTCACACTTTCCAACATTATACTCCATCTGCCAAATTTTTGCCCACTCACTTAGCTTGTCTATGTCCTTTTGCAGATTTTTCGTGTACTCCTCACACATTGCTTTTCCTTCCATCTTTGTATCATCAGCAAACTTGGCTAAGTTACACTTAGTCCCTTCTTCCAAGTCGTTAATATAGATTGTAAATAGTTGGGGCCCCAACACTGATCCCTGCAGCACCCCACTAGTTACTGGTTACCAATCAGAGAATGAATCATTTATCCCGACTCTCTGTTCTCTGTTAGTTAGCCAATCCTCTATCCATGCTAATACATTATCCCCAACCCTGTGAACTTTTATCTTGTGCAGTAACCTTTTATGTCATCATCATCATAGGCAGTCCCTCGGAATCAAGGAGGACTTGCTTCCACTCCCAAAGTGAGTTCTTTGGTGGCTGAGCAGTCGAATATGAGAGCCACAGACACTGTTACAGGTGGGACAGACATTCGTTGAGGGAAGGTGTGGGTGGGGCTGGTTTGCCGCGCACTCCTTCTGCTGCCTGCGCTTGACCTCTTCACACTCTTTGCGTTGAGACTCGAAGAGCTCAACGTCCTCCCGGATGCACTTTCTCCACCTCAGGCCTTCGGCCAGAGTTTCCCAGGTGTCAGTGGTGATGTCGCCCTTTACCAGGGAGGCTTTGAGGGTGTCCTTGTAACGTTT
Organism: Pristiophorus japonicus; assembly: GCF_044704955.1. Classification (NCBI taxonomy): domain Eukaryota; kingdom Metazoa; phylum Chordata; class Chondrichthyes; family Pristiophoridae; genus Pristiophorus; species Pristiophorus japonicus. Next base: position 189,449,788 of record NC_091986.1, on the reverse strand, counting down.
CCGCTGCCCACCTTTGGCTCATTTACCATAAATGAGCTCCGCATAAAGCATTTGCTTAGGGAGTCTCGTATCTGGCATGTGAACTATGTGGCCTGCCCAACGAAGCTGATCAAGTGTGGTTAGTGCTTCAATACTGGGGATGTTATATGGCACCTTTTATGTGACACCTTGTCAAATGCCTTCTGGAAGTCCAAATACACCGCATCCATTGATTTCCCTTTATCCACCCTATTTGTTACATCCTCAAAGTTCTCCAGCAAATTTGTCAAACATGACTTCCCCTCCATAAATCTATGCTGACTCTGCCCGACCAAATTTTGCTTTTCCAAATGTCCTGCTACTGCTTCTTTAAAAATGGACTCCAACATTTTCCCAACCACAGATGTTAGGCTAACTGGTCTATAGTTTCCTGCTTTTTGTCTGCCTCCTTTTTTAAATAGGAGCGTTACATTTTCAGTTTTCCAATCTGCTGGGACCTCCCCAGAATCCAGGGAATTTTGGTAAATTACAACCAATGCATCCACTATCCCTGTTGCTACTTCTCTTAAGACCCTAGGATGCAAGCCATCAGGTTCAGGTGAATTATCTGCCTTTAGTCCCATTATCTTACTGAGTACTACCCCCTTAGTGATTCTGATTCCTCCCCCCCATAGCCCCTAGACTATCCACTGTCGGAATATTGTTAATGTCCTCTACCGTAAAGACTGATACAAAATATTTTTTCAGAGTTTCTGCCATCTCCATGTTCCCCATTACTAATTCCCCGGTCTCGTCCTCTCAGGGACCAACATTTACTTTAGCCACCCTTTTCCTTTGTATATACCTATAGAAACATTGCTATCTGTTTTTATATTTTGCGCTAGTTTATTTTCATAGTCTATCTTCCTTTCCGTTCCATATGTGGCAGTTCTTCCAACCATTTTGGCATCGATCATCAAGGCTGAATGGAGATCACTGAAGGGCTTCACTGATGGTCCAAAATGGCCTTCTAGATTTGAGACTGGTGGGTGGTAGATTGTTCAAGTCGGCCTGGATCGGCATGTCTTTGTTGGTATAGTGGTTGTATTCTCTGGAGACTGCATATTCGTGGCGTATGTGTGATGGTGCGATGTTTACAAGCACGGGCAGCCAAGGTGTTGGTGTCGATAAAAGTGTACCGGTGATAATTCTCATAGTAGAAATCTGCTGGACATCAATGAATTTGACATGTGGACTTGATAGCCATGCTGGAGAGCAGTACTCCGCTGTAGAATACACCAGGCTAGTGCTGCCGTACGGAGTGCTCCTCATGTGGATCCGCTGAGTTTCTGGATCAAGTTGACCCTACTCTTTAGTTTCTTCTGAAGGTTCTGGAGATATTGTCTATATGATAGGGTGCGATCATGTGTGACTCCTAAATAGGAGTTTTTTTGGCATAGTTTACCGCTGTGCTGCAAAAGGAGATTTTCAAAGCTTGGTTTGCTTGATGGGTGTTGAAGTGGAATATCAAGGTGATAGTCTTTTGCGGGTTTGGCCGGAGTCGCTAGCTGCAGAAGTAGATCTCTATCCTCTGTAAATCACTGGTCAGGATCTCTTCGGTGATGGACAGATTCGTGTTTTGCATGGCCAAGGCAATGTCATCAGCGTATACGCACTTGTGGGACTTTGTTTCGGGCAGATCACTGGTGTAAACGTTGAATAACATGGGTGCCATGACAGAACCCCATGGGAGTCCATTGTTCAATATCCGATATCTGCTCTTTTGGGTACCAGAGAACACACAGAAGCGTCAGTTGCTAAGCATGTAGTTGAGAAGATAGATCGTTGTTCTGCAGGGTAAAATGGTGGAGTGTTTAAAAAGCAGTCCATGCCTCCAGCAAAATTCTAAAGGGGCAAAGTGTGTTAAAAAGACAAGCCTGAAGGCTCTGTGCCTCAATGCGAGGAGTATTCGGAATAAGATGGACGAATTAACTGCGCAGATAGCAGTTAATGGACATGATGTAATTGGCATCACGGAGACATGGCTCCAGGGTGACCAAGGCTGGGAACTCAACATCCAGGGGTATTCAACATTTAGGAAGGATAGACAGAAAGGAAAAGGAGATGGGGTGGCGTTGCTGGTTAAAGAGGAAATTAACGCCATAGTAAGGAAGGACATTAGCTTGGGTGATGTGGAATCGGTATGGGTGGAGCTACGGAATACCAAAGGGCAGGAAATGCTAATGGGAGTTGCGTACAGACCACCAAACAGTAGTAGTGAGGTTGGGGACAGCATCAAACAAGAAATTAGGGATGCCTGCAATAAACGTACAGCAGTTATCATGGGTGACTTTAATCTACATATTGATTGGGCTAACCAAACTGGTAGCAATGCGGTGGAGGAGGATTTACTGGAGTATATTAGGGATGATTTTCTAGACCAATATGTCGAGGAACCAACTAGAGGGCTGGCCATCCTAGACTGGGTGATGTGTAATGAGAAAGACTAATTAGCAATCTTGTTGTGCGAGGCCCCTTGGGGAAGAATGACCATAATATGGTAGAATGCTTTATTAGGATGGAGAGTGACACAGTTAATTCAGAGACTAGGGTCCTAAACTTAAGGAAAGGTAACTGCGATGGTATGAAGTGTAAATTGGCTAGAATAGACTGGCGAGTGATACTTAAAGGGTTGACGGTGGATAGGCAATGGCAAACATTTAAAGATCACATGGATGAACTTCAACAATTGTACATCCCTGTCTGGAGTAAAAATAAAACGGGGACGGTGGCTCAACCGTGGCTAACAAGGGAAATTAAGGATAGTGTTAAATCAAAGGAAGAGGCATATAAATTGACCAGAAAAAGCAGCAAACCTGAGGACTGGGAGAATTTTGTAATACAGCAGAGGAGGACAAAGGGTTTAATTAGGAGGGGGAAAATAGAATATGAGAGGAAGCTTGCTGGGAACATAAAAGCTGACTGCAAAAGCTTCCATAGATATGTGAAGAGAAAAAGATTAGTGAAAACAAACGTAGGTCCCTTGCAGTCAGAATCAGGTGAATTTATAATGGGGAACAAAGAAATGGCGGACCAGTTAAACAAATACTTTGATTCTGTCTTCACGAAGGAAGACACAAATAACCTTCCGGAAATACTAGGGGACCGAGGGTCTAGTGAGAAGGAGGAACTGAAGGAAATCCTTATTAGGTGGGAAATTGTGTTCGGGAAATTGATGAGATTGAAGGCCGATAAATCCCCAGGGCCTGATAGTCTGCATCCCAGACTACTTAAGGAAGTAGCCCTAGAAATAGTGGATGCATTGGTGATCATTTTCCAACAATCTATCGACTCTGGATCGGTTCCTATGGACTGGAGGGTAGCTAAAAGGAGGGAGAGAGAAAACAGGTAATTATAGACCGGTTAGCCTGACATCAGTTGTGGGGAAAATGTTGGAATCAATCATTAAAGATGAAATAGCAGCACATTTGGAAAGCAGTGATGGGATCGGTCCAAGTCAGCATGGATTTAAGAAAGGGAAATCCTGTTTGACAAATCTTCTAGAATATTTTGAGGATGTAACTGGTAGAGTGGACAAGGGAGAACCAGTGGATGAGGTGTATTTGGACTTTCAAAAGGCTTTTGACAAGGTCCCACACAAGAGATTGGTGTGCAAAATTAAAGCACATGGTATTGGCGGTAATGTACTGACATGGATAGAGAATTGGTTGGCAGACAGGCAGCAGAGAGTCGGGATAAATGAGTCCTTTTCAGAATGGCAGGCAGTGACTAGTGGGGTGCCGTAGGGCTCAGTGCTGGGACCCCAGCTATTTACAATATACATTAATGATTTGGATGAGGGAATTGAGTGTATTATCTCCAAGTTTGCAGATGAGACTAAGCTGGGTGGCAGTGTGAGCTGTGAGGAGGACGCTAAAAGGCTGCAGGGTGATTTGGACAGGTTAGGTGAGTGGGCAAACGCGTGCAGATGCAGTATAATGTGGATAAATGTGAGGTTATCCATTTTGGTGGCAAAAATACGAAGGCAGATTATCTGAATGGCGGCAGATTAGGAAAAGGGGAGGTGCAGCGAGACCTGCGTGTCATGGTACATCAGTCATTGAAAGGTGGCATGCAGGTTCAGCAGGCGGTGAAGTAGGCAAATGGTATATTGGCCTTCATAGCTAGGGGATTTGAGTATAGGAGCAGGGAGGTCTTACTGTAATTGTACAGGGCCTTAATGAGGCCTCACCTGGAATATTGTGTTCAGTTTTGGTCTCCTAATCTGAGGAAGGCCATTCTTGCTATTGAGGAAGTGCAGCGAAGGTTCACCAGACTGATTCCCGGGATGGCAGGACTGACATATGAGGAGAGACTGGATCGACTGGGCCTGTATTCACTGGAGTTTAGAAGGATGAGAGTGGATCTCATAGAAACATATAAAATTCTGACGGGATTGGACAGGTTCGATGCAGGAAGAAGGTTCTCGATGTTGGGGAAATCCAGAACCAAGGGACATAGTCTAAGGATTACGGGTAAGCCATTTAGGACTGAGATGAGGAGAAACTTCTTCACTCTTAACCTGTGGAATTCCCTACCGCAGAGAGTTGTTGATGCCAGTTCATTGGATATATTCAAGAGGGAGTTAGATATGGCCCTTACGGCTAAAGGGATCAAGGGATATGGAGAGAAAGCAGGAAAGGGGTACGGAGGTGAATGATCAGCCGTGATCTTATTGAATGGTGGTGCAGGCTCGAAGGGCCGAATGGCCTACTCCTGCACCTATTTTCTACGTTTCTATACTGTGTCATATGCCGCTGACTGGTCCATGAGTGCTACAGCGCTTTTAAGTTGGTGCTGGAAACCTGCTTCAATTTGCATTGTTAAAGCTACCATTTGGCCACAGCAATTGCAGACGCTCCGGAAGCTCGCTTGCTCCTTCAGAATGGTTGGCTCGATGATGGGGGCTAGTCTGTGGAATTGTAGCCTCTCCAACACTTCATAACAAGTGCAACGGAGATCAGGCAGTAGCTGGAGGCTTCGCAAGCATTCCAACCAATAACTAGCAGCTTCAATAGGGCATGTCATGCCAAATAGGGTGCATATCGTGGCGGAGGTGCGATGAATGTTTGTGGCGGAGGCCTGCCCTCACTGCGATATGTGCGCGCACTAGGTCCATGCAGCAGAGCAGGTCTCCAGTCATCGTGGTTAACGCTTGCCATTGGATAAAGGCCTAACTCTGTCAAGCCCGTGTGGTGGCTGATGTGCAACGGTCACCACACGTTAAAAAAACCCACATACAGGCATCTTGCACCCCCTCAATTGGAGTTCAAGAGTGGAACATCGGGTCCTTCATTGAAACATCTGTGAACTCATGTGGAAGCAAGCCATCCTCGTTCGAGGGACCGCCTATGATGATCTTGTTGTGCAAAACAACATTCTCAACAACTTGTATTTATATAGCGCCTTTAATGTAGTGAAAAGCCCCAAGGTGCTTCACAGCAGTATTATGAGATCAAAATATGACACAGAGCCGCATAAGTAGAAATTAGCTCAGGTAACCAAAAGCTTGGTGAAAAGAAGTATGTTTTAAGGAGGAAAGAGATGCAGCAGAGAGGTTTAAGCAGGGAGTTCCAGAGATTGATGCTGAGGCAACAGAAGGCGTGGCCACCAATGGTTGAACGATTATAATCAGGGATGCTCAAGAGGGCAGAATTAGAGTACCGCAGACATCTCGGGGGGTTGTGGGGCTAGAGGAGATTACAGAGATAGGGAGGGGCAAGGCCATGGAGGGATTTGAAAATAAGGATGAGAATTTTGAAATCGAGGCATTGCTTAACCAGAAGCCAATGTCGGTGAGTGAGCACAGGGGTGATGGGTGAGTGGAACTTGTTGCGAACTAGGACACGGGCAGCCGAGTTTTGGATCACCTCCAGTTTACGTAGGGTAGAATGTGGGAGACCAGCCCGGAGTGCGTTGGAATAGTCAACTCTAGAGGTAACAAAGGCACGGATGAGGATTCTCTGCGATTACTCTGATGAAGCCAAAGTACTGCTAGCAATTGTTGGACAAAATCCTAGAAGTCACACTTTGATATGCTGTCTGATAAATTCATGCCAAAATTGCAAACTTTCAATAAGGAAATTTGCACAGAATAGTGGTCAATGTTTGTTAAGTAAATAAACATATAGGAACAGGAGTCGGCCATCCCGCCCCTTGTTTCTGATTCGCCAGATTTGCCATCCAATTAGATTAGGGCCGACTCTGTACCTCAACTCCATTTACCTGCCTTTTTCCATATCCGTTGATACCCTTACTGAAAAGAAAATGAAAATTTCAATTGACCCAGTATCCACAGCCTTTTGGGGAGCAAGTTCCAGATTTTTAATACCCTTTTTGTAAAAGATTGCTCCCTGATTTCACTAAAGCATCATTTATTCACTTTTCAATTCCAACCCCCTTGAGACAGAGGTCAACATTCCATTAGCCTTCTTTAATATTTTTTGTGCAGGTGCTTATAGTAATTTGTGCACATGGACAGCTAAATTCTTTGGCTCTAGTCTCTCAACACAAGAAAATATTCCGATTTGTTTTTCATGGATCAGTAGATGACCTTGCACTTTCCCACACTAAACTCCATCCCATCTTCCTCTCAAACCTAGTATCAAATTCAGTCATATTATGGTCACTATTTGCAAAATGCTCCCTTACCGTCAAATTGTTAACTAATTATGTGAAGTACATTTACCCGAATTGTGTGGAAGGTATTCTACTAAAATTAGTGCATGTGGCTAAAACAGTGTCATAGTAGCAAAGCCTGTGGCTAGTCCGCAAAACTGTTCTACTGCCAGAAATCTCAAATGGACTTTCTCACTACAATGTAATGCTCATATCTGGGAGTAACATTATAAAGGAACATTTCAGATAATTATTTAGCATCTGTAAAGTGTGAAACTATACTGATTGACTACTATTCTACGAATGCTTATATCAAAGCACATTGTTGGAACATCGTGTGGGCAGCATAACTTTTTTGTGAATGCATTGCAGTGACGTACCGAGGATGTAATGTATGGGCAACACCAGCAAACATATGTCTCAGAACAGAACTGGAAGTCTACACACAAGTGGAATTGTAAAGTTGATAGAAAATTAGCCATAATCTGGCCATGTGAACCCTTCAAGGTTGCAATTTAATCTCAGCGATCAGATAATAATTGTAAACTACTCCATTTTTTTGGGTGTCACTTGAGCCCTCTGACTACTTTATTCAATTCTATCCATTTTCCTTTATACACCCATTTCTATTTCACAGCAGTTTTGATGAATAGAACAATTGAAACTAGGGGCTCAAATTTCCCCAGTGATTTGCGCCGTTTTTTTGGTGCAAGCCGCATTTTTTGGCCTCAGTTTAAAAAAAACCCCAAGTTTCCCCGATCAACTTGCACCAGCATAACTCAGTTATGATTTTTTTTAGGTATATTTTTTTTTCAGCCAAAGGGGGCATAACCTGCCACCCGCACCAATTCTAGTCAGTTAGGCAAGTTTGGCCAGCTGAGAGTTACTCCAGTTCTTCTTAAGCCAGCGTATGTGGCCTCTGTAGAAAAACTTTCTGGTGAATTAAGGAAATCGGTGCAGGTAAGTGCAGCAGATGCCCGGACAGCAGCAGCAGGAGAGGTGAGAGGGGAGAGAGGGGGAGGGGAAGCCTTTTGGGTGTAGTTAGGTGCGGGGACTGGGAGGGAGGAGGCTATTCGGCCTGGGATAGGAGCGGGGGAGCGGACAGGGAGGCTACTCGGTCAGGGCTAGGTGCGGGACCGAGAGGAGGCCATTCGGCCTGGGCTAGGTGCGGGGAACGGGACCGGGAGGCCCTTCAGCCTGGGATAGGAGCGGGGATTGGCACAGGGAAGGGACTTTAATAATTTAATGGAGGTAAGTTGCTGCAATGTATTTTAAAGGTGCTTGTGAAGTTGCTGCAATGTATTTGAAGGTGCTTGTGCAGGTTACGAGCTAGCTGTATGTTTCATTTTCCAGCCTCAGCCCGCATTGTGTCCCTGATTACCGTGGCAACCCGATCTTTTTGGCGCATATCAAGGCTCCACCCCCAAAACTAAAGGACAAGCCAGGCTGCGCCAAAATGATGAAATCAAACGGGGAAACTTGGAAATTGTTTTTTTGGTGTACTTGGGGCCCCCCAAAAATGGGCGTAACTCTTCAAGTACGCCCAAAGAAAGCTTTGGGGAAAACTGAGCCCACTGAGTCAGCTGGTTACGTAGCACTTTTAAAAACAGGATATACTGGATTTTATTGTTGCAAGCCCAAAGTTATTAACCACTCTAATCCAACTGATAGTCTATTGCACAATGCTCATCAGCGCAATACTATTTGTGCCTTTCAGATATCCTAATCAGGTTCACATTCAGGAAGCAATGACATGGGCGCCTGTGAACTGTGAGTGAACAATCTCAAGACAAAGTGTCTCTATGGCTGTCTGATTTTTATTAGATTACAAAATATTTTTGAATTTTTTTTATTAAAAACATATTACACAATTCAAGCACACTAGTTTTAGCTGCTTGCTAGTAAATCCTTGAAACAATGATTGTTACATATTATTTTCAATCACAGCTCCCTGAGGTCATCACATAAGGTAGCCTCGGGTTTGGCTGATGAGCTTTGAGCCAAAATGGTCACCTCCCATAGATTTCTTCTCAATTAATCTGTGCTATCAGTCCTTCTAATTCTGGTCGAGCCTTGAACCGGGCATTGAAATCTGCTTCAGTGTGCTGTGAAAACAGTGAAAAGCAATTAATATCTGTCATGTGAAAAATCTGCATTGCATTTTGGAGATCAAGATGAGAGATGGCATCATTCCTTAATAAAAGATCTGGAACATCATCCCTTTCACAACTGAATATTCTGGAACTTTTTTCAGCTTTTTATTTATTTTTCTTATAAAAATTCACCAAAAAATATTCTGCTCGTAAATGATGCATGATATCAACAGGAAGAAAATATTTCAACCGCTTTGCTCAAATCTGTGAATTGAATAGATTTTAATTTTGCTGCAGCAATTCAACTGCAGTCCACAAATTGCTAATCAAAATAAGCACATCGTGGCTCCCCGACCTGCGCGAGGACAGCTCCGCAGGTCGGGCTACAAAAGAGCTGGAGCGGCGTACCACTTCAACCTCCAGCGCGAGCTGCTCCAAGTGTGCGACGATTTTGAAATGGACGTCATCAAAACCCTGATCGCCATTTTGGAGCGTGGGCAGGAACTTCGGCGGGGCCCAGGTACAGAGAGGAGTGGGAAGGTCGGAGCAGATGAGCGGCGAGTGTTTGTGGCGAGATGTGGTGTGTGTTTATGGCGGAGGAGCGGTGAAAGATCGTGGCGGAGGTGCGACAGATGAGGGTACGGGGCCCAGAAGAGCCGAGGGCCCAGGGGCAGCACGAGCCAGTCCACATTGCGATATGTGTGCGCGCTAGGTCCGTGCAGCAGAGCTGGTTTCCAGTCGTCTTGGTTAATCCTTGCCACATGACCAAGACCTAGCTCTGTCAAGCCCGTGTGGTGGCTGGTGTGCAATGGCTACCACATGTTCTAAAAATTCACACAGAGACATCTTCCACCCCCTCAATTGGAGTTCAGGACTGGAACATCGGGTTCTTCATCGAAACACCTGTGAACTCGTGGAAGCAAGTCATCCTCGTTCGAGGGACCGCCTATGATGATGATGATGATGATGATGATGATGATGAATCAAAATAAGTAGTGTTAGAGAAATTAAACAAAAAGAAACCATTTGTCTACTATAATTCCACAAATGCAGCACTGGATTAATTTAATTTTGTTCACATCCTTATCGTCAAGCTCTGGGCACATATAGCTCGGTTCAAATTCTGTCTTGGTGATGGGGAAAATAGTTTTGGTTCTTGTGATGTATAAAGCGTATCCAAGCAGTTTTTTTTTCATGGTTGGGAACTCCTAGGTATGGAGTAGAAGCTTTTTCTCCAGCCCCTATGTAAAGTCCAGAACCAAGCTGTGAGGTGAAAATAGGAGCAGTTGCAGGGAGAGAGAGGGTTTCAGCTTACACTGACCTGCGACTCAACACCTTACAAAGAGAGCCAGCCTCACAACAGGTATATCTCTGCCAAAGCCTCTCATAATGTTCTTGATTAAGCAGTTGGCAATGAACAAGCCTGGTACACAGCATTGGACTTGGATGTCAAGGTGGCTTGTCATGATGCTGAAGGCAGATATGTGTCATATAATTGAAGAGGAAACCCTGGGACCTGGCACAACAGCTGCTGAAAAGGATTATCTAGAAGTTCAGTATGTTCATATGTACAGAGTTCAGTGCCCAGCATGATTGGGTTGTAGCAAGGAAGCAATTGTTGCTGCAGACTCCGCACTTCCAACTCATAGAAGCATCATTCCCTGTGGTATACGATGTCCCCGTGCTGTGATCATGAGGCTGGTCGAAATTCAATCACTAATTTCATGGTGAGTGGCTCACCGTGATAAAGAGTTTCTGGTATCTTGTCTGCCTAGTGATGGGTCAAACCTGCGTGTGAGCGGTCAAGTGACCAACTACAACTATCCTCCTTGGGAGGGTGGAGATGGCAAAAGGGATTTATTTTGGGTTGAGGTGACTCAGAAACAAAACTCATGATGATGGCAGTTTGGAGCTAAGTCAACGATTCATGTTCAGGGATGATCGAGCAAGTAATGGAATCTGATGGGTTTGATCTGTCGCTTGGGGGCTGAGATTCTTTCCACTCTGCTCCAGACAACTCTAGGAACAAATAGGAGGGAGTTAAACAAGGAGCTGAAAGCTCGGTGCTAGTAAGCTGCAGGTTTTTTGTCAGCTAACCTACACACGTGAGGGGGTCTGTAAGCTATGTTAATCTGCAGAAACTCAACTTTAGTAAGTGAGGTGCATCTTTACCTATGTGGAATTTTCAATAGCTTAGTTGTCCAAGCATAGTGATTGGTTTCTACAAGTGTCAGACACCCAGTTGACCAGAGATAAAAAAAATGTTTCATGAATCAATGGAGGAAGTTTCTCCAAAGCCGCAGGGAATCTATCCAGTCAATAACTGAACCACACAGATGAAAACGTCCCAAGTCTAATCTCAGCTCAGATGGCAGTAGGGGTAGTCAGGTGGCCTCAGCATCTCTGCGTTAGGAGGGAAAACTGACCAGGTTTCCTGCTCCTGATCAGCATCTTGCAACCCCTGTTGGAAGTGCATGTGGACAGGAGGACTGGATTGGGCTCCTATGCAATAGGCCATGTAACGAAATAGCCTACCAGCACAATGTCAAGGGTTACAAATTAATCGTGGTTTGGGAAGGTACTTTTGAACTATAGTCGCTATAGTTTTGTAAGCAACATGGCAGCCAATGTGAAAAAAGCAGGGTCTCACAAACAGAAAGTAAAATAGATGCCCAGTTAATCTGGTTTTAGTGCTGTTGGTTGAGGGAAGAATATTAGCCAGGACACGAGGAGAACTTGTTGCTCATCCTTAAATAGTGCCATGGGAACTTTTATATCCACCCTGAACAACCTTAACATCTCATCCGACAATGCTGCAGTCCTTGAGTACTGCAATGAAACATCAACCAAGATCAAGTCCTGGAACATAAAAGACATGAATAATATAACAAGTTTAAAATTAATCTTTATTAGGCTATGAGATTAATTTATGCTAGACAGGAGGATGGTAGCAAGCTGTGTGAGGCCTTGTCCTACAACATTTCTAGTGGATAACTGGAGGTATGTGTGTGTGTGTGTGTGTGTGTGTGTGTGTTCACCATGTTAGACCCCTCCCCCCTCATATGCCGCACATCATTCTTCAGCTGACAGTAATGGAAATGTTTCCAGACTTCTGAATACTCTGCCTTGGAATTGAATGCTAGGAGATATGTTAAAACAGCCTCACTGAGAGAAGCCAAAGTTCAATGGGGTGAACTGACTATGTGGGGAATTTTTTTTTAATAATTTGTTTTTGGGATATAGGCAACACTTCCATGCAGTATTTATTTACCATCCTTCGTTGCCCTGAGGGAATTAAGAGTCAACCATGTAACGTGGGACTGGAATCATGTGTAGGCAAGACCATGTGGGGTGTCAAATTCCATTCCCTCAAGGACATTATTATAGGCAGGAATCTGCTTACAATTCTGTGCAATAGCAAATTGATAAACCTACCTGCTGTGCCACTAGGCTGCAGTTAAGCTGTTAAAATTCAAAATGCAATATAGTAAAGCAGAAACTACTGATTCAATATGTGGCATATATCTCAAGTACCAAGATAATGCTACATACATCACACACTAGCTTGACCCCAAAGTCACAACATCCATTTTGTGTCGTAAAATGGAAGTAAATCTGAGAAGTTTCTCAGGTTTTGAAAAAAAAACTGTAAACATATTTACCAGTTAAAGCAATTTTTAAAAAGGGACATTGCAACAACGGTAATCTACTGTGTATCGAGACAATTTACAACCCCACAAATGGGTGTCGAAAGAGTTAACAGTAGAATTAAGCGTTATCTTGCTTCCCTGGGCAGTCACCATTTGCTTAAGAAACAAACTTGTGACCAGTGCCACATCTACGAATCAATTTTGGGAATGTCAATTTGTTCAGTACTGTTCAAGTCCCCAGAATGTCACTTTACGTCATTTATCTCTTGCTTTGTGTCAGCAAGAATTTAATGACATTGCAAACTCAGAGGTCACATAGAAGCGCCTCTTTTTCTAAGGCTGCACATTTTGAAATACAACTCCCCTAATGGTTGTAACAATTCTGTAAAATGAGGATCATTATAGATACTAACAAGGATAAATCAAATTCTCTCCCAGTGAAAAATAAAAGACGTAGTCTGCAAATGATTAATTTATAGTATAATAATAACAGCAAGAGTTGACGAGGGCAAAGTGCTGGATGTGGTATACATGAACTTTCAGACAGCCTTCGATAAGGTCCCATATAAGAGACTCATGACGAAGGTCAGGGCGAGTTGGGTCAGGACCAAGTCGCAGGACGGATTGAAAGATGAATACAAAACAGAGGGAGGTTTCTTGGACAGGCAAAAAGTGGGAAATGGTGTTCCGCAGAGAACCGTGCTGGGACCACTGTTGTTTACCATATACATAAATGATTTGCACTCAGGAATTGGAGGTACGGTGGTAAAATGTGCAGATGATGCTAATTTGGGAGTATAGATAATAATGAGGAGGATTGCACCAAAATACAGGAAGACATAAACAGGCTTGCAGTGTGCGTGGATAAGTGGCAAATGAAATGCAATACACCAAAGTGTGAAATGGTTTATTTTGGTAGAAGGGATAAGGAGACCATTTCTTTCTTGGCAGATAAGAAACTAAATGGGGTAGAGGAGCAGAAAAATCGGGGAATACAGATACGTAAATCGCTAAATGTCGCAACACAAGTTGATTAAGGCCATAAAGAGTGCAAACAAAGTATTGGGGTTCATATCTAGAGGAATAGAATACAAAAGCAGGGAGGTAATGTTAAATTTAGGATGCATTTATTTGTACTAACTGAATTCTCTGATTAGCTCATGTGATAATAGGGACCAATCAGCAATGGCTCTCCTAGAGGATAAGCCACACACTGAAGTTTCTCTGGATTGTGAAAATGGAACCGCCCAGCCTAACTTTACATATTGTAACAGGATTCATTTGGACTTCAGAAGTCAAAAAGGACACATCCCTCCCCCAGCCTAAGTCCCTTACCCTGGCGCAAGTGCACGACCATAGATGGGGCATTGTGTACGGATTGCTAAAAGGTTTATTAGGTATAAAATGTCAGTGTCGTGATTTCTGCATTTCATCCACTCCAACGATGTCGGGTGTGGGTGTAAAGGAAGTTGGAAGAACGTGATTTGTCTTCCCAGAGTTCCCTCTCTCTCTCCCACCCTCCCCCCCAAACAGGCTCTCCCCTCCCCTCCCCTCCCCCCCCAAACATAAGAACATAAGAACATAAAAATTAGGAACAGGAGTAGGCCATCTAGCCCCTTGAGTCTGCTCTGCCATTCAACAAGATCATGGCTGATCTGGCCGTGGACTCAGCTCCACTTACCCGCCCGCTCCCCATAACCCTTAATTCCCTTATTGGTTATCTATCTGTGATTTGAATACATTCAATGAGCTAGCCTCAACTGCTTCCCTGGGCAGAGAATTCCACAGATTCACAATCCTCGGAGAAGAAATTCTTTCTCAACTCAGTTTTAAATTGGCTCCCCCGTATTTTGAGGCTGTGCCCCCTAGTTCTAGTCTCCCCGACCAGTGGAAACAACCTCTCTGCCTCTATCCTGTCTATCCCCTTCATTATTTTAAATGTTTCTATAAGATCACCCCTCATTCTTCTGAACTCCAACGAGTAAAGACCCAGTCTACTCAATCTATCATCATAAGGTAACCCCCTCATCTCCGGAATCAGCCGAGTGAATCGACTCTGTACCCCTTCCAAAGCTAGTATATCTTTCCTTAAGTAAGGTGACCAAAACTGCACGCAGTACTCCAGGTGCGGCCTCACCAATACCCTATACAGTTGCAGCAGGACCTCCCTGCTTTTGTACTCCATCCCTCTCGCAATGAAGGCCAACATTCCATTCGCCTTCCTGATTACCTGCTGCACCTGCAAACTAACTTTTTGGGATTCATGCACAAGGACCCCCAGGTCCCTCTGCACCTCCGACATTGTATTCCATCTGCCAAACCTTAGCCCATTCGCTTAACCTATCTAAATCTCTTTGCAGCCTCTCTGTGTCCTCTACACAACCCGCTTTCCCACAAATCTTTGTGTCATCTGCAAATTTTGTTACACTACATTCTGTCCCCTCTTCCAGGTCATCTATGTATATGGAAAACAGTTGTGGTCCCAGCACCGATCCCTGTGGTACACCACTAACCACTGATTTCCAATCCGAAAAGGACCCATTTATCCCGACTCTCTGCTTTCTGTTAGCCAGCCAATTCTCGATCCATGCTAATACATTTCCTCTGACTCCGCGTATCTTTATCTTGTGCAGTAACCTTTTGTGTGGCACCTTATCGAATGTCTTTTGGAAATCTAAATACACTACATCCATCGGTACACCTCTATCCACCATGCTCGTTATATCCTCAAAGAATTCCAGTAAATTAATTAAACACGATTTCCCCTTCATGAATCCATGTTGCGTCTGCTTGATTGCACAATTCCTAACTAGATGTCCCGCTATTTCTTCCTTAATGATAGCTTCAAGCATTTTCCCCACTACAGGTGTTAAACTAATCGGCCTACAGTCACCTGCCTTTTGTCTGCCCCCTTTTTTTTTTAAAACAGAGGCGTTACATTAGCTGCTTTCCAATCCGATGGTACCTCCCCAGAGAATTTTGGTAGATTATAACGAATGCATCTGCTATAACTCCCGCCATCTCTTTTAATACCCTGGGATGCATTTCATCAGGACCAGGGGACTTGTCTACCTTGAGTCCCATTATCCTGTCCAGCACTACCCACCTAGTGATAGTGATTATCTCAAGGTCCTCCCTTCCCACATTCCCGTGACCAGCAATTTTTGGCATGGTTTTTGTGTCTTCCACTGTGAAGACCGAAGCAAAATAATTGTTTAAGGTCTCAGCCATTTCCATATTTCCCATTATTAAATCCCCCTTCTCATCTTCTAAGGGACCAACATTTACTTTAGTCACTCTTTTCTGTTTTATATATCGGTAAAAGCTTTTACTATCTGTTTTTATGTTTTGTGCAAGTTTACTTTCGTAATCTATCTTTGCTTTCTTAGTCATTCTTTGCTGTCGTTTAAAATTTTCCCAATCTTCTCGTTTCCCACTAACCTTGGCCACCTTATACGCATTGGTTTTTAATTTGATACTCTCCTTTATTTCCTTGGTTATCCACGGCTGGTTATCCCTTCTCTTACCGCCCTTCTTTTTCAGTGGAATATATTTTTGTTGAGCACTATGAAAGAGCTCCTTAAAAGTCCTCCACTGTTCCTCAATTGTGCCACCATTTAGTCTGTGTTCCCAGTCTCTCTCTCTCACTGCCCCCCCACCCCTCCCCAAACAGGCTTTCTCCCACCCCTCCCCAAACTGGCTCTTTCTCCCACCCCTCCCCAAACAGTCTCTCTCCCACCCCTCCCCAAACAGGCTCTCTCTCCCACCCCTCCCCAAACAGGCTCTCTCTCCCACCCCCCCTCCCCAAACAGGCTCTCTCTCCCACCCCTCCCCAAACAGGCTCTCTCTCTGCCCTCGCCCCCCCCAACCAGGCTCTTTGCCCACCCCCCCCCAAAACAGGCTGTCCTCCACCACCCCCCCCCAACCAGGCCCTCTTCCCCCCCCCGCCCCACCCCCCAACCAGGCTCTCTCTTCCCCCCACCCCCCCAAACCAGGCTCTCTCTCTCCCCCCCCACCCTCCCAAACCAGGCTCTCTCTCTCCCCCCCCACCCTCCCAAACAGGCTCTCTCTTCCACCCCCACCCTAAACTAGGCTCTCTCTCCCACCCCAAACAGGCTCTCTCTCCCCCCCCCGCTCCCCAAACAGGCTCTTTCTCCCACCCCTCCCCAAACAGGCTCTCTCTTCCACCCCCACCCTAAACAGTCTCTCTCCTACCCCTCCCCAAACAGGCTCTCTCTCTGCCACCTCCCCCAACCAGGCTCTCTCTCCTCCCATCCCCCCAAAACAGGCTCTCTCTCTGCCCCCACCCCCAACCAGGCTCTCTCTCCTCCCATCCCCCAAAAACAGGCTCTCTCTCCCCCCCCCGCCGCTTCACCCCGGCTCTCTCTCACCGCCCCCCACCCCACCAAACCAGTCTCTCTCTCTCTCTCACCGCACACCCCCCACCCCTCCGTGGTCACCCGACGGCTCTCTCTGCCACCGCTCTCCCCCCGGCTCAGGGCTCAGCGGGGAGCTCGGGGCTCGATGGCCGGCGGCTCAGCAGGCAACATGGTGTTCAGGATCAGTTACGATGCATGCGCAGTATAGGGTTAGTGTAAATTGTGCTGCGGGGGGGGCGCAGTTGGAGACTATTTGTACTAAATCGCTTCTGCGCATGCGTTGGGAGACGCTTGCGCAGATGCGCAAGTTAGGACAAATAGTCACTGTGTTAAATTTATATAGAACTTTAGTTAGACCACTCTTGGCTGAGAACAAAAACGATATTGAAGCACTGATGAAAGTACAGAAAAGATTTACAAGGATGCAACAATCAAGAAAGATTGAGCAGACTGGGGGTCTATTCTCTGGAAAGGAGAAGACCAAGAGGAGATATGATAGAAGTTTTTTAAATTATGAAGGGGTTCATTAAGGTAGATGTGGAGAAATGATTTTTTACTTGTGGGTCAGTTCAGGACAAGGGGGCATAAATATAAGATAGTCACTAAAAAAACAAATATATATAGGAGGAATTTCTTTACACAGGAGTAGTGAGAATGTGGAACCTGCTAATTCATGGAATGATTGAATCAGATAGCATTGATGCATTTAGGGCTTGATGGCTACGAGGGAGAAGGGAATAGAGGGAAGCGGAGGCAAGGTGGAAATAGATAATGAGGAGGCTCATGTGGAGTATAAACACCAAAATAGACCAGTTGGGTCAAATGGCCTCTTTCTGTGCTGCAATTCTGTATAAATACATCACTAAATCACCATAACAACACAATTTTCTTTCTCTTAAAATCAGATGTATCTACATTGGGACAAGTCACATCTACGTCTCAGGATTTATGCATAAACAACATATACAAAATGGCTAAATGAGCAAACATGCACTAGAGATAGCTAAGCCAGCTATTTTCAAAGATCAAACTCAACTCAAGTTGAGCCAAGAGTTGGCTAATCTCTCTGAATCCAACTCAAGATCAATCAACTTAAAATCAAAGCAGCAGGTTCCTTTGGTAAGGAAGATGGGGAAATGACAGGAGGTGGTTTGGTGGACCATGCACCTAATCTGATCCACGTTTACTCCCATCACACTGGGGTTAATGTTAGACGGTTAGTTTTAAAATTCTACTTGGATTCCTGTACCCAATGGTCTGAGCTCAGGGTTAAATTTAGCAAGTCATTCACAATGTATCTAACCTGATAGTGTAGACGACAGCTCCATAATGATCAATGATGTAATTATATAATAAACTGTTTTTCTCAGCTTTTGATGGTTTCATTAGGTACCGATTACCATCTGGTACTTTGCTCAAGTAGCCATTCTTCATGGCCTAGACAGTATTTGTAGGCTATTCACCATGGGAAGCATCACAGCCAAGCTCGATCCAATCCTCACACATATGCATGTTTCAGCCGCGGTCACTGGGTAGCGACAAGGACCAGGAGCATTGGCTGATTTTTTTCACCTCCTTAATTCAGGGGAGTTGCACCCTGATCTCCCACCCCACTGGAGGTCAAAAACAAGGCAGGAATTGAACTTGGGGCCTTCTAGTGTGTATGGCTCAGCTACAAACTGCCATCACCAACTTACAACAACTTGTGTTTATATAGCGCCTTTAACGTAGTGAAACGTCCCAGGTGCTTCACAGGAGTATTGAGAGATAAAAAATTTGACACCGAGCCGCATCAGTAGAAATTAGCGCAGGTGACCAAAAGCTTTATCAAAGAGGTATGTTTCAAAGAGCTTTTTGAAGGAGGAAAGAGAGGTAGAGAGGCAGAGAGGTTTAGGCAGGGAGTTCCGGAGCTTGGGGCCTAGGCAACAGAAGGCACGGCCACCAATGGTTGAGCAACTATAATCAGGGATGCTCAAGAGGGCAGAATTAGAGGAGTGCAGATATCTCGGGGGGGGGGGGAGGGGTTATGGGGGCTGGAGGAGATTATAGAGATAGGGAGGGTTGAGGCCACGGAGGGATTTGAAAATAAGGATGAGAATTTTGAAATCGAGGCGTTGCATAACCGTAAGCCAATGTAGAGGTCAGCGAACAAAGGGTGATGGGTGAGCAGGACTTGGTGCGAGTTAGGACACCAGCAGCTGAGTTTTGGATCACCTCTAGTTTACGTAGGATAGAATGTGGGAGGCCAGCCAGGAGTGCGTTGGAATAGTCAAGTCTAGAGGTAACAAAGGCTTGGATGAGGGCTTCAGCAGCAGATAAGCTGAGGCAAGGGCAGAGACGAGCGATGTTATGGAGGTGGAAATAGGCGGTCTTAATTATGCTGCGGATATGTAATCGGAAGCTCATTTCAGGGTCAAATATGACACCCAGGTTGCAAACAGTCTGGTTCAGCCTCAGACAAAAGTTGGGGAGAGGGATAGAGTCAGTGGCTAGGGAACGGAGTTTATGGTGGGGACCGAAAATAATGGCTTCGATCTTATGTTTCCCAATATTCAATTGGAGAAAATTTCTGCTCATCCAGAACGGAGCTATTCAGGGAGCTTTAGTCGTCATTTTAACATACAAAAACTACAAGAAAAAAGTTTATTCATCAGTAGCTAGTGTCTACTGAAGTATAAACTTTCTATGACATCCAATATGAAAATTTCTCATGCAATTTTAAAAGTAGGTTGTTCCTGGAACTGAGTCAGCTCAAAAATTCACAATATAGTCCCTGTACCAAGAAATTCCTCATTGTCCCTTTCTCCCCCTTCAGCTTACATTCTCTTTTGTTCCTCTGCAAAACCATCTTTTAAGTATTAACAGTATTCTACTTAAAAAGGATGGTGACATAAGAAATACACATGAACATTTTTTTTAGTAATATATATTGATGTTTACTAAGGCTGAAAGATCAAAAAGACAGTCAACGTCAGGATATATTAGAGGGTTCATTTATTTTTCAAGCTTTCTAGGAATCTTGGTTCAGTTTCTCTATTCTGAACCCAGGGGTTAGACGCCACGTTTTTTCTAATGCACTTCAGCTAAACAGCAAAGTTATTTGTTTAAATAAATTATAAAGGTGTTTCAGTTTCACTTAAAAGTATACAGCAAAATAAAAATTTATAAAACATATTAAGCTTACATAAATGTACAGGGACCCAATGCCACCATGAGTTGAATTACGTTTTATGTTCCTATCTCGTGTTCTAAATTACTGCAGCAGTGCTAATTTCTGATAAGAACCAAACAGCAAAAAGCTGTTGCATTGAAAAGACAAAAACAGATCCCAACTGGTGTGTTAAAAGCCCAAGTGCATGGCAATCAATGCCAACTAGAGGACACCCTTGTGACTACCTCCTACTTAATGTCAGTGCCATTACCTTGTATAATTTCCCTTTGGATTAAAGAATGGCTTCTGAAGCTCTATAATATAACCTTTTCATTGCTGATTATCGGTCAGGAAAGTGGAGTTGAGGTCGATGATCAGCCATGATCTTATTGAATGACGGAGCAGGCTCGAGGGGCCACAGGGCCTACTCCTGCTCTTATTTCTTATGTCCTCAATGCTAGAAATCTATTGCACATGAACACTGTGAGAACTACATATTGATAGCATTTTCACGACTCATATTTAAGACTAATCAATCAGATTTCACCTTTCTGACTTTGTCCTTTTTAAATCTCTCTCCTGTTTTGTTGGGTTCTATTTCTTTTACATCCCCCTTCCCTTTAGATTGTTATTGCTTATTTTTATCTTGTCCTTCTTCTTGGCCATTCTTTCCTTTATCTACACTTTTTCCAACTAATGAATGTGCAACAGGCGGGTCTGAAGAGGATTATAAATAGAGTTGAGAAATCAAATGCAAGAAACATAAAATCTAACGCTCAGTTGCGTTTTAAACACTGAGGTGATATTAAAAGGACTTCACCACACTATACTACAAATGAATCGGTTGATCAATTGTGCCCACAATCTCAGTCAAAATGGAGGGGGTATGGTGCGGAGAGGGAGTGTCAGGCAGACGTCAGATACTTCAGCTCAGGGAGGAAAACCTGACATCCAGGGCCACTCTTCTGCACCGCTAACTGCCTGGTGAAAAGCTCCATCGGCCGAGACCTGGAGCATGTTGTTTTTCTCGCTCAGCAGAGGGAGGCTGAAAGAAGGGAGGAAATAAAACCTTGTGGGGATACCAGCAAAAAGGAAAACAAAATAAATCAACCTGCTGAGAGAAAAAAAAGACTGCATCCGACTTCATAAACATAGGCTGGAAAAAAAATTGCACATTGCTTGAACTACAAAATTAAATGAAAATGCCTGCTTAAGTACAACGATTTCCTGTTGTGGTCATCATTTCATTTAAAACCTCAAGCTGGGTCACAGCCAGATAGAATTTCTGTCCCGTGCTTAAAAATTGCTTACCCACAACCAAGGGATACATGATGAAGAAGGGAGTAGAGGGAAATGAGTACAGGGTGGCATGAGCTAATGCGAGCGGGAGGAGATTTGTGTATAAACACTAGCATAGCCCGGTTAGGCTAAATGACCTGTTTCTGTGCTGTAGATTCTATGAAATTCTATGCACAAAATACGTTGATTAGACCTATTAATGAGAGAGACTTGTGTTGCTTTTGTTTTTTCTTAAACTACAGATATAATATAAAGAGGAAAGAGTAGCTGTGCTTACAGGTTAATTGGACCGTGACACTTACCTCCTTGATGCACAGCTGTACACCTTCCGGCTGATTAGTTTGAAGGACCTCCACGACAATTGGAGCGAGAACAGAACTCAAACCACTAACCTGAAGATTTAAAACATAATTTTTTTTTTTAAACTGTACAAATTCATTTAACCTTTTCCACAATATATAATTATAAAATAAATGACACAAGGTCCCATTTTTTAGATATATTAAGGATACCCCAGACAATCAATCAATGAAGTGTGGGAACAAGATTAATTTATAAGGACCGCTGCCGATCACAAGAGACTGTTAACACTGCTTTCCATCGCATTATAAGTTCCAAAGGTTTGCACCTCATTTTGTTTACATGGAAACTACAGGTTAGCCAAGTAGCAGCTAACCTCGGGCACAGCACATTGTGAGCACGACTAGAATGTAGATCCCACAGCCGAGGACAGCAATCAGCAAAGCAATAAGAGTGTGGAACTATATAGCCAAAATAAGAGAACGCAAGTCAGAGGTGGTCATGCTCAAACATGTATAGTGCTCTCTTCAGACTGTATTATGTCTTGTTCTGGCCATGGAAACATTTAAGCAGTGAAGGTTATTCAAAGAAGAGCAGTAAAACTGGTCCTGGTGTCTGAGATGTGAAGAAAGACTGGGGAAATGGGTTCAAGAAGTGACTACAATCTTACGATTTATGTATTATATAGCAGAATAAGATAGAATTAAATTGTGAGAGCAGGACAAAGGGACACAAGTTCAAACTAGTAAAAAGAGAAAATTAAGACTGATAAGGAAGCTCTTCACTCAAAGTATGATTAATACATGGGCCCGGATATTGCGGCGGTCAAATGGCGCTCACCATTCATTACGCTTACAGCTGCCCACAGACTTTTCATGGGCTTTTGCATGGCAACTTATGATTGACAGCCATTTCAGCGCGGCACGGGGATCTGGGACAACAGCGTGTCTCCTCAACCAATCAAATTGCAGAATCCTCACTGAGACACGCAGAGTCTAAACCAGGAAGTATAAGTCAGAATATTTAATTCAATATAAAATCATGTATAGAAATCAAGAGGGGGAACGAAAGAGTAAAAAAAGTTCTTATTTAAATCTCCAAGAATAATTAAAATCTGAAGGAACGAGACTCCACATTTCTAAAAGTAAATGCCAGAGAGGTTGCTTGGCAGTTATTAAGACTTATCATGTCATTAAAAATTCAGTTACACTAGAATGGACAAGCCTTAAGTTTTTCTGGCATGTTTACTGGGTAAGTACCGCAACGTCACACCCTTCTTGTGTTGGAAGGCCATGTCTCTCGGCGAAGTACCGGTCTAGTGAAGCTTGTGAAGGAGCAGGGTAAGTCAGACAGCAACTTCTGTATTTCCGCGTTTAACTGCGCATGTGTGGACGCCGGAAGTTACTGTCCAACTTACTCCTTAATAACGGTGTTCGCCTCACCGTATTCCTACTGCAAAATCCGGGCCACAGAGTCCAGGATAAAGTAGGAGATGAAAACCCTGGAATCATTTAAAAAACAATTGAATGCTGAAATGGAGGTTGGAACATGAAGGACATTCTGGATGGAGCAACTGTAAAGGGCAAAATGGCCTTCCTCATCCATATTTATCTCATCATATTCTAAATGTGCTAAAGCTGCGATGAATGACCTAACTGCGGCCTATTATAAATGGGAAAGGGTGTTCATAGAATGCAAAAAAGGTGACTGGATCTTGTATTCTCTTCATTATTCGGCATGTCACTCTTCTGCATCCAGTAGCCTCCATTTAAAAAAAGTTAACATTTGCATTTAGAACCAACTTGGATTTCAACTCTTTTAGTGCCAAGAGTGCTAAAACCGATTACTTAGAAAAATCCTATTAAACTTTGTTAAAATGAAATAAATAGCAGCTTTTGAAGATACAATTTATGCTAATGAGTGGTTGGACACAAATTTGTGCTTACAGTTTCCCACATGGCATATTCCTGATTTCAGCAATGCCAAATTAACCTCTTTCTCATAGGGAAAAAAACATACATTATCCAGGACTATTATTGTGAATCCACCAGCAGGCTGCTTGGGAGTCGCAATAGCACAGCATGGGAGCAAAATTCATTTCCATCTTGTGTGCTAATAGAACATATACAGCATAGGAGAAATTTTAAATGGTAAGCATGAGTATTATTTTTAGGAATGCAAATGAAGAAACCACACAATACCTGTACGATTCTCTCATGGGTGTGAATAACACCTTCCACATTCATCTTGGTGCCCTGTTCCTGTAACACAGAGATCTCAGTCGATTTGGTAGGCACTGCATAGCTGTAGGGGGGGGGAGAAAGCAGAAGCACTTCCACATGTTATTTTAACGTTGCAATAAAACTGAACATTTAAAGTAATATTAGAACTGACATCAAAGGATAAATATGATCATTTACTCTCCAATGTTTTTTTTTGGGGGGGAAGGGACAGAGTCAATGAAGACATGTATTGTGTTTTCTGTTTAGGGAGCAAGACTTGGAAAGGAAAAGATTGATGGTTTAATTTTTAATGAGGTTAAAAGGAGAATCTTTTAACCCTTACCCAACACCCTGCTGGAATCCACGACTCTCCCAATTCACTTACAACTGCACTAGCAGACTTCCAAATGGAAAGGCTTTGGCCCTCCATTTGTCACAATACTTCTACAGCCATAAATATGCTCAATCTCACTCCACCTCGGTCCTAAACTCCTCCACTTCTCTTTCCTTAAAGATCTTCCTTAAAATCCAAGGGGGGATCAAGCCTTTGGTTACCCGTCCTAATCTCTACTTCTCTGGCTCAGACCCAGTTTTTTTATTACATTTTTCTTTTGGGCATTTATCTACATTAAGGACTATATAAATACAACAAGGCTACGAGTGTGGATGGAATTCCTGCTGAGGCGCTAAAGTATGGAGCAAAGACGCTGTTGGCGCGGATACATGACCTCATCTCTCTCATCTGGAGGGAGGCGAGTATGCCGAGAGATCTGAGATGCAGTGATTGTGATCATCTTTAAAAAAGGGGACAAGTCCGACTGCGGCAATTACAGGGGAATCCCCCTGCTATCAGCCACTGGGAAAGTTGTCGCTAGAGTTCTCCTCAACCGTCTTCTCCCTGTGGCCGAGGAGGTCCTCCCGGAGTCACAGTGCGGATTTTGTCCCCTACGGGGCACAACGGACATGATCTTTGCGGCGCGACAGCTGCAGGAAAAATGCAGGGAGCAGCGCCCCAACATCTGTCATTGAGCTACAGTACATGGACGACGCCTGCGTCTGCGCACATTCTGAGGCTGAACTCCAGAATATAGTCGACGTATTTACTGAGGCATACGAAAGCATAGGCTTCATGCTAAACATCCGTAAGACAAAGGTCCTCCACCAGCCTGTCCTCGCCGCACAGCACTGCCCCCCAGTCATCAAGATCCACGTGCGGCCCTCGACAATGTGGACCATTTCCCATACCTCGGGAGCCTCTTATCAACAAAAACAGACATTGATGCGGAGATTCAACACTGTCTGCAGTGCGCCAGTGCAGCCTTCGGCCACCTGAGGAAAAGAGTGTTCGAAGATCAGGCCCTCAAATCTACCACTAATCTCATGATCTACAGGGCTGTAGTAATACCCGCCCTCCTGTATGGATCTGAGACATGGACGATGTACAGAAGGCACCTCAAGTCGCTGGAGATATATCACCAACGATGTCTCCGCAAGATCCTACAAATCCCCTGGGAGGACAGACGCACCAACATCCCCAGCATTGAAGCACTGACCACACTCGATCAGCTCTGCTGGGCAGGCCACATAGTCCGCATGCCAGACACGAGACTCCCAAAGCAAGTGCTCTATGCGGAGCTCCTTCACGGCAACTGAGCCAAAGGTGGGCAGCGGAAACGTTACAAGGACACCCTCAAAGCCTCCCTGATAAAGTGCGACATCACCACTGACACCTGGGAGTCCCTGGCCAAAGACCGCCCTAAGTGGAGAGTGTGCATCCGGGAGGGCGCTGAGCACTTTGAGTCTCAATGCCGAGAGCATGCAGGAATCAAACGCAAGCAGTGGAAAGAGCATGCAGCAAACCAGTCCCACCCACCCCTTCCCTCAACGACTATCTGTCCCACCTGTGACAGAGTCTGTGGCTCTCAAAATGGACTGTTCAGTCAACAAAGAACTCACTTCACGATTGGAAACAAGTCTCCCTCGATTCCAAGGGACTGCCTATGATGATGATAAATACAAGTTGTTGTTGACCGCAGATCCATTTCGCATTGTTTGTTACCTTTCCTCCACTTTGATCTTCAGTTGGTTGCAGAGCCTGTGGATGTACTGACTGTAGTGTTCCACAAGAGTCATGTCATAGCCGGTAAGTTGGATATTTAGGACACCATACTCTGTGTCAGTGCCAGTCTTGAGCTGCTTCATCTGTGACTTCTCTCTTTTCTTCCGTGGCTGTTGGAAAAGCAAACAGTCGAAATCTTTGTGTAATTTACACTAAGATTTAAAGGCACTCGGATTCATGAAAGCCTATCGTGATTGGTGTAGAGGGACACTCCAAACCACCAACTGGTAGAACCACCATTTGAGGAGATATTAGGTGCGTCCCCATGCTGAAATCAGGGAGGTTGTGGAAATGGGCTCTCACATTTTATGAGGCTGTGCTGATCATCGTACCGTTTGCGAGGAGTTCCTGGTACCTGTAGAGGGCTCAAATCCACACTCGACAGTTGTCTAATTACCAATCAGTAACTATGCTTCTTGCAGCGAGAAGTAAATTGCATCACTATGGGAGTTGAGTTAACTTCATGGTGATGCACTTTGTTACAGAAGATTGGGTCAATCCTCTGATTCAGGCAGGTCCACAGTACAACAGGCCGGCACTACAGCTGATGCCTGACTAATCAGCTCATTCATTGAATCTCTCACGGGGAACTACAAGTTTTCCCCACTCAGCTCTAGATAACCGAGCAGACCAATGCTTCAATTAGGTAGGGTGGTCCTGGCTGGTTAAACAACAAGAGGCTTGCTTGTAGTTTGTGGAAGTAAGCTGTGCAGTTTTAGCTGGTTAAACTCCATCAGTACTCTTGTTGCACACTTAGGAGTCTCGAAGCCTTCACTATTGTCAACCTCCATTTAAAGGCTCTGGAGTTCAATAAGTGAAGCATGTATGTTTGAGGAGAATGCAATTACTCCAGACTGAAAAAAACTGATATGGTCTCTGCTTCAATCACTAACTCGGGTATTACATTCCACAGCCTTACAACCCTCTGTACAAAACAGCTTCTCCTGCTCTTACAGTTTCTCCTGCTCTTAAGAACATTTGTGGGTTTCTATGTGCATGAGACATCTGGTGAGTAGGGAGGGCCATAAATATTGTTAAAGTTACAGGATTGTATTCAAATGGTCAACTGAATTAAGAAGCTCAGGTGTTGCAGAGTCTTGCAACAGAATGTGCTCCCCAGGTCACAACGATCTTTAATGTTGCTACGTTAAAGACGCTATATAAATAGAAGCTGTTGTTGTTTACGTAAGCAACATTGGGACATCTCTGGCTTGACTCTGGCGGCTCAGATGTCAATGTAACAGGTTGTTAGCAACATAAATAATTATGGTCAAGTCTTTTAGGAGACCTACACTACCAAAAACAAACAACAGTCCAGAAAGAAAAACTAGGTTGTAACAAGAGTTTGAACTGGAAATTCCTCACAGCAACAATTGGCTGGTTTTTAAATTGACATTTCCTGACTTGCATACAGGACCAATACTGACTCGAGGCATTGCTTAACCAGGAGCCAATGTAGGTCAGTGAGCACAGGGGTGGTGGGTGAAAGGGATTTGGTGCGAGGTAGGACATGGGCAGCAGAGTTTTGGGTGACCTCAAGTTTACATAGGATACAACGTGGGAGGCCAGCCGGGAGTGCGTTGGAATAGTCAAGTCAAGAGGTAACAAAGGCATGGATGGGGGTTTCGAGCAACAGATGAACTGAGGTATGGACAGAGGGCTCAATTTTCCCCAGTATTTGCGCCATTCTTTTTGGAGCAGGCTGCTTTTTCTGGCCTAGCTTAAAAATCCCATTTCCCCAATCAATTTGCACTAGCGTAACTCAGTTAGTTATGAATTTTGTATTTTGGTGCAGCAGATGCCCGGACACACTGAAAGAATTGAAAAACACATAGCAGCAACTTACCTCCAACCCCACCCAAAGGCTGTCCGGTCCCATTCGCGGTCCCTGGTTCAGACACACAGTCGAGAGAGAGAGAGAGAGAGAGAGTGGGGGAGTCCCTGGTTACCATAGCAACCCGATCTTTTTGGCGCAGATCAAGGCTCCACCCCCAAAGTTAAAGGTTGGGTTAGGCCACACCAAAATGAAGAGATCCAACGGGGAAACTTACAACACACTTTTTTTTGGCATACTTAGGCCCCAAAAAATCAGGCGTAACTCTTCAAGTACGGCAAAAAATGCTTTGGAGAACATTGAGCCCAGAGTCAGGGGCGATATTACGGAGATGGAAATAGGCGGTCTTATTTGTGGCGCGGATATGTGACACTTCAAAAGTACTTCATTGGCTGTAAAGAGTTTTGGGACGTCCTGCGGTCATGAAAGGCACTATACAAATGCAAGTTCCTTCATTTGCAAGAAGAGAATATTAGTGGGGCAAAATAAAGACCCCACAATTGCTAAAGACAGTATGTAACTGAGCCACACAGAAGGTGCACTTGTGTGGATGTCAGATGAAAACACAATCAGGGCTGTGTATAATGCCCTCCATTCAAATTGCCAGTTACCATTCACTGTCTGTGGTCACACAGGAAGGTGACAATTTGAGTGATGAGCTAGAGGACTGTTGGCGTGATGATGAGACTAAGGGTTAAATCCTTCAGGAGTGGAAGAGAGAAGGCGGCAGTAAATTAGCGAGGGGGAGGAAAGTAAGTCAATACCGGATTTGAACAATACAGGTACTAAATAGCTACCATAAAAATTATCTATTTTAAAACTAAGCCGATTAGTGAATTTTGCAATTAATCATCTCAGTACTGTACCATCTGTGCACTGAATTTAATCCAGACACGCAAACAAGATATTACTTACCACTTCTCTTGGCAGTAGGTATTTATACCTCCCAATCCCATGGGTGGGCATTGACCTGTAATGTCTCTTGCTGGCTACGATACTACCTGTGTACGCAGAATGTAGAATTTATTTGATTAAAATATACTACGAGGTCACACTCTTGAGATGTCTCATCTCCTTGTGCTAGTACAGGGTCAATACAAAATGACAAAGCAATTGAGCCCACTCTTTGAAGACCAACAATAACATTTTTGTACAAAAAAAGCTAACAAAATTTGGATCTACTTGCTTAATTAGAGTTATCTAACATCCTTTGATTCTGTACTTTTGTCTAGGTTTACTTAATAATAGCATAATTTTTTTAATATAAAATCATGTACAGATCATGTAGAGGAAAATATCTAGATGCAAAATAAAGGAATGGATAAAAGGAAAATTTTAAATACTGAAAATCTGAACTATAAACAAAAAAGATCCTGAAATATACAACAGATCAGTGTGTGAAAGGGAAAAAGATAGGTTAATATTTTGGATGGGGCGTTTCATCAGAATTGAAAAGCCTTTAATGCATTTAATGGGCCAACATAGTCTTATACAGTGCTGCGGATGCTGGCAATCTGAAAGAAAACACTCAGCACGTCAAGCAGTATTTGTGGAGAGAGAGAAACAGTTAACATTTCAGGTTGATGACCTTTCGTCGGAACTGATGAAAGGTCATCACTATAGTGTTACAGACATATGATATGGGCCGATGAAACAGGAAGTGATAGAACGTCATAGGATTAGTCAAACAATCGAAGCAAGTTAGCAATGTAAAATACATTTCTAGCAATACTCAACAGGTCTGTTGGTAGATACATTTTGAGTATGGACCCATCATAACTAGAAACTAGTGGGCAACTAAGCCTCTATATAGGATGGAACAAAGCAAAAATGGAGGAATGGGTAGAACAGCAGGAGTCAGGCTCTCTGGCTCCTATCATAAGGAGGCACAAAAAAGGCAACAAATAAGAAAAGGGTGAAAACAACTGAATGATGGAAGTGAATTCAATGAAAGGTAGATGTGAGAAACAGGCAAGAAAATGGGGAAGACAGCAAATGTTTAAAGCTGCTATGGTCTGTGTTCAGAACAGAGGGCTGCAGGGTGCCAAGCAGACGGAGGAAATACTGTTTCTGAAATTTGTGTTGAGCTTGATTGGAACAGTGCAGCAGGCCAAAGAGGGAACGGTGAGAGCAGAAATAGGAGGGGAAATTGAACTAGTGTGTCACGAGGAGGTCAGACAGAATGGCGATGCTCATCACATTGGTCACCCAATCTTTGTTTGGCCTCCCCAGTGTAGAGGAAATTGCGTCGTGGGGCACTGCCATTCTGAGGACAAATCAAATTGCGATCGCCATCCTACAACTTCCATCCAATGATCCAACTCTCATTTCCACCAGATAGGCAGATCCAAATCCAACAACCAGAGGCTATGGAAACCTACATCTTTCCCCAATTAAAAAAAAACTGTTCTTTCTCTCCCCAATGTCACAGATCATTCCCGGTGTAACCCGCTCCAATGTCCTTGTCAATATTGCTAGCAAGCTGACCACTATGAAGAGCAGCCTAGTTTGATCCACCTCCCTGACAGACAAGCCTCATCAATGCAGCTGGTGTTGGATCTTTACTGTGGAACTGGTAGCTATAAAGCAGCACCAGGTCGCATAACAGTAAACAAGTATACTCTGTGCGCCACACAATCGTTAACTAAATTAAAATGGAAGATTTTAAACAAACAAATTTAAAAGCTCAATGATTGTATTCCACAGATTTGAACTTGAGTAACCTATTAGGTTTTGCACCTAAAATGCCTTTTCTGCACCAAACGTTTCTATGTAAAGTTAAATTTGAAACCTGTCAGCTGTAGATAATGAAGGAAAATAGTCTGAGCATTATTTACACAAGTTGTTAATTGGTTCCTTCGCAATTATCTGAATTCTTCTCACTGCTGTTCAGATGCTGAGCTCTCACTCCAGAGGATACGACACATCTGCAAGTGCATTATTGCGATGACATTACTTTCATTCACTCTTTTCCCAAGAGTTAAATTCATCAGAAGTGAAATTAGCTTCTAAGTAGTCACTACCAGACATTATCACTGCTGCAACCACCGCAGTCTCATTTTGACAATAAAGCACTAAAGGTTTATTCATTAAAAAATTAAAAGATCGTGTGTAGTATCGCCCAATGTCAAAGGTTGCACTGCTTATGTCCGTCTCTCTCACACTCACACACATAGGTACAGGAGTCAGCCAGGAGTGGTTAAAACAACTACCGTTAATCAGTCAGAGGTGGTTTTTCCAAGGCTATCCCATCGCTGGTCTCTGTCGCCCAACAGCTCAGATTTAAAATTCTCATTCTTCTGCTTAAATCGGTCCTGATTTATATTTCAAGCTATCTACATTTTGTAACATCCAACTGAGTTCTGCCCTTATATAACTTGTAAGCGTGACCCCCATTGTCCTCCCGAGCCTATTCAGTTGAAATAATTGGTTCTAAATGAACATTACATCCATTGCATTTCCCCCATCTACCATAACGTGTGTTAGCTCCTCGAAGAATTCTTAGAGGTTTGTCAACCAGGAAGGTCCCCTTTCAAAATTTGTGCTGGCTGCTTCTAACTGTTTTCTCTTCATCTAGATACATGGTCATTTCATCCTTAATTAAAGACTCAAATTCTGCCTTCCCCTGGCATGTAATTATCTGGATTAACTCGTCACTTTTAAAAAATCTGGTCCCAAATTACTCTTAAACTCTAACTCAAAATGTTATTTAACGAAAGAAATGTATCTAGTTTGCATATGAATGAGTAACCCTCTTCTGAGTGCTGAGACAGATTTGCTTTCTGAAAATGATTGCCATCTGTCATTATGTGTCACTGGTAGCACCCTCGCCTCTGAGTCAGAAGGTTGTGGGTTCAAGTTCCACTCTAGGAACTTGAGCGAAAAATCTATGCTGAGACTCCAGTGTAGTACTGAGGGAGTGCTGCACTGTTGGAGTTGCCTACTTTTGGACGAGATGTTAAACCGAGGCCCCGTCTGCTCTCTCAGATGGACGTAAAAGATCTCACGGCACTATTTACCAATATTTACCCCTCAATCAACATTACTAACAGATATTTTGGTCATTATCACATTTCTGTGCATGGGAGCTTGCTGTGTGCAAATTGGGTTGCCGCATTTCCTACATTGCAACAGTGACTACACTCCAAACAGTACTTCATTGGCTGTAAAGCACTTTGGGGAGTCCGATGGTCATGAAAGGCGCTGTCTAAATGCAAGTCTTTCTTTATTTCTTTCCCTGCATTATTTTTACAAACCTCAATCAAATCGCCTGAGTCTTTGCGTTTCTAAAGTATACAGATCCAACTCTGGTACGTAAGGTGTTTTAGACTGGGAATTAATCCTACCCTTCTGCACTCTTTCCAAAGCCTCAATATCCTCTATGTGGGACGACCAAAACTGGACACAGTATTCTAACTGAGGCCTATCCAAGGACAAAATGCTTTGTTTTGTACTGAATTGTCTTGTGCATACAACGTAGAACCCTGTTTCCTTTGGTTATACCCTCATGGCATTGGTGAAGGGTCAGTTTTGGGTCCATTACTCGTCAATTTTTATAAACAACCTAGACTCGGGTGTAGGGAACAACATTATAAAGTTTGCAGATGATACAAAACTTGCCACGGTAATAGTGATGAAGATAGTTATAGGCTACAGGATACTCAGGATGGTAAAATGGGCAGATGCATGGCAGATGGAGTTCAATATGAAGAAGTGCAAAGTGATGTACTTTGGGAGGACTAATATGGAAAGACAGTAAACTATAAATGGTACGATTTTGAAAAGTGTAGATGAGCAGAAAGACCTTGGTGTCCATAAACACAAATCCTTAAAGGTGGCAGGGCAACTTGATAAGATGGTTAAAAAAGCATACGGGTTACATGGGTTTATAAATAGAGAAATAGCATATAAAAGCATATGGGTTACTTGGGTTTATAAATAGAGGAACAGAACATAAAATCAAAGATCATGCTTGAACTCTATAAATCACTGGTTAGGCCTCACAGCTGGAGTATTGTGGACAATTCTGGGTACCACACCAGGAAAGATGTAAAGGCTTTAGAAAGGGTACAGAGGAGGTTTACCAGGATGTTACAAGGGTTGAGGGACTTCAGTTATGAGGAGAGGTCGGAAAAGTTAGGACTGTTCTCTTTGGAACAGGGAAGGTTAAGAGGTGAATAGAAGTTTACAAGATGATGAGAGGTTTCGATAGAGTAGTAGGGGAGATGAGGAGCATTTTTTTCACTCAAAGTTGTCAGGATCGAGGAGAATCCACCTGAAAAGGTGGTGGAAGCTGATTCCATAAATAATTTTAAAAGAGAGTTGGACAGGTACTTGAGGATGAGGAAGTTACAGGGTTACAGACAATAAGTGGTAGGGTGTTATGTTAAGCACAGCTGTTCTTTCAAAGCAGCAGCATAGGCACGATGGACCTTCTGCGCTGTAAGTTTCTATGATTCTATTGTGGTAATATCAGAAAGGTTTAAGAAGTTAGTTCAGACCCGAGGTCTAAAAAACTAACAAGCTCTCTTGCACAAAAAAACAAGCAGGCGTTAACCTCAGGGTCAATGAGATAAGGGATGAGATAGAGTGTAACCATCAGGGAAAGTCACAAAATAATAAAGCCAAATGCCAATTAACAAAGCGCCAGCAATTGCTAACGACCGAACAAAAGGTCAGGCTAGAAATAACAAATTGAAGACCAACGGATAGGAGGGAGTCACCCACCATCACAGGGCCAGTTGTGGCCACAGCAGGGGGGTGATATGAAAGATTCCAGAGATCAAATTAATGGTTGCACATGGGAAGGGAGACTCTCAACTTGGTAATAACTTTTGTAGACAGAGACAAGTTGTGATACCAGCAGAATGTCTCTGTATCTTGTATAAACAAGCAGGCAATTAGTGGCAACCTATATGGCTAACAAAGGGGAAAAAAAGATATAAAAATGGACACATTGGGACAGTCCGTAGCTAGAACCCGGGACCAACACTCGACAGAAGCAGGGACCAGGGAAGGAACAGTGTTGGACCAGATTGATCACCCGGGACGTATTGGGTAACTATGAGAGTCTGTCGAGTTAAACAGAGTTGCGTCAAACAGAGTATTTGAGCAGAGTTAGTATCTGTGGCAAGGAAGACCCTTTGGAATGCCTTGTTTGCAGAGTTGAACAGTGTTCAACAGAGTTGAGTTAAAACAGAGTTGAGCAGAGTTAGTATTTGGAATGGACAGAAACACCCTTTGAAACGCCTTTCTGCAGAGTTAAGTCGAGTTAAATTGGATATAAGTAGTGAGTCTTATACTTTTGTATTAAGTAATCGAAGAATTATAGAGTATAAGTAGTGAGTCTTGTACTTTTCCTGTATTAAACGGACACGAACAATACTGTCATTTGTGTAGTGTGTAATTTGGTATTTAACTCGGGTACCGTCGCAGGCAACTACTAGTCACACGATGAGCGAAATTGCCGCTTGCGCAACATTGGCGACCCAGATGGGATGATTTTGAGTTAAAATAAATTAAAATAAGAAAGACACAAGAGAAATGACAGGAAAAGGTGGAACCTCCCAGTCATGGGAAGAGCAGTTTATAAAACCAGACCCTGATCGAGAAGGTCAGGGGATGGCTTGAAACAATGAGCTCCCCCGGATTTCCCAGAGAAAACTCATTCTTTGGCAAAACTAAAAAAGAAAAGAAGAGAAGAGAGTCTAAATGTGTCTTAATGGCAGCATGTTTTGCAGAATTACTTAAGCAGAGAGACCTTAACAAAATTTTACAAAACCAATGGGAGGACGAAAAATCAGGACGTCAGACAGACGTAGGAAAATTGACCGACGAAGTTAAGGGATTGAGGCTTAAATTGGCAGAACATGCGAATCAAATTGAGACGCTCCAAAACGATAAAAAAAACTCCATACGTTGCATCTGACCTCTAGTATCTCTATGGTAGGAAATAACAAGGGAAATGAAGAGGAAATGAGGCAAAAGTGCACAGAGGCTCAAAACCTCAGTAGCTGCAAAAGCAGTTTTAAAAATCTGAAAGCTGACAGCAAGAGTTTTCAGGAAACACTGAAACAAAGTGAGCAGAGGGACCCTGCGGGATCCAAAAGGAAGCACCAAGCATGGCAATGTATATTTGTGTTTCAGGGAAGCATTGTGTTTACGGTAATAAGCCGTCTATTTAAAAGACGAAAAAAATAGAAAAGCATGTCTATGAATCTAAGATGATAGAACATCGAATTTGCTACCATGGATGTTTGAAAAGTAATGAAATGTATTGTGTGTGACGCTTCAGTGTGAATGAATGCTAAAAACCACGTAGATGTTTATTTGTCTGTGTGTCTGTAGTTTTTCAACTGGCACTGGTTAGTGTGAAATTGGTTTGAATTAATTTGGAGTTATTGAGGTTAATTAACCTGTGAAAACCAAACTTTCATTTTGGCCATGATGGAAGTTTGGTTGGTTTAAACTGTGTGAAAACCTCTAGTCACGAACATGAGGCAATCACATATATTTGGTATTTTAAAATAAAAATTCTCTGACCAATTCCAGAATCTGTGACCAGTGGAGAAAAGGGAGTGAATGCTATTATGTGTGGAGTACAGAAGAATTGCAATGAATGCTATTGGTATGCGTGGTGTTGCTTTGCAGATTGCTGGTAACATTGTTAAGTGTTTGTCAAACTTTTAAAATGCATAAAAAAAAGATAACTCTCTGCACCAGACTTCAGAAAGCAACATCTTTTTGCAGAGTTGAATGTGAATATTTTGAGCATTTTTAAGTTTCGAATTTGAGTGGATCAGAAAGGGGATCAGGATTGATGAATTAACCCATTGGGCTGGCACAAAAAAGCCACAATGGAAGTTTTTTTTTCCTTCTAAGCAGGACTACTGATGGGGACAAAAATTGAACTTAAGACTTTGCTTTTTAAAAAAAAAAGCTGATAACATAGGCCTCTCGGGGGTACTGTTACAGCACCATCATGACAAACTCCAACCGGTAGCTTACGCCTCACGCGTCATAACACCAGTGGAAGGAACTTTCCAGCCCTGTGAGAAGAATCTTCTCAGTGTCTTTTGGGCGCTACATAAATTCTCCCCCATAATTGGACTTAGCCCCGTTATTATCTTAATGCCACACTCCCCCATCAAAATGGTGATGGACGGAA
The DNA here is from genome assembly GCF_044704955.1 of Pristiophorus japonicus. Lineage (NCBI taxonomy): Eukaryota > Metazoa > Chordata > Chondrichthyes > Pristiophoridae > Pristiophorus > Pristiophorus japonicus. The sequence continues at coordinate 189,413,938 of NC_091986.1, read as the reverse complement.
ATTTCAAGGAAGGCTCAGTCAGTTCCCAGCGAATCGCAACATGGACCCTCCTTCTCCAAGGATGGGACATTACAATCCAGTACCAGCCTAAGGCCACTAATGTAGCTCAAAATATATTGTATCCTCGCGACCCACATCAGTGCGAGTTTCTGACTTCAGGTACCTTAGATGGTCCCTTTCAGTCAGAAAGGGAGGGAGGAAGAGGCAACAGTCACAAAGTCAAATTTAAAACCCACGTTTAATTATAAACGGGCAGCAGTGCACAGGATTCTCAGTAATAAAAATGACCCCGGACAGCAAACAGGCTTTAGAACAGACGCCAATTAAATTAGAAGGGAGTAAAGGAGCTCAAATTGCAGGACTAAGCGCAATCGCCTGCGTAGTCATACACCCAGAAGACTACCCGACGCCTGTCCAAATTTATTCTGACAGCAATTATACATGTAACAGTCTGACTGACTTCCTGCCCATCTGGCAAGCTAGAGGTTTCACCTCTGCAGACGGAAGGCCGCTAGCTACAACCCCACTTTTAAAATTGATTTTTGATACAACCACCTCAAACCAAGGTCCGTACGTCATAACCAAAGTCAAAGCACATGCTAAGAATACCCCCTTAGAGAACCGAATGGCGGACGAACTAGCAAAAGAAGCCCATACAGGTTTCCTATGGGACCCCTTGGAAAACGTAAGAACCACACCAATGGCACTAGTTGCTGTTACCCGCCCGATACTGGACTTGACAGCCAGCCAAGCTACAGACCCTGATCTTAAGAACATACAATTAGGAAACCCAAGTCCCAAACCATACCTAGGGCAAAATTTACAGCTCCACGACGGAGTAGTACTTAGACAGCAAATATGTAGTCCCAGTGTCAGAAAGGGGAGAATTGATTTACCAATGCCAAGATATCAATGGGCATCAAGAAATAGATAAGACCACAGCGAAATTGAAGGAGCTATGCTGGTGGCCTGGAATACAGCAAGAAGTGGAAGGGTATGTCAAAAACTGCCTGATATGTGCTCCGAACAATCAAACACAGTACAAAAACCAGGCAGAATTAGGACATACTAGACAGGGCAAGGGCCCTTGGACTCAACTTCAGGTAGACTATGTAGGACCTTTACCCACCTGTCCTGGTGGTAAGAAATACATCCTAGTAGTAGTGGACGTATTCTCCAAATGTATCGAAGCATTTCCAACTAACAATAATTCATCCGCCACAACCGCAAAAATACTTTATGGAAGAATTGTTCTCCAGATGGGGATTGCCAGAGGGCATTGATTCTGACCAGGGAACACATTTCACGGGACAAGTTATGCAGCAGGTCATGCAATTGGCAGGGGGAAAACAGAAATTCCATATCGCCTACCACCTGGAATCAAGCGGAGTGGTAGAGCGCATGAATCGAACATTAAAAACAATGTTAAGAAAATTAGTACAGCAGAACCACACGTCCTGGAACAAGGTCTTCCCTTATGTATTAATGGCCATCCGAAACACAGTGGTAGCCTCTACAGACTATTCACCCCACGAGCTAATGACAGGAAGCCTTCATGGGATTAGATTTGAATGAGATCCAGAAAACTTCCCTGTCCTCAGAGAAATACATGTCAGACTTGATCAAGTATTTGGAAGCTGCTAGAATAGCAGTGAAATTGGGAAACAAACATAAACAAAGTAAGGCCTACTTTGATGGGAACTAAAAATCGGGGACCAAGTAATGGTAAAAGTACAGAAGGAAGGAACTTTTCTTGCCCCTAAATATACAGGACCATTTAATATAATGGAAAAGGCTAGTGCCTCAGTGTTCAAGATCATGGATGGCCAAGGGAAGTATAAGTGGCACCACCATAACCAGTTAAAACCCTTTGGGAAAATAAACAGTCACATGTACCGCATCAGGGGATTCAGGGGAGACCGAGTTCACTCAGCAGCTAACCCGATTCCAGCCCAAGGTATAATACCCATTTTGCCGTCTACCCAAAATTTAGAGGCCGCAAGTAGTTCAGAGGAAGGAGGTAGTAATTCAGAAGATGACCAGGTACCCGCCCCAGGACACCTGACGAAGCCCACACTTCCCACAATGAAACGGCACCAAGTCCAACAGACGGCTTGTCACAGAATTTCGAAGCTATGAGTCTCACACCTCAGGCCAACTCCCTGACCAGGAGGAGGAAACGAGGATGACAGTTCCCAGAGAGAGAAAGGAACAGTCGCTTGGACTAGAAACCATACAATACCATTGCCTGGCTCTGCGCTGGGTTCGAGGAGATTGAGAAGACCTACTCCGTAAGGATAGCAATTGATACTAGGTTTTATTATCCTACAGGGTGGACCTACATGCCAAAAGTAATCCCATTCCACGAATCAGAACATTTTCTGGACCTGCCCAACGAATGGAGTAATCAGCTGAAATATGGACTAATGATTTTGTGTTTGTGTGTTTGTTTATTACTGTAATTTGCAATGTAATATCCCTATAACTGGGAATGTCCATATATTGAACCAGGACCAAAGGGAGATGTGGTATTACGAGAAGTGGCATACAAATTGGCCAGAAATAGCAGCGAACCCAGGGACTGGGTGAAATTTAGAACTCAGCAGAAGAGGACAAAGGGTTTGATTAGGGCAGGGAAAATGGAGTACAAGAAGAAGCTTGCAGGGAACATTAAGACGGATTGCAAAAGTTTCTATAGATATGTAAAGAGAAAAAGGTTAGTAAAGACAAACGTAGGTCCCCTGCAGTCAGAATCAGGGGAAGTCATAACGGGGAACAAAGAAATGGCAGACCAATTGAACAAGTACTTTGGTTCGGTATTCATTGAGGATGACACAAACAACCTTCCGGATATAAATGGGGTCAGAGGGTCTAGTAAGGAGGAGGAACTAAGGGAAGTCCTTATTAGTCGGGAAATTGTGTTGGGGAAATTGATGGGATTGAAGGCCGATAAATCCCCAGGGCCTGATGGACTGCATCCCAGAGTACTTAAGGAGGTGGCCTTGGAAATAGCGGATGCATTGACAGTCATTTTCCAACATTCCATTGACTCTGGATCAGTTCCTATGGAGTGGAGGGTAGCCAATGTAACCCCACTTTTTAAAAAAGGAGGGAGAGAGAAAACAGTGAATTATAGACCGGTCAGCCTGACCTCAGTAGTGGGTAAAATGATGGAATCAATTATTAAGGATGTCATAGCAGCACATTTGGAAAGAGGTGACATGATAGGTCCAAGTCAGCATGGATTTGTGAAAGGGAAATCATGCTTGACAAATCTTCTGGAATTTTTTGAGGATGTTTCCAGTAGAGTGGACAAGGGAGAACCAGTTGATGTGGTATATTTGGACTTTCAGAAGGCTTTCGACAAGGTCCCACACAAGAGATTAATGTGCAAAGTTAAAGCACATGAATTGAGAACTGGTTGTCAGACAGGAAGCAAAGAGTAGGAGTAAATGGGTACTTTTAAGAATGGCAGGCAGTGACTAGTGGGGTACCACAAGGTTCTGTGCTGGGGCCCCAGCTGTTTACACTGTACATTAATGATTTAGACGAGGGGATTAAATGTAGTATCTCCAAATTTGCGGATGACACTAAGTTGGGTGGCAGTGTGAGCTGCGAGGAGGATGCTATGAGGCTGCAGAGTGACTTGGATAGGTTAGGTGAGTGGGCAAATGCATGGCAGATGAAGTATAATGTGGATAAATGTGAGGTTATCCACTTTGATGGTAAAAACAGAGAGAAAAGAGTATTATCTGAATGGTGACAGATTAGGAAAAGGGGAGGTGCAACGAGACCTGGGTGTCATGGTACATCAGTCATTGAAGGGTGGCATGCAGGTACAGCAGGCGGTTAAGAAAGCAAATGACATGTTGGCCTTCATAGCGAGGGGATTTGAGTACAGGGGCAGGGAGGTGTTGCTACAGTTGTATAGGGCATTGGTGAGGCCACACCTGGAGTATTGTGTACAGTTTTGGTCTCCTAACCTGAGGAAGGACATTCTTGCTATTGAGGGAGTGCAGCGAAGGTTCACCAGACTGATTCCCGGGATGGCAGGACTGACCTATCAAGAAAGACTGGATCAACTGGGCTTGTACTCACTGGAGTTCAGAAGAATGAGAGGGGACCTCATGGAAACGTTTAAAATTCTGATGGGTTTAGACAGGTTAGATGCAGGAAGAATGTTCCCAATGTTGGGGAAGTCCAGAACCAGGGGTCACAGTCCAAGGATAAAGGGTAAGCCATTTAGGACCGAGATGAGGAGAAACTTCTTCACCCAGAGAGTGGTGAACCTGTGGAATTCTCTACCACAGAAAGTTGTTGAGGCCAATTCACTAAATATATTCAAAAAGGAGTTAGATGAAGTCCTTACTACTAGGGTGATCAAGGGGTATGGCGAGAAAGCAGGAATGGGGTACTGAAGTTGCATGTTCAGCCATGAACTCATTGAATGGCGGTGCAGGCTAGAAGGGCCGAATGGCCTACTCCTGCACCTATTTTCTATGTTTCTATGGCAATGTACAGTATGAATTGATACCTGTTGTACTTAACATAAGTAATATTCAGTTACCCAACTGGTGCCCGTACAATTTAAGGAAATTGTATCAGGACTTGACTTCACTACTATTGAGACAAGAAATAGGGCTGAGGGAAACGGAAAGTAAGAGTAAACGGAAAAGAGACATTATAAATGACATAGGTACAGTGTATGGGCAGGAATGTCCACAGTCAATACCTTAGATATTATCAATTTGAACACTAAGATAAAAGGATTGACCGGCCAAGTAAAGCAGGTTTTAAACAGTTGCAATGATAATCAGAGACAGGTAGCGGAGACAGGAAAAGATGGCAGTAAGCTGGAGAAAAGAATGGTCACCATATTAGAAAGCCACGCTCAGACTATCAACCAATTAAATCAATACAGCCAAGAAAACAGAGAACCAAACTCAGGCGCAAGTTTTGTGTAGTATTTATGGAAACTGGATGATAGAACAATTACGGGAAAACCTGCAGGAAGCCAATGAGCGTAAAGTCCCCGCCTGGATTAACAATACCCAAATTCAGAGTCTAACCTCGAATAAGGAACACCATCCTCTAAATGGATGTCAACTGCGAGAACATTAAGGTGTGCTTCAATGAGGAATGCGCCAGGCCAACAGGAACGTCAGCGATTGGAATAATATTGGGGATACCAGTATTCCATAACCAGACCGGCATGACTCTGTTTGACCTAAGGAATGGCGGAACCATACAAGACAGAGTATGGATAGGCCTGACCAAGATGAAATCATATGCGGTAAATCTACCTATGGGAATGACTGGGACCAGTCTGCACCAATGCAGCCGAACTACCCGGACTGTACTCTGTCCATACAAGATCTATCCTACCAACGAGGCCCAGTGTAGTTTCTAGAACAGCACTGCTAAGAACTGTACTCTGACCACGTAGAACGTGAAGGCCCAAACATTCGTCAGGAGTGCTTATTTGAGAAATGGGATTTATTGCTTCACCGCCACCGAAAAGACGTACCATTACGGAACACAAATTTGTCCCATACCCGAATCAAGCTTCTGCACTCACCGTTGATACCTATGAGAATTGGGAACGAGGAAGTTATTAATATTGAAAGAAGAGGACAAGTTAATATCACGGTACAGGAAACCTTGAAACCCCAGTTGGAAACTTACTTTGCCCAAAGTGACATCAACATCCAGTTACAAAAGGAACACTTAACGGAAATCAGACATAAGTTAGATTTGGTCTACAGAATTTACGAAAAAGTGGAAATAAATACTAGAGACATTGAAGCCAAAATTACCCGAATTAAGATCGACACTTGGTGGAACGAGATTTGGAATTGAGGAGAGAATGTGAATATTCACCCCTGGATCAGACTTTTCTCTCATTTTACGGTCATCTTGATAGCAATAATTTTTCTAGCATTGATAATAATAGTAGCATATGGGAGAAAGTTGGTACGTAGATTGGAGTTACCACTGGGATGTGTACAAGTAGGAACAGCATTACAAAATAGACTAAATGGACCCCGTATTGAAGCTGAACCTCTACTGTGATCAAATCATATACATATATATATATGATTGATCAAAGGGAGGAATGTGGAAATATCAGAAAGGTTTAAGAAGTTAGTTCAGACCTGAGGTCTAAAAAACTAACAAGCTCTCTTGCACAAAAAAACAAGCAGGCGTTAACCTCAGGGTCAATGAGATAAGGGATGAGGTAGAGTTGTAACCATCAGGGAAATAATAGTAACCATCAGTCACAAAATAATAAAGCCAAATGCCAATTAACAAAGCTCCAGCAATTGCTAATGACCGAACAAAAGGTCAGGCTAGAAATAACAAATTGAAGACCAATGAAGAGGAGGGAGTCACCCACCATCACAGGACCAGCTGTGGCCACAGCAGCGGGGGTGATAAGAAAGATTCCAGAGATCAAATTAATGGTCGCACACGGGAAGGGAGACTCTCAACTTGGTAATAACTTTTGTAGACAGAGACAAGTTGTGATACCAGCAGAATGTCTCTGTATCTTGTAGAAACAAGCAGGCAATTAGTGGCAACCTATACGGCTAACAAAGGGGCAAAAAAGGTATAAAAATGGACACGTTGGGACAGTCCGTAGCGAGAACCCAAGACTAACATTCGACAGAAGCAGGGACCAGGGAGCAACCCTTGAAGGAACAGTGTCCGGACCGGATTAATCACCCGGGACGTATTGGGTAACTATGAGAGTCTGTAGAGTTAAACAGAGTTGAGTCAAACAGAGTATTTGAGCAGAGTTAGCATCTGTGGCAAGGAACTCCCTTTGGAACACCTTGTTTACAGAGTTGAACAGTGTTCAACAGAGTAGAGTTAAACAGAGTTGAGCAGAGTTAGTATTTGGAGTGGAAAGGAACACCCTTTGAAACGCCTTTCTGCAGAGTTAAGCAGAGTTAAATTGGGTACAAGTGGTGAGTCTTGTACTTTTGTATTAAGTACTCGAAGAATTAGAGTATAAGTAGTGAGTTTTGTACTTTTCCTGTTTTAAACGAACATTAACGATACTGTCATTTGCCTAGTGTGTAATTTGGTATTTAACTCAGGAACCGTCGCAGGCAACAACTAGTCACACGACGAGTGAAATTGCCGCTTGCACAACACTATGGAATAGTTTATCCATATAGACACAGTCTAGTCCCAACATTACTTTAAACATTTCATTAAATCTCCCTGAAACCAATGCTTTTATAAGAGTAAAAATACCCAGTTCTTTAAGTCTGGGTAACCAAAGGTTTTAAACTAGGGATCATTCTACTGGCCCCCCTTTTAACCTTTTCCAGGATGTCTATATCACAAGAACACCAGAAATAGGAGCAGGAGAAGACCATTTGACCCTTCGAGCCTGCTCTGTCATTTAATAAGATCATAGCTGATTTGATCATGGACTCAGCTCCACTTCCCTGCCCGTTCCCCATAACCCTTTATTCCCTTATCGCTCAAAAATCTGTCTATCTCTGCCTTAAATATATTCAATGATCCAGCCTCCACAGCTCTCTGGGGCAGAGAATTCCACAGATTTACAACCCTCTGAGAAGAAATGCCTCCTCATCTCAGTTTTAAATGGGCGGCCCCTTATTCTGAGACTATGCCCCCTCGTTTTAGTTTCCCCTATGAGTGGAAATATACCCTCTGCATCCATCTTGTTCAGCTCTCTCATTATCTTATATGTTTCGATAAGATCACCTCTCATTCTTCTGAACTCCAATGAGTATAGACCCAACCTACTCAACCTATCTTCATAAGTCAACCTCCTCAGCTCCGGAATCAATCTAGTGAACCTTCTCTGAACAACCTCCAATGCAAGTATAGCCTCTCTTAAATACGGAGACCAAAACTGCATGCAGTACTGCAGGTGTGGCCTCACCAATGCCTGTACAGTTGTGGCAGGACATCTCTGCTCTAAAGGCCAACATTCTATTTGCCTTCCTGATTACTTGCTGTACCTGCATACTAACTTTTTGTGTTTCATGTACAAAGACCCCCAGGTCCCTCTGTACTGATGCACTTTGCAATTTTTCTCCATTTAAATTAAAATCTTCTTTTCTATTTTTTCTGCCATTTTCCTACATTATACTCCATCTGCCAAATTTTTGCCCACTCACTTAGCCTGTCTGTATCCATTTACAGATTTTGTGTGTCCTCACAATTTGCTTTCCCATCCATCTTTGTATCATCAGCAAACTTGGTTACAATTACACTCGGACCCTTCAGTTAAGTTATTAATATAGATTGTAAATAGTTGAGGTCCCAGCACCGATCCTTGTGACACCCCACTAGTTACTGTTTGCCAACCGGAAAATGACTCGTTTATCCCGACTCTCTGTTTTCTGTTAGTTAGCCAATCCTCTATCCATGCTAATATATTACCCCCAACCCCGTGAACATTAACCTTTTATGTGGTACTTGATCGAATGCCTTCTGGAAATCCAAATACACCACCTCCACTGGTTCCCCCTTATCCACCCTGTTACATCCTCGAAGAACTCCAGCAAATTTGTCAAACATGATTTCCCTTTCATAAAAGCATGCTGACTCTGTTGGATTGAATTATGCTTTTCCAAATGTCCTGCTACTGCTTCCTTAATAATGGACTCCAGTATTTTCCCAATGACAGATGTTAGGGTAACTGGTCTATAGTTTCCTGCTTTCTGTCTGCCTCCTTTTTTAAATAGGGGTGTTACATTTGCAGTTTTCCAATCCGCTGGGACCTCCCCAGAATCCAGGGAATTTTGGTAGATTCCAACCATTGCATCCACTATCTCTGCAGCCACTTCTTTTAGGACCCGAGGATGCAAGCCATCAGGTCCAGGGGACCTGTCTGCTTTTAGTCCCATTATTTTACCGAGTGCTACTTCTTTAGTGATAGTGATTGTATTAAGTTCCTCCCTCCCTATAGCCCCTTGATTATCCCCTACTGGGATGTTTTTAAGTGTCTTCTACTGTGAAGACTGATACAAAATATTTGTTCAACGTCTCTGACATTTACCTGTTCCCCATTATTAATTCCCCAGTCTCATCCTCTAGGGGACCAACATTTACTTCAGCCACTCTTTTCCTTTTTATGTACCTGTAGAAACTCTTACTATCTGTTTTTATGGGCCCAAGTTTCCACATGATTTGCGCCTGATTTTTAGGAGCAACTGGTGGAGAACGGACTATCTTAGAAATCGCAATTCTCCACATTTTTTTTTCTGCAGTTCTAGTCAGGTAGAACAGTTCTACTTTGGAACAGAATTTTTTCTTCAAAAGGGGGCATGTCCGGCCACTGACGCCTGATTTGAAAGTTTCCACAGTGAAAACGTACACCAAACTAACTTAGAATGGGGCAAGTGAAGATTTTTGTAGAACTGAAAAAAACCTGTTCTACACATTAAAAAATCAGGCGCAGGTTACATAGAAAAAAAAACATAGAAAATAGGTGCAGGAGTAGGCCATTCGGCCCTTCTAGCCTGCACCGCCATTCAATGAGTTCATGGCTGAACATTCAACTTCAGTACCCCATTCCTGCTTTCTCGCCATACCCCTTGATCCCCCTAGTAGTAAGGACCTCATCTAACTCCTTTTTGATAGAAATTAGGCGTCCAGAACGAGGTGGGGGGGGGGGGGCGGGGAGCGGGTGTCGGGTCTGGTCTGGAGGCAGGGGGGGGGGGGGGGGCGGGGAGCGGGTGTCGGGTCTGGTCTGGAGGCAGGGGGGGGGGGGCGGGGAGCGGGTGTCGGGTCTGGTCTGGAGGCGGGGGGGGGGGGCGGGGAGCGGGTGTCGGGTCTGGTCTGGAGGCAGGGGGGGAGGGCGGGGAGCGGGTGTCGGGTCTGGTCTGGAGGCGGGGGGGGGGGGGGGGGAGCGGGTGTCGGGTCTGGTCTGGTCCGGAGGCAGGGGGGGGGGGGGAGAAAGTGGGTGTCGGGTCTGGTCCGGTCCGGAGGCAGGGGGGGGGGGGGGGGGGGGGAGCGGGTGTCGGGTCTGGTCCGGAGGCAAGGGGGGGGGGGGGGGGGGGGAGCGGGTGTCAGGTCTGGCCCACTGTAGCGCGCATGTGCAGAGGTCCCGGCACTGTTTTCAGCGCAGGGACCTGGCTCCGCCCCCCACAGCTCGTGCTGGCTGCGCCGAGGGCCAGAGGACCTGCAGGTAAGTGGAGAATACCGAGGATTTTTTTAGGCGCACTTTGTGACGCGAAAAACGGGCGTCCAGGTCGGGACTGCGCCGTTCTAGGCGCGTGTGGAAACTTGGGCCCTATATTTCTTGCTAGTTTACTTTCATAATCTATCTTCCCTCTCTTTCTCATTTTTTAGTCATTCTTTGCTGGCTTTTAAAAGTTTCCCAATCTTCTGGCCTCCCACTAGTCTTGGCCACATTGTATGCCCTTGTTTTCAATTTGATATCATCCCTTATTTCCTTAGTTAGCCACGGATGGTTATCCCTTCTCTTACAGCCTTTCCTGCTCATTGGAATATATTTCAGTTGAGAGTTATGAAATATCTCCTTAAAATGTCTGCCACTGCTCATCAATCGTCTCACTTTATAATCTATTTTCCCAGTCCATTTTAGCCAACTCTGCCTTCGTACCTTTGTAGTCTCCTTTATTTAAGCTTAGGACATTGGTTAGAAATCCAACTTTCGCACCCTCCAACTGAATTTGAAATTCAACTATGTTATGGTCACTCATTCCTGGAGGATCCTTTACTACGAAATTGTTTATTAATCCTTACACAGTACTAAGATAGCCTGCTCCCTGGTTGTACTGTTCAAGGAAACTACCCCGGATACACTCCATGAAATCTTCCTCAAGGCCACCTTGGCCAATTTGACATGTCCAATCAATGTGAAGGTTAAAAATCATCCATGATTATTGCCGTTCCTTTTTTAGAAGCCTCCATTATTTCTTGATTTATACTCCTTCCAACAGTGTAGCTACTGTTAGGGGGGCCTATAAACTACGCCCACCGGCAACTTGTTCCCCTTAGTTCCATGTCACCTGCCACGTGAGGGGACCAAAACTGAACACTATATTCCGGATGAGGCCGATCTAAAGTCTTGTACAGGGACAGGTACAGGTTCTTTTAGTTTTATAATCAATTTCCCCGCAAAGCACCCTAGTACTCTATTCGCAGTAGCCTCACGGCTATTAGCCGTGTGCCTTCAGAGACTTGTACTATACTGCCTAGATCCTTTTCCTGCTCTAGACTTCAATTCCATACCTAGCATGGTATATTCATGGCTTGACATTAGCTCTATCCACATGCACAACACTCCATGTATCTACATTAAAGGACAACAGCCAAATGTGGGCCCATTTCTCTCATCGCATCTAGATCAGATTGCAGTCTTTTTCTCATCTAGGGTCCCAAACTAGCACATATCTTCCCGTTATCCGCGAACTTGTTGACAGTACCCGCGACACCATCGTGTAGATCATTAATGTAGATCATTTAGAGCAGTGGTCCCAACACGAATGCCTGTGGGACTTCACTAGCAACCATGCAGAACGACTTCCGTTAATAACAATCCTCTGCCTGCACGAACTCAACCAATTCCCGATCCAATCCAGGACTCTATCTTATAAAGTAACCTATTATGCAGCATTTTCTCAAAAGCTTTCTGAAAATCCACATAAATAATGTCAAAAGGGCTGCCTGATTCACCAACCTAGTTACCTCCTCAAAACAAATTCAACTAGGCTGGAGAGACATGATTATTTTTCCAGAGCCCTGTTGCGAGACTAATAATGCCTGCCATGTCCAGATGGTCATACAGGGTATCTCAACAACAACAACAACTTGTATTTATATAACATCTTTATCATAAAACGTTCCAAGGCGCATCACAGGAGCGTTACAAACAAAATTTGACACCGAGCCACACATTGAGATATTAGGGCAGAGAGGCAGGTTTTAAGGAGCTTCTATAATTGTTAATGCCAGTTCATTAGATATATTCAAGTGGGAGTTAGATATGGCCCTTACGGCTAAAGGGATCAAGGGGTATGGAGAGAAAACAGGAAAGGGGTACTGAGGGAATGATCAGCCATGATCTTATTGAATGGTGGTGCAGGCTCGAAGGGCCGAATGGCCTACTCCTGCACCTATTTTCTATGTTTCTATGTTAAAAGGAGCAAAGAGAGACAGAGAGGTTTAGGGAGGAAATTCCAGAGCTTAGGGCCTTGGCAGCTGAAGGCATGGTCGCCAATGGTGGAATGACTAAAACTGTGGATGCTCAAGAGGCCAGAATTGGAGGAGTGCAGATATCTTTGGAGGTTGTAGGGCTGGGGTTGATTACAGAAATAGGGAGGAGGGAGGCCATGGAGTGATTTGAAAACAAGGATGAGAATTTTAAAATCGAAGTGTTGCTTAAACAGGATCCCCACCCAGCAGCCAGCCTGATTGACAGACTTGGCTCCCTGTCGGGCAGGGAACAGTTTACCTGAAAAGGTGGTGGAAGCGGATTCCATAAATCAGAGGCCATAGCTGAGGAGTAAGTACATTTATGGTGCAGAGATTGTAAGGGGGGGGGGGGGGGGGTTTACAGATGATCCCTTCTAACAACTTTCTAATAAGTGAAGTTAAGCTAATGACCTATAATTTCCTGGTTCTGACTTGCTGCCCGTTTTAAATATTGGCCTTCCTCCAATCCATGTCTGTAATGAACCATCAAATACATAAGCCAGGGGGGTTCACTCAACACCACCCCTCCACATCTTGCTTTAAGCAACCAGGGGTGAATGCTATCAGACCCAGCAGCCCTAGTGATTGGAGACCCCAGTTTTCCTGCATTCACTTTGATATCCTCCACTTTAGTGTTAACTGCAACTTGTATTAATAAAAACGAAGAGGGGAATTTTAACCCCCAAACACAGGTGAGTTTGGGACGGGAAGGATGTAAAAATGTTTTAAATCTCAAATCTGAATTCAACCTGCCTCGTACCCGCCCACTTCCAGTTTTAACAGAGGAAGGATGGGGAGCGGCCAACCAACCCGTTTCAGGAGGCAGGTTGCTCCTTTAAATATTTAAATGAGGCTGCACACCTCAGATTTTATGTCCATTTTAGGCTTAACCCTGGCCGGCCGGTCGGGTTTTCCAGGCCTCGGGAAACCTGGCAAATAAAGGGAGGCGAGGACTGCTGCGTTGAAGAGGTATGTGTCTTTCCAGCACTCTTTTGGGCCAGGAGGAGCTTGAACGCTTTACCCCCATCCCACCCAAGCTAACCTGCTTCGCTCCCTGTGATCACAGACCCCCACCCCACCCCACGAGCAGATGCCCCCGTCTCTTTCCTTGATCTCCGACCCCACGTGATCATCCCTGGACCCTACAAGCCACTCAATATCCACCATCCCATCTTGTGATCTCTACCCCAACAGCACGAACTTATCTGCCCCCTGGCTATGACCTCTGTTGCAACGTTCCCTGCCTGACAGGGAGCCAAGCCTGTCAATCAGGCTGGCTTCCAGGCAGGGATCTTGTTTAAAAGAAAAACACACAGGCTGCACATTGCAAACCTTCCCAGTCAAAACTCCACAGCGTTCAAAGAAATACGGACTTCCTTCAACCCCCTTCCCCATCCTCTGCCTGGAAATTCCGCCCCAGTAAATATCGGGGCCGAAGTATATACTGGAGTGAAGTCTGATGCAGAGTAATCATTTAGAACTTTCCTGGGAGCGGACAAGAGTTTGACTTGCAATGTCCTGTAATAGCCCCATGAACTCTTTTATTGCCTTCTGAGCCCCATCATAAAATGTAAGTACAGAACTGATGAGGACATTCTCCTTTAACAAAGAATAATCAACATATCTTCCAGGAAAAGTAGTGAAGGTGAAAATCTGAGAAACTTTTAAAAGATAATTGGATGCTGAAATGAAAGGACTGTAGGATCTGGTGAATGAATTAAGATAGGCCAAATGACAATCCTCATTCATAAGTATCTTGGGACCTTGCAATATGACGCAGAGGCAAGATGCTTTCCCCGAGAGAGGTAAGTGGAGGATGAGTAAGAGCATTCCCCCAACAAATGCCAGGGATCATGGGCAGAATCTGGAAAGATTGCCTAACTTGGAGAAGTGGTGTGGCCCAAGAATTACCAGGGGGACATTAAGTAAATACACTGAAAGGTGTGTATCCTATTCCAAATAAATTGAATCCTTTTGGCAAGACAATATTTTGCAGTAAATCAAATAAAGACTTTCTAACCTGTAAACCACAAAGGAGGCTGTCTGGAGGATGTTAAGCTGAAAAACAAAAAGACCAGTGAAATTCTCGTTTTTTGCTGCAAAGATACAGTTCATTTATATTTTGAAAATCGTAAAAGTTTGATTTGAGGAAAATCTACCTTGCTAAGTTTAAATACTAACAGCTGAGAGGTAAGTTGAAATTATCGTTCATAAACCAAATGGAAAGATATGGTGCAGAAAAGAGGGTAGTTGGTGTACAAACCTGCATCAGCAAAGGATGTCTGTCTTTTCAAAGATAATAGATCGCAGCTTACAAGATAGGTATTCAGCCCATCCATTCAGAATAAAGAAAACCTTAAACTTCTACTGCCCAATCACATCACCCGCCCATCTCCAGCTACCCCATTCTGAAGACCATTCGTTGCTTGATGTTCTTCCCAACATCTGCCCTAAACTTTCCTTTCACCAGTTTTAACCTATGCCCCCTTGTTCTCATATCCTGGCATAGCTTGGATCCAGCGAACAATCATGTGCAGCCTTTACACAACCCAGCACGTGAAAACCCAGGTCGGCAGAAAAACAGGGCGAGGTAAGAGTTAGATTTGCTGGTTCTTTGTAATATTAATTGAAAGCTTGAATTGGACAGATCACAATCTCAGAGTCCTTTCAACCCCGAGCTGAGCTTCCAACACCATAATCTCTCCAGCGTAAAGACGGCCTACTTCCACATCCATATGATGGTCCGCCTCCACCCTTACCTTAAACCACCTGCTTCTGAAACTTTCAGACTTGACTATTCCAATGGTTTCCCAGCTGGCCTCCCATTCTCCATAAACATCAGTTCATTCATCCTGTACCAAGTCACATTCGCTCATCACCTCTGTTCACGCTGGCCAACATTGGCTGCCAGTTCTCTGAACGCCTCAAATTTAATATTCTCATCCTCAGGTTTAAATCACTTCATGGCCTCGCCCTCCCTATTTCCATAACCTACTCCAGCCCTACAAGCCTCTGTGAACTCTGCATTCCTCCGCCTCGCACCACTCCCTAAGCCCCACCATTGGCAGTTGTGCCTACTGCCGTCTAGGCCCCAAGCTCGAGAATCACTTTGCTAAACCTCTCCGCCTTCTCCTACTTTAACACCCGCCTGAGAGCACAGCTCGTTGACCCCCTACATTATCTCCTCCTTTGGCTCGGCGACCATTTTTGTCCGTTTAAGTTCTGTGAAGTGCTTTGGGATGTTTCAGATGTAAAGGTGCTATACAAATCGTTATTTTCTATCATTTTTTAAAAAAAGATGGTGCATTTAGCTTCTGTTTAATTGTTTATTGTTTAATTTCTTATTTTTATAATTCATTTACCAAACACTGTAGTGTTGATGGGGCAATACACCTCTCTGATAACACTATAATGAAAGACGTTCTCAGGGTATTACTTGTCATTCTGTGACTTTACAGTAGAATGCATGAATACATCCTCCCTTCATTCATTCATTCATTCATTCATTCATTCATTCATCTTTTAGGAGGAAAACATTGCACAGAGCAAAACAATAAAATTAGTTGTTCAATGCCCTGTGCCACAAACATGTCAAACTTAGCTCAACACATCAAGTCTCGATCTTAGGTGGAAGAAACATTGCATGGGGGAAAACGGGATAGAAACTTCCTCCAGAAACTTAATTGGACCCAGAAACTTAACTGGATCAGCCATATAAATACTGTGACTACAAGAGCAGGTCAGAGGCTGGGTATTCTGCGACGAGCGACTCGCCTCCTGACTTCCCAAAGCCTTTCCACCATCTACAAGGCACGAGTCAGGAGTGTGATGGAATACTCTCTATTTGCCTGGATGAGTGCAGCTCCAACAACACTCAAGAAACTTGTCACCATCCAGGACAAAGCAGCCCACATGATCAACACCCCATCCACCACCTTAAACATTCACTCCCTCCACCACAATGTGGCTGCAGTGTGTATCATCTACAAAATGCACTGCAGCAACTCACTAAGGCTTCTTCAACAACATCTCCCAAACCCCGACCACTACCACCGAGAAGGACAAGGGCAGCAGGCCCATGCGAACCACACCACCTGCAAGTTCCCCTCCAATTAGAATAAGGGGCCGCCCATTTAAAACCGAGAGAAGGAGAAATTTCTTCTCTTAGAGGGTTGTAAATCTGTGGAATTCGCTGCCTCAGAGAGCTGTGGAATATGGGACATTGAACAAATTTAAGACAGAAACAGACAGTTTCTTAAACGATAAGGGGATAAAGGGTTATGGGGAGCGGGCGGGGAAGTGGAGCTGAGTCTATGATCAGATCAACCATGATCTTATTGAATGGTGGGGCAGGCTCGAGGGGACGTATGGCCGACTCCTGTTCCTACTTTTTTTTTTTTTAAGTCACACATCATCCTCACGTGGATATATCGCCGTTCCTTCATCGTTGCTGGGTCAAAATCCTGGAACTCCCTGCCTAGCAGCTCTGTGGGAGTACCTTCACCACAAGGACTGCAGCAGTTCAAGAAGACGGCTCACCACCTTCTCAAGGGCAATTAGGGATGGGCAATAAATGCTGACCTTATGCGCCGCATAAATCCCGTGAATGAATAAAAGAAAAGTTCCTCAGAGAGAAAGATGGAAGACAATTTAACCCAGATCATAGTCTCACATTTCCAAGCAGTGGTGTGTTGCACAGAGAGTTGGGAGCAAGTTTCCTGTCTTAGCTATGAAGGAAACGTGACACATGAGGACAAGGACCTAAAAGAGGGTGTAATTTACATTTAGTGAGTTGGTCACACCACAGGTAAAGGTTACTCAGGCAGATCGGGAATGGGTGACCATCAGGAAGAGCAGTGGAAGGAAGGTAGTGCAGGGGTCCCCTGCAGTCATCCCCCTCCAAAACAGATACACCGCCTTGGGTGCTGTTGGGGGAAAAGATGACTCATCAGGGGAGGGCAGCAGCAGCCAAGTCCATGGCACTATTGATGGCTCTGCTGCACAGGAGAGCAGGAAAAACAGTGGTGAGCTATAGTGATAGGGGATTCTACTGTAAGGGGAATAGATAAGACGTTTCTGCGGCCACAATCGAGATTCCAGGATGGTATGTTGCCTCCTTGGTGCAAGGGTCAAGGATGTCATGGAGTGGCTGCAGGACATTTTGGAGGGGGAGGGTGAACAGCCAGTTGTGGTGCATATAGGTACCAACGATATAGGTAGAAAACGGGATGAGGTCCTACAAGCTGAACTTAGGGAGCTAGGAGTTAAATTAAAAATTAGGACCTCAAAGGTAATAATCTTAGGATTGCTACCAGTGTCACGTGCTAGTCAGAGTAGGAATCGCAGGATAGCTAAGATGAATACGTGGCTTGAAGAGTGGTGCAGGAGGGAGGGGTTCAAATTCCTGGGACATTGGAACCGGTTCTGGAGGAGGTGGGACCAGTAAAAACTGGACAGTCTGCAGTTGGGCAGGACCGGAACCAATGTCCTAGGGGCAGTGTTTGCTAGTGTTACTGGGGAGGGGTTAAACTAATACAGCAGGGGGATGGGAACCTATGCAGGGAGACAGAGGGAAGTAGAATGGGGGTAGAAGCAAAAGATAGAAATAAGCAAAGTAAAAGTGGAGGGCAGAGAAACCAAAGGCAAAAATCAAAAAGGGCCACATTACAGCAAAATTCTAAAGGGGAAAAGTGTGTTAAAAAGACAAA
This sequence comes from Pristiophorus japonicus, assembly GCF_044704955.1. Taxonomy (NCBI): domain Eukaryota; kingdom Metazoa; phylum Chordata; class Chondrichthyes; family Pristiophoridae; genus Pristiophorus; species Pristiophorus japonicus. Next base: position 189,396,020 of record NC_091986.1, on the reverse strand, counting down.
CCTGAAGGCTCTGTGCCTCAATGCGAGGAGTATTCGTAATAAGGTGGACGAATTAACTGCGCAATGACGAATTAACGAATATGATATAATTGGGATTACAGAGGCATGGCTCCAGGGTGACCAAGGCTGGGAACTCAACATGCAGGGGTATTCAACATTCAGGAAGGGTAGACAGAAAGGAAAAGGAGGTGGGGTAGCGTTGCTGGTTAAAGAGGAAATTAACACCATAGTAAGGAAGGATATTAGCTTGGATGATGTGGAATCGGTATGGGTGGAGCTACGGAATACCAAAGGTCAGAAAACGCTAGTGGGAGTTGTGTACAGACCACCAAACAGTAGTAGTGAGGTTGGGGACAGCATCAAACAAGAAATTAGGGATGCGTGTAATAAAGGTACAGCAGTTATCATGGGCGACTTTAATCTATATATAGATTGGGCTAACCAAACTGGTAGCAATACAGTGGAAGAGGATTTCCTGGAGTGTTTAAGGGATGGTTTTCTAGAACAATATGTCAAGGAACCAGCTAGAGGGCTGGCCATCCTAGACTGGTGATGTGTAATGAGAAAGGTCTAATTAACAATCTTGTTGTGCAAGGTCCCCTGGGGAAGAGTGACCATAACATGGTAAATTCTTTATTAGGATGGAGAGTGACACAGGTAATTCAGAGACTAGGGTCCTGAACTTAAGGAAAGGTAACTTTGATGGTATGAGACGTGAATTGGCTAGAATAGACTGGCGAATGATACTTAAAGGGTTGACGGTGGATAGGCAATGGCAAACATTTAAAGATCACATGGATGAACTTCAACAATTGTACATCCCTGTCTGGAGTAAAAATAAAACAGGAAAGGTGGCTCAACCGTGGCTAACAAGGGAAATTAAGGATAGTGTTAAATCCAAGGAAGAGGCATATAAATTGGCCAGTAAAAGCAGCAAACTTGAGGGCTGGGAGAAATTTAGAATTCAGCAGAGGAGTACAAAAGGGTTTAATCAGAAGGGGGAAATAGAATATGAGAGGAAGCTTGCTGGGAACATAAAAACTGACTGCAAAAGCTTCTATCGATACGTGAAGAGAAAAAGATTAGTGAAGACAAATGTAGGTCCCTTGCAGTCAGATTCAGGTGAATTTATAATGGGGAACAAAGAAATGGCAGACCAGTTGAACAAATACTTTGTTTCTGTCTTCACGAAGGAAGACACAAATAACCTTCCGGAAATACTAGGGGACCGAGAGTCTAGTGAGAAGGAGGAACTGAAGGAAATCCTTATGGAGGCGTGAAACCATGCCAAAAATTGCTGGTCACGGGAATGTGGAAAGGGAGGACCTTGAGACAATCACTATCACTAGGGGAGCAGTGCTGGACAGGTTAATGGGACTCAAGGTAGAAATGTCCCCTGGTCCGGATGAAATGCATCCCAGGGTATTAAAAGAGATGGCGGAAGTTATAGCAGATGCATTCGTTATAATCTACCAAAATTCTCTGGACTCTGGGGAGGTACCAGCGGATTGGAAAGCAGCTAATGTAACGCCTCGGTTTAAAAAAGGGGGCAGACAAAAGGCAGGTAACTATAGGCCAGTTAATTTAACATCTGTAATGGGGAAAATTCTTGAAGCTATCGTTAAGGAAGAAATAGCGGGACATCTAGATAGGAATAGTGCAATCAAGCAGATGCAACATGGATTCATGAAGGGGATACGTGAAGAGAAAAATAATTTACTGGAATTCTTTAAGGATATAACGAGCATGGTGGATAGAGGTGCACCGATGGATGTGGTGTATTTAGATTTCCAAAAGGCATTCGATAAGGTGCCACACAAAAGGTTACTGCAGAAGATAAAGGTACGCGGAGTCAGAGGAAATGTATTAGCATGGATCGAGAATTGGCTGGCTAACAGAAAGCAGAGAGTCGGGATAAATGGGTCCTTTTCGGGTTGGAAATCGGTGGTTAGTGGTGTGCCACAGGGATCGGTGCTGGGACCACAACTGTTTACAATATACATAGATGACCTGGAAGAGGGGACAGAGTGTAGTGTAACAAAATTTGCAGATTAGTGGGAAAGCGGGTTATGTAGAGGACACAGAGAGGCTGCAAAGAGATTTAGATAGGTTAAGCGAATGGGCTAAGGTTTGGCAGATGGAATACAATGTCGGAAAATGTGAGGTCATCCACCTTGGAAAAAAAAACAGTAAAAGGGATTATTATTTGAATAGGGAGAAAGTACAACATGCTGCGGTGCAAAGAGACCTGGGGGTCCTTGTACATGAAACTCTTTTGAGTTTACCTGCAAAACATAAAGACATTAAACGGTGCCACCCGACCTGGGTGACACTCCAGACATTTACAAGGCCCTTTTTTTTTTTTCCCCCTTTTTTTTTTTGGCACTAGAATCACAATTTTCCCCAGTGCCCCCTATAAAAGGAGAGGGGGACACTAAAAGCACTGGCAATTAAAACAAATTAAACTTTAAAATGTAAAATCAAATTAAAATTTGGTTGCCGGGCGTGATGATGCACTCCAGTCCCTCCGGTGCCCACCTCTCGCGGAAGGCCGCGAGCGTACCGGTGGACACCGCGTGCTCCATCTCCAAGGACACCCTGGACCGGATGTAAGAGCGGAAGAGAGGCAGGCAGTCAGGTTGAACGACCCCCTCGACCGCCCGCTGCCTGGACCGGCTGATGGCACCCTTGGCCGTGCCCAGGAGCAGTCCTACGAGGAGGCCTTCGGACCTACCCGCTCCCCTCCGCACAGGGTGCCCAAAGATCAGGAGAGTGGGACTGAAGTGCAGCCAGAATTTCAGGAGCAGCCCCTTCAAATAGTGGAACAGGGGCTGCAACCTTGTGCATTCAATAAAAACATGGAACACGGACTCCTCCAGACCGCAGAAATTGCAGGCGGCCTGGGAGCCCGTGAACCGGCTTAAAAATTTATTGCACGGCACTGCTCCGTGCACCACCCTCCAGGCCAAGTCCCCGATGAATAGTGGGAGGACCCCTGCGTAGAGTGCCCTCCATCGGGGACCCCCGCCTCCTCCGGACGGCAAGATGGTACGCCATGGCGTGTCCGGACGGCCAGCGAGGATGGCAAAGTTGAGGGTGTGCAGGAGCAGCCCGTACAGGAAACCCCTCCGCGCGGAACTGAAAGGCACGGAGGGGATTTCCCCGAGGCGGCTCAAGTTGTGAGGCGCCGGCCCCCGAGGGAGGTTCCGGGGTTTGGCGCCGATGAGGAATTCCGTCCGGACGGGGGTCAGTTCGGACGGGATCTCCCCACGTGCTTGAGCCTCCTCGATACACCTAACGGAGTCAGGGCCCAGAGCTGTTTTTAGCGACTCGATGGCATCGGCCGCGTGGCGGACGTTGGCAGAATTTAGGCGCCGCGCCAGCGTGTCTGGCGCCATCCAGCCCGCTCCTCCGCCATCGAGCAGGTCCCTGACCCTGGTCACCTCACCAGCCACAGCCCTCTCTTCCGACCGCCACATAAAACCTCGGCCGTGGAGGTACGGATTCCCGAGCAGCGGTTCCTGCAGGACGGCCGCCACTCCAGCCGGCGGAGAGCTGCGCTTGGTGGAGACTTTGTTCCAGACCCTGATGAGTTCCCTGTAAAAGACAGGCAGCTCCCGGAGGGCGGTCCTGGCACCCCCCAAGTTCACAAACAGGAGCTGCGTGTCATAATTGAGGTCGAGCTGCTGGCGGAAGAAATACCTCGCCAGAGCACACCACCTAGGAGGGGGCTCGACGTAAAGGTATCTCTGCAGGGTCTGAAGACGGAAAGTCGCGAGCTGGGCGCTGACGCACACCAACGACTGACCGCCCTCCTCAAGCGGGAGACTCAGGACCGCGGCAGAGACCCAGTGCTTCCTGTTGTTCCAGAAGAAGTCCACCAGCTTCTTCTGTATCTTGGCGACAAACGCAGGGGGAGGGGTCAAAGTGACCAGCCGGTACCACAACATTGCGGCCACCAGCTGGTTTATGACTAGCGCTCGACCCCTGTAGGACAGCACTCGGAGCAGTCCTGTCCAGCGCCCTAGGCGAGCGGCGACCTTGGCCTCCAGCTCCTGCCAGTTCGCCTCCTTGTGCATGAATCCCAAAAAAGTTAGTTTGCAGGTGCAGCAGGTGATCAGGAAGGCGAATGGAATGTTGGCCTTCATTGCGAGAGGGATGGAGTACAAAAGCAGGGAGGTCTGCTGCAACTGTATAGGGTATTAGTGAGGCGGCACCTGGAGTACTGCGTGCAGTTTTGGTCACCTTACTTAAGGAAGGATATACTAGCTTTGAAGGGGGTACAGAGACGATTCACTAGGCTGATTCCGGAGATGAGAGGGTTACCTTATGATGATAGATTGAGCAGACTGGGTCTTTACTCGTTGGAGTTCAGAAGGATGAGGGGTGATCTTATAGAAACATTCAAAATAATGAAAGGGATAGACAAGATCAAGGCAGAGAGGTTGTTTCCACTGGTCGGGAAGACTAGAACTAGGGGGCACAGCCTCAAAATACGGGGGAGCCAATTTAAGAGTTAAGAAGGAATTTCTTCTCCCAGAGGGTTGTGAATCTGTGGAATTCTCTTCCCAAGGATGCAGTTGAGGCTAGCTCATTGAATGTATTCAAATCACAGATAGATAGATTTTTAACCAATAAGGGAATTAAGGGTTATGGGGAGCTGAGTCCACGGCCAGATCAGCCATGATCTTGTTGAATGGCGGAGCAGGCTCGAGGGGCTAGATGGCCTACTCCCGTTCCTAATTCTTATGTTCTTATGAAATTGAGTTAGGAAAATTGATGGGATTGAAGGCCGATAAATCTCCGGGGTCTGATGGTCTGCATCCGAGAGTACTTAAGGAAGTGGCCCTAGAAATAGTGGATGCATTAGTGATCATTTTTCAACAGTCTACCGACTCTGGAGCAGTTCCTATGGACTGGAGGGTAGCTGATGTAACACCACTTTTTAAAAAAGGAGGGAGAGAGAAAACGGGTAATTATAGACTGGTTAGCCTGACATCAGTAGTGGGAAAAATGTTGGAATCAATTATTAAAGATGAAATAGCAGCGCATTTGGAAAGCAGTGACAAGATCGGTCCAAGTCAGCATGGATTTATGAAAGGGAAATCATGCTTGACAAATCTTCTCGAATTTTTTGAGGATGTAACTAGTAGAGTGGACAAGGGAGAACCAGTGGATGTGGTGTATTTGGACTTTCAAAAGACCTTTGACAAGGTCCCACACAAGAGATTGGTGTGCAAAATTAAAACACATGGTATTGGGGGTAAAGTATTGACGTGGATAGAGAACTGGTTGGCAGACAGGAAGCAGAGAGTCGGGATTAACAGGTCCTTTTCAGAATGGCAGGCAGTAACTGGTGGGGTGCCGCAGGGCTCAGTGCTGGGACCCGAGCTATTTACAATATACATTAATGATTTAGGTGAAGGAATTGAGTAATATCTCCAAGTTTGCAGATGACACTAAGCTGGGTGGCAGTGTGAGTTGTGAGGAGGATGCTAAGAGGCTGCAGGGTGACTTGGACAGGTTAGGTGAGTGGGCAAATGCATAGCAGATGCAGTATAATGTGGATAAATGTGAGGTTTCCACTTTGGTGGCAAAAACACGAAGGCAGAATATTATCTGAATGACGGCAGATTAGGAAAAGGGGAGGTGCAACAAGACCTGGGTGTCATGGTACATCAGTCATTGAAAGTTGGCATGCAGGTACAGCAGACGGTGATAAAGGCAAATGGTATGTTGGCCTTCATAGCTAGGGGATTTGAGTATAGGAGCAGGGAGGTCTTACTGCAGTTGTACAGGGCCTTGGTGAAGCCTCACCTGGAATATTGTGTTCAGTTTTGGTCTCTTAATCTGAGGAAGGACGTTCTTGCTATTGAGGGATTGCAGCGAAGGTTCACCAGACTGATTCCCGGGATGGCAGGACTGACATATGAGGAGAGACTGGATCGACTGAGCCTGTATTCACTGGAGTTTAGAAGGATGAGAGGGGATCTCATAGAAACATAAAATTCTGACTGGACTGGACAGGTTAAATGCAGGAAGAATGTTCCCGATGTTGGGGAAGTCCAGAACCAGGGCTCACAGTCTAAGGAGTAAGCCATTTAGGACCGAGATGAGGAGAAACTTCTTCAGTCAAGAGAGTTGTTAACCTGTGGAATTCCCTACTGTCGAGAGTTGTTGATACCAGTTCGTTGGATATATTCAAGAGGGAGTTAGATATGGCCCTTACGGCTAAAGGGATCAAGGGGTATGGAGAGAAAGCAGGAAAGGGGTACAGAGGTGAATGATCGGCCAAGATCTTATTGAATGTGGTGCAGGCTCGAAGGGCCGAATGGCTTCCTCCTGCACCTATTTTCTATGTTTCTATGTAATTCAATAAATAAGTGATTCTGGTGCATATTTTACAGGAAGGATGTGATTGCACTAGAAAGGGTAGAGGAGATTTACGAGGATGTTGCCAGGTCTGAAAAATTGTAGCTGAGAGAAAAGATTGGATCGGCTGGGATTGTTTTCCTTGGAACAGAGGCGGCTGAGGGGAGATTTAATTAAGTGTATAAAATTATGAGGGGCCTAGATAGAGTGGATAGGATGGATCTATTTCCCTTAGCAGAGGGGTCAATAACCAGCTGCATTAAAGTAGTTGGTAGAAAGATTCGAGGGGAGATGAGGAAAAATGTTTCATCCAGAGGGTGGTGGGGGTCCGGAACGCACTGCCTGAAAGGATGGTGGAGGCAGAAACCCTCATCACATTTAAAAAGTACTTGGATATGCACTTAAATAACCGTCGGCTCATTTTGAGGGAGGAGAGCATGCCGGGAGATCTCAGAGATGCAGTGATTGTGACCATTTTTTAAAAGGGGGACAAGTCCGACTGCAGCAACTACAGAGGAATCTCCCTGCTTTCAGCCACTGGGAAAGTTGTTGCTCAAGTTCTCCTCAATCGTCTTCTCCCCGTGGCCAAGGAGCTCCTCACGGAATCACAATGCGGATTTCGTCCCCTGCGGGGCACAACAGACATGATCTTTGCAGCGCAACAATTGCAGGAAAAATGCAGGGAGCAGCGCCAGCCCTTATACATGACCTTTTTCAATCTTACAAAGGCCTTTGACACTGTCAACTGTGAGGGTCTATGGAGCGTCCTCCTCCATTTTGGATACCCCCAAGAGTTTGTCAACATCCTTCGCCTGCTTCACGATGACATGCAGGCCATGATCCTTACCAACGGATCCATTACAGACCCAATCCACGTCCAGACCGAGGTCAAACAGGGCTGCGTCATCGCCCCAACCCTCTTCTCAATCTTCCTCGCCGCCATGCTCCACCTCACAATCAACAAGCTCTTTGCTGGAGTGGAACTAAACTACAGAACCAGTGGGAAGCTGTTTAACTTACGCCGCCTCCAGGACAGGTCCAAGATCACTCCAACCTCTGTCGTTGAGCTGCAGTATGTGGACGATGCCTGCGTCTGTGCACTTTCAGAAGCTGAACTCCAGGATATAGTCAATGTATTCACTAAGGCATATGAAAGCATGGGCCTTGCGCTTAACATCCGTAAGACAAAGGTCCTTCACCAGCCTGTCATCGCCTCACAGCACTGCCCTCCAATCATCAAGATCCACGGCGTGGCCCTGGACAATGTGGACCATTTCCCATATCTCGGGAGCCTCTTATCAACAAAGGCAGACATTGATGCGGAGATTCAACATCGCCTCCAGTGCGCCAGCGCAGCCTTCAGCCACCTGCGGAAAAGGGTGTTTGAAGACCAGGCCCTCAAATCTACCACCAAGCTCATGGTCTAAGGGCTGTAGTAATACCCGCCCTCCTGTATGGATCTGAGGCATGGACGATGTACAGAAGGCACCTCAAGTCGCTGGAGATATATCACCAACGATGTCTCTGCAAGATCCTGCAAATCTCCTGGGAGGGCAGGCGCACCAACATCAGTGTCCTCGGCCAGGCTAACATCCCCAGTATTGAAGCACAGACCACACTCGATCACCTTCGCTGGGCAGGCCACATAGTACGCATGCCAGATACGAGATTCCCTAAGCAAATGCTTTATGCGGAGCTCCTTCATGATAAATAAGCCAAAGGAGGACAGTGGAAACGTTATAAGGACACCCTCAAAGTCACCCTGGTAAAGTGCGACATCACCACTGACACCTGGGAGACCCTAGCCACAGACCGCACGAGGTGGAGAAAGTGCATCTGGGAGGACGTTGAGCTCTTCGAGTCTCAACACAAAGAGCATGAAGAGGCCAAGCACAGGCAGCGGAAGGAGCATGTGGCAAACCAGCCTCACCGACCCCTTCCCTCGACGAATGTCTGTCCCACCTGCAACAGGGTTTGAGGCTCCCGTATCAGACTGTTCAGCCATCAAAGAACTCACTTAGGGAGTGGATGCAAGTCCTCCTCGATTCCGAGGGACTGCCTGTGATGTCTATGAAAGAGCCGTCACCTACAGGGCTACGGACCTAGTGCTGGAAGGTGCGATTAGGCTAAGTAGCTCTTTTTCGACTGACTGCGAGACGAAGGGCCAAATGGCCTCCTTCTGTGTGGTAATATTCACCATACTTGGTCTCTACAATGACTGTGCGGTGGTCACTGCTACCAATGTGGTGACCAGAACTGCATGCAGTACTCAAGCTGTGGCCTAACTAGTGTTATATACAGTTCTAGCATAACTTCCTTGCTCTTGCATTCTATGCCTTGACTAATAAAGGAAAGAATTGGGACAGCTGTCCCGCAGATTAGTTAAGCAACAGCCTGACATAGTCATACTCACAGAATCATACCTTCCAGCCAATGTCCCAGACTCCTCCATCACCATCCCTGGGTATGTCCTGTCCCACCGGCAGGACAGATCCACCAGGGGTGACAGCACAGTGGTATACGGGAGAGAGGGAGTGGCCTTGGGAGTACTCAACATTGAATCCGGACTCTGTGAAATCTCATGGCTTCAAGCATGGGCAAGGAGACCTTCTGCTGATTACCTCCTACCGCTCTCCCTCAGCTGATGCATTAGTACTCCTCCATGTTGAACACCACTTGGAAAAAGCACTGAGTAGCAAGGGCACTGAATGTACTCTGGGTGGGGGACTTCAATGTCCACCAGCAAGAGTGGCTCGGTAGCACCACTACTGAACAAGCCCTGAAGAACATAGCTGCCAGACTGGGCCTGTAGCAGGTGGCGAGAGAACCGACACAAGTATAAAACCTACTTGACCTCGTCCTCACCAATCTACCTGTCACAGATGCATCTGTTCATGACAGCATTGGTAGCAGTGACCACCGCACAGTCATTGTGGAGACCAAGCCCCGTCTTCACACTGAGGACACCTTCCATCGTGTTGTGTGGCACTACCACCGTGCTAAATGTGATAGATTCAGAAAAGATCAAGCAGCTCAAAACTAGGCACCTATGATGTGCTGTGGGCCATCAGCAGCAAAAGAATTGTATCCTACCACAATTGTAACCTCATGGCCCAGCATATCCTTCACTCTACCATTACTATCAAGCCAGGGGAGCAACCCTGGTTCAAAGAAGAGTGTAGAAGAGCATGCCAGGCGTACCAAAAATGAGGTGCCAACCTGGGGAATCTGCAACACAGGACTACATGCATGTTAAAAAGCTTAGCGATCCCACAACCAACGGATCAGACTAAGGCTCTGTAGTCCTGCCACATCCAGTTGTGAATGGTGGTGGACCATTAAACAACTAACGGGAGAAGGAAGCTCCATGAATATCCCCATCCTCAATAATGGCAGAGCCCAGCAGGTGGGTGCAAAAAGACACGGTTGAGGCGTTTACAACCATCTTTAGCCAGAAGTGCCGAGTGAATGATCCACACTGGCCTCCTGAGGTCCCTACCATCACAGAAGCCAGTCTTCGGCCAATTCGATTCACTCCACGTGATATAAAGAAACGGCTGAGCACACTGGACACAGCAAAGGCTACGGGCCTCGACAACATCCTGGCTGTTGTGCTGAAGACTTGTGCTCCAGAACCAGTCACACCTCTAGCCAAGCTGTTCCAGTACAGCTCCAACACTGGCATCTATCCGACAACATGCAAAAATTTGGCAGATGGAGTATAATGTTGGAAAATGTGAGGTCATGCACTTTGGCAGAAAAAAATCAAAGAGCAAGTAATTATTTAATTGGAGAAAGATTGCAAAGTGCTGCACTACAGCGGGACCTGGGGGTACTTGTGCATGAAACACAAAAGGTTAGTATGCAGTTACAGCAAGTGATCAGGAAGGCCAATGGAATCTTGGCCTTTATTGCAAAGGGGATGGAGTATAAAAGCAGGGAAGTCTTGCTACAGTTGTACAGGGTATTGGTGAGGGCACACCTGGAATACTGTGTGCAGTTTTGGTTTCCATATTTACGAAAGGATATACTTGCTTTGGAGGCAGTTCAGAGAAGGTTCACAAGGTTGATTCCAGAGATGAGGGGGTTGACTTATGGAGGAAAGGTTGAGTAGGTTGGGCCTCTACTCATTGGAATTCAGAAGAATGAGAGGTGATCTTATCGAAACGTACAAGATTATGAGGGGGTTTGACAAGGTGGATGAAGAGAGGATGTTTCCACTGATAGGGGAGACTAAAACTAGAGGGCATAATCTTAGAATAAGGGGATGCCCATTTAAAACTGAGATGAGGAGAAATTTCTTCTCTGAGGGTTGTGAATCTGTGGAACTCGCTGTCTCAGAGAGTTGGGACATTGAATAAATTTAAGACAGAAATAGACAGTTTCTTAAACGATAAGGGAATAAGGGTTATGGAGAGAAGGCAGGGAAGTGGACCCGAGTCCATGATCGGATCAGCATGATCATATTAAATGGCAGAACAGGCTCGAGGGGCTGTATGGTCTTCTCCTGCTCCTATTTCTTATGTTCTTATGTTCTTAAATCCAATCCAGCCAATCTACTCTGAATCATCAGCAAAGTGATGGAAGGTGTCGACAACAGTGTTATCATGTGGCATTTACGCACCAATAACATGCTCACCGATGCCCAGTTTGGGTTCCGCCAGGACCGCTCGGCTCCAAACGTCATTACTGCCTTGGTCCAAACATGGACAAAAGAGCTGAATTCCAGAGGAGGAGGTGAGGTGAGAGTGACTGAACTTGACATCAAGGCAATATTTGACCGAGTGTGGCATCAAGGAGCCCTAGTAAAACTGAAGTCAATGGGAATCAGGGGGAAACCTCTCCATTGGCTGGAGTCATACCTAGCACAAAGGAAGATGGTTGTGGTGGTTGGAGGTCAATCATCACAGCTCCAGGATATTGCTGCAGGAGTTCCTCAGGGCAGTGTCCTCGGCACAACCATCTTCAGCTGCTTCGCCAATGAGCTTCCATCCATCGCAAGGTCAGAAGTGGGTATGTTCGCTGATGACTGCACAGTGTTCAGTGCCATTCACAACTCCTCAGATAACGAATCAGTCCATGCCCGCATGCAGCAAGACTTGGACGACATTCAGGCTTGGGCTGATAAGTGGCAAGTAACATTTGCGCCACACAAGTGCCAGGCAACGACTATCTCCAACAACAAGAGTCTAACCACCGCCCCTTGACATTCAACAGCATTACCATCGCCAAATCTCCCACCATCAACATCGGCGGGGGGGGGGGTTACCATTGACCAGAAACTTAACTGGACCAGCCACATAAATACTGTGGCAACAAAAGCAGGTCAGAAGCTGGGTATTCTGTGGCGAGTGTTTCATCTCCTGACTCCCCAAAGCCTTTCCACCATCTATAAGCACAAGTCACAAGTGTGATGGAATGCTCTCCACTTGCCTGGATGAGTGCAGCTCCAACAACACTATAGAAGCTCGACACCATCCAGGGCAAAGCACCTGCTTGATTATCACCCCATCCACCACCTTAAACAGTCACTCCCTCCACCATCAGTGCACTGTGGCTGCAGTGTGTACCATCTACAAGATGCACTGCAGCAAGTCACCAAGGCTTCTTCAACAGCACCTCCCAAACTCGCGACTTCTACCACCTAGAAGGACAAGGGCAGCAGGCACATGGGAACACTACCACCTGCACGTCCCCCTTCGTCACACACCATCCTAACTTGGAAATGCATTGCAGTTCCTTCATCATCGTTCAAAATCCTGGCACTCCCTCCCTAATAGCACTGTGGGAGTACCTTCACCACACGGACTGCAGCAGTTCAAGGTGGAGGCTCACCAACATCTTTTCAAGGGCAATTAGGGATGGGCAATAAATGCCGGCCTTACCAGCTACACCCACATCCCATGAACGAATAAAAAAAAAAAATCCGTTTGCTTTTTTTAATGACCTTATCAACCTTTCCTGCTATCTTTAAGGATCTGTGGACATACACTCCAAGGTCAAAGAAACATAGAAAATAGGTGTAGGAGTAGGCCATTCGGCCCTTCGAGCCTGCACCACCATTCAATAAGATCATGGCTGATCATTCACCTCAGTACCCCTTTCCTGCTTTCTCTCCATACCCCTTGATCCCTTTAGCTGTAAGGGCCATATCGAACTCTTTCTTGAATATATCCAATGAACTGGCATGAACAACTCTCTGCGACAGGGAATTCCACAGGTTAACAACTCTCTGCGTGAAGAAGTTTCTCCTCACCTCAGTCCTAAATGGCCTACCCCTTATCCTAAGACTGTGTCCCGTGGTTCTGGACTACCACAACATCGGGAACATTCTTCCCGCATCTAACCTGTCCCATCCTGTCAGAATCTTATACGTTTCTATGAGATCCCCTCTCATCCTTCTAAACTCCAGTGTATAAAGGCCCAGTTGATCCAGTCTCTCCTCATATGTCAGTCCAGCCATCCATGGAATCAGTCTGGTGAACCTTCGCTGCACTCCCTTCCTCAGATTAGGAGACCAAAACTGAACACAATATTCCAGGTGAGGCCTCACCAAGCCCCTGTACAATTGCAGTAAGACCTCTCTGCTCCTATACTCCAATCCACTAGCTATGAAGGCCAACATAACATTTGCCTTCTTCACCGCTGCATCTGCATACCAACTTTCAATGACGGATGAACCATGACACCCAGGTCTCGTTGCACCTCCCCTTTTCCTAATCTGCCGCCGTTCAGATTATATTCTGCCTTCGTGTTTTTGCCACCAAAGTGGATAACCTCACATTTATCTACATTATACTGCATCTGCCATGCATTTGCCCACTCACCTAACCTGTCCAAATCACCCTGCAGCCTCTTAGCATCCTCCTCGCAGCTCACACCGCCACCCAGTTTAGTGTCATCTGCAAACTTGGAGATATTACACTCAATTCCTTCATCCAAATCATTAATTAATATTGTAAAGAGCTGGGGTCCCTGCACCGATCCCTGCGGCACTCCACTAGTCACTGCCTCCCATTCCGAAAAGGACCTGTTTATCCCGACTCTCTGCTTTCTGTCTGCCAACGAATTCTCTATCCACACCAGTACATTACCCCCAATACCATGTGCTTTGATTTTTCACATCAATCTCTTATGTGGACCTTGTCAAAGGCCTTTTGAAAGTCCAAATACACCACATCCACTGGTTCTCCCTTGTCCACTCTACTAGTTAGTTACATCCTCAAAAAATTCCAGAAGATTTGTCAAGCATGATTTCCCTTTCATAAATCCATGCTGACTTGGACCGATCCTGTCACTGCTCTGCAAATGCGCTGCTATTTCATCCTTAATAATTGATTCCAATATTTTCCCCACTATTAATGTCAGGCTAAGCGGTCTATAATTACCTGTTTTCTCTCTCCCTCCTTTTCTAAAAAGTGGTGTTACATTAGCTACCCTCCAGTCCATAGGAACTGCTCCAGAATCGATAGACTGTTGGCAAATGATCACCAATGCATCCACTATTTCTAGGGCCACTTCCCTAAGTACTCTGGGATGCAGACAATCAGGTCTCAGGGATTTATCAGCCTTCAATCCCATCAATTTCCCCAACACAATTTCCCGTCTAATAAGGGTATCCTTCAGTTCCTCCTTCTCACTAGACCCTCGGTCCCTTAGTACCTCCGGAACGTTATTTGTGTCTTCCTTTGTGAAGTCAGAACCAAAGTATTTGTTCAATTGGTCTGCCATTTCTTTGTTCCCCATTATAATTTCACCTGAGTCCGACTGCAAGGGACCTACGTTTGTCTTCACTAATCTTTTTCTCTTTACATAACTATAGAAGCTTTTGCAGAGCAAAGCCTCTGTTTCTCCACACCTCTCAGTATCCTCCCATATATTGTGTAATCCCTTGCCTCGTTGTCCCTCCCCAAATGCATTACCTCACTTTTCTGGATTGAGTTCCATTTTCCACTTTCCTGTCCAGCTAACCAGTTCATCGATATCCTCCTGCAGTCTAAAGCTTTCCTCCTCATTGTCAACCACACGGCTAATTTTTGTATCATTTGCAAACGTCTTTATCGTGCCCCCTACATTTAAGCCTAAATCATTAATATAGACAACAAAAAACAAAGGACCAAGTACTGAGCCCTGTGGAACCTCACTGGAAACAGCTTTCCAGTCGCAAAAACGCCTGTTCACCATTACTCTTTGCTTCCTACCTCAGAGCCAATTTGCCACTCTCCCTTGGATCCCATGGGCTTTTACTTTTTTGATCACCCTGCCATATGGGACCTTGTTAAAAACCTTGCTAAAATCCATGTAGACTACAACAACTGCAGTCACCTCATCGACCCTCCTTGTTACCTTCTCAAAAAAGTCAATCAAGTTAGTCAGACACGATCTTCCCTTAACATATCTGAGAATGTGTAAAGAAGGGTTGCGAATGTGGTAGATGCATAGAGAATGTGGCAAAAGGATGGAGATAGGGAATCATGGGAAAATAGCTAAAGAAATGTCAAGATGCAGACAACTGCAGAATCGACAGAAAAAAAAGGGGTTACCAAGAGTTGAGGTTGAGATTAAACACGGGTCATGAGAAAGACGCAAGGCGGCACAAAGAAAGAAAGCAATCCTAGATAGGAGGGGAAAAGTAATGGCTTTTACTGATAAGGAGGAAGGGAAACTAATTGGGTTCTTTACTGATAAGGGAAGACAGTGTAGCGAAGCTATAACTAACCTGACCCTGACACCAGCCCTAATTGGGAGACTTTCTTGCCTGCCATTGGACGTACTCGGGGGGGGGGGGGGGGGGGGGGGGGGGAGGCAGAAAGGGATTGGATAGACCAAATGCTAATCAAATGTATTCTGTTTTGAAAATGTATAACTGTTGTTGTTTCGCGCTGAAAAAGGGCTTGTCCAGAGGAAGGTAAACTGGCTCTGATTGAGAGTGTTCCTTTGTCTTGACAAGTCCCGGCCGGAGAATCTTCAATAAAGGTCTTTTACAGAAAAGGCAAGAAGGTGTTCGCATCAGTGTATTCGCTGAAACAGATTGAGGGAAAAAGAATCCGTATTAACATATCCATGCTGACTGTCCTTGATTATAATCTGTGTCTTTCTAAATGAAGGTTTATACTGTCCCTCAGAATTGATTCCAATAATTTGCCCACCACCGAGGTTAAACTAACTGGCCTGTAATTACTCGGTTTACCCCTTCCTCCCTTTTTAAACAATGGTACAACGTTAGCAGTTCTCCAATCCTCTGGCCCAACTCCTGTCGCCAGGAGGATTGGAAAATGATGGTCAGAGCCTCTGCAAATTCCTCCCTTGCTTCTTTTAATAGCCTAGTATATATTTCATCCGGTGCTGGCAATTTATCTACTTTCAAAGATGCTGAATCCCTTAAAACTTCCTCCCCTACCATGTTTATCCCATCCAATATTTCACTCTCTTCCTCCTTAACTTCAACGTTGGCATCATCCCCCTCTTTTGGAGACAGCTGCAAAGTATTGGTTCAGTACCTTATCCACATCCTCTGCCTCCACACATAAATCACCATTTTGGTCCCTAATAGGCCATACTCTTTCCTTAATTATCCTCTTGCTCTTTATGTAATTATAAAACATGTTTGGGTTTTCTTTGATTCTACTTGCCAGTATTTTTTCATGCCTCTTTTTGCTTTCTTAATTTCCTTCTTAGCTTCACCCCTACACTTTCTATACTCTTCCAGACTTTCTGCAGTATTGAGCTCTCGATATCTGATATAAGCTTCCCTTTTTTGCCTTATCTTACCCTGTATGCACCTTGTCATCCAGGGGGCTCTTAATTTGGCAGTTCTACCCTTTTTCTTTGTGGGAACATCTATATCCTGAACTCCATGTTTCTCCCTCATGAATGCCTCCTATTGCTCTGACGTTTACCTTCAAGTAACTGTCTCCAGTCCACTTTTGCTAAATCACTTCTCAACCTAGCAAAATTAGCCTTCCCCCAATTTAGAACCTTTACTCCTATTTTATCTTTGTCCTCATCCATAGTTATGCTAAAACTAACTGAATTATGATCACTACCACAAAAATGCTCTCCCACTGATACTCCTTCCATCTGCCCATCTTGTAGTGGATCTTGTCCACTAAAAAACCTCTCGAATGAAACTGTTTTATTTCAAAACTTGAATATTAAACAAAAACATTATTCTTTAATCTAAAAAGTGCTGGGTAGAAGTGAATAGGTGTTTGACATTAAACACACTGGAAAAATAGGTCACTTACCAAACATTCCATTTCAAACATGATTCTTTTTAAAGATTAAAAAAAATCCCTTATTGCAAAGATCAAAGTGTGCAAATAGATTGGTTAAAAATTAACACTGTTCTCTACTCAGTGCTACTGGTTCTTGTTAATCCCAGAGCAAATAAATAGAGCCCAAGTGCAGCAACGTTTACCACATAAAGTTCTGACGGGTTTAGACAGGTTAGATGCAGGAAGAATGTTCCCAATATTGGGGAAGTCCAGGACCAGGGGTCACAGTCTAAGGATAAGGGGTAAGCCATTTAGGACCGAGATGAGGAGAAACTTCTTCACCCAGAGAGTGGTGAACCTGTGGAATTTTCTACCACAGAAAGTTGTTGAGGCCAATTCACTAAATATATTCAAAAAGGAGTTAGATGAAGTCCTTACTACTAGGGGGATCAAGGGGTATGGCAAGAAAGCAGGAATGGGGTACTGAAGTTGCATGTTCAGCCATGAGCTCATTGAATGGCAGTGCAGGCTAGAAGGGCCGAATGGCCTACTCCTGCACCTATTTTCTATGTTTCTATATAAAACTTGCACAATTATGGAGTTGCGTCATTATCAAAAAAGATAAGCTCTTCTAAAAAGGAGAGCCTGATTTGACATTGGAAATTCTAGAACTAGGGGTCATAGTCTCAGGATAAGGGGTCAGCTTAGCACAGAGAGGGGGAGAAATTTCTTCATTTAGTAGGTTGTGAATCTTTGGAATTTTCTACCACAGAGAGCTGTGGGATGCTCAGTCGTTGAGTATATTCAAGAATGAGATTGATAGATTTTTGGACATAGGGGAATCAAGGAATATGGGAATAGCGAGGGAAAGTGGAGTTGAGGTAGAAGATCAGCCATGATCTTGCTGAATGGTGGAGCAGGCTTGAAGGGCCAAATGGCCTACTCCTGCTCCTATTTATTATGTTAATTGAACAAACAAGTTTTCTTATTCAGTAGTAAAATAAAAATAAGTTCCAGGTGAAGGGGGAGGGGGTGGGGGGGGGGGGAGAAACATAACAAAGGTGATACTATTTTAGAACAAATTGGTAAATTATGGGTTTCACACCCCCACTTCACAATCCCTACCTGAAGACTGTAGCAGCAGCTTGGTTTAAGAGTGTTTCAGTTCTTACACACAGGATCTGCAAGCAAGGTGCGAAATTATATGGTGAGAAATGCAGTGAAATCAAAAGTTTAACTGCCTTATAAATCTGAAACCAACTGCACTTATTACAATTAACCAGCCACAGTTTGGTGGCATCATAAGAACATAAGAAATAGGAGCAGGAGTAAGCCATTTTGCCCCTCAAGCCTGCTTCGTCATTCAATAAGATCATAGAATCATAGAAGTTTACAGCACAGGAGGAGGTCATTTCAGCCCATCGTGCTGGCCAACAAGAAGCTATCCAGCCTAATTCCACTTCCCGCTCTAGGTCCATAACCCTGCAGGTTACAGCACTTCAGGTGCACATCCAAGTCCTTTAAAATGTGGTAAGGGTTTCTGCCTCTACCACCCTTTCAGGCAGTGAGTTCCAGACCCCCACAACCCTCTGTGTGAAAAAAGTTCCCCTCAAATCCCCTCTAAACCTTCTGCCGTTTACATTAAATTTACGTCCTCTGGTTGTTGACCCCTCTGCTAAGGAAAATAGGCCTTTTCTATCCACTATATCTCGGCCCCTCATAATTTTATACAGCTCAATGAGGTCTCCTCTCAGCTTCCTCTGTTCAAATGAAAACAAATCCAGCCTATTCAATCTGTCCTCATAGCTTAGATTCTCCATTCCCGACAACATCCTTGCTAATCTCCTCTGTACCCTCTCCAGTGCAATCACGTCCTTCCTGTAATGCGGTGACCAGAACTGCACGCAGTACTCCAGCTGTGGCCTAACCAGCGTTTTAAACAGTTCAAGCATAACCCCTCTGCTCTTGTATTCTATGCCTCAGCTAATAAAGGCAAGCATTCTGTATGCCCTACCACCTTATCTACCTGGCCTGCTACTTTCAAGGATCTGTGGACATGCACTCCAAGGTCCCTTTGTTCCTCTACACTTCTCAGTATCCTACCACTTAATGTGTATTCCCTTTCCTTGTTAGCCCTCCCCAAATGTATTACCTTACACTTCTTTGGATTAAATTCAATTTACCACTGTTCTTCCCACCTGACCAGTTGATTGATATTTTCCTGCAGTCCACAGCTTTCTTCTTATCACACAGCCTATTTTTGTATCATCTGCAAATTTCTTAATCATACCCCCAATATTCATATCTAGATCATTGATGTATACCACAAAAAGCAAAGGAACTAGTACTGAGCCCTGCGGAACCCCACTGGATACATCCTTCCAGTTGCAAAAACATCCATCAATCATTACCCTTTGCTTCCTGGCTCTGAGCCAAATTTGGATCCCATAGGCTTTTACTTTTGTGTCCAGTCTGCCATGTGGGACCTTATCAAAAGCTTTGCTAAAATCCATATACACTACATCATACACTTTGCCTTCATCAACCCTCCTTGTTACCTCCTAAAAAAATGTAATCAGTTAGTATGAAATGGAAAAAAAAAGTTAAACGAGAAGAGTGAGTTTTCTTTCCTTGCTACTTTCTCTCCGGAAGATATTAATTCCTTGCTGGCGTGGAGACCCATGGGCAACAGTGACCCCCAGTACCTCAATCAAGTGTCCATTATTTATACGTGAGTCAACAGCCTATTCAATTCTGGCTATCATCACAATCAAGTCCACTCCGGTGCTCATCCATCATTAAAATACACTGACAGCAAAGTTCTATATAGCAATTAAGAGCAGGAACCCTGGTTGAATTTTTTTATTACAAATTATTATTGAGGCCAGTTGAGCATCTCTACTGCTCCCCAGCAGAGACACAAGATCTTCCTGCTCTGTATGGCGCAGTTACTCATCGAGATAAATTCAGAACCATCAGATAAACAGAAGAACATAAGAATTAGGAACAGGAGTAGGCCATCTAGCCCCTCGAGCCTGCTCCGCCATTCAATAAGATCATGGCTGATCTGGTCGTGGACTCAGCTCCACTTACCCGCCCTCTCCCCGTAACCCTTAATTCCCTTATTGGTTAAAAATCTATCTATCTTTGACTTGAAAACATTCAATGAGCTAGCCTTAACTGCTTTCTTGGGCAGAGAATTCCACAGATTCACAACCATCTGGGAGAAGAAATTCTTTCTCAACTCGGTTTTAAATTGGCTCCTCCGTATTTTGAGGCTGTGCCCCCTAGTTCTAGTCTCCCCGACCAATGGAAACAACCTCTCTGCCTCTATCTTGTCTATCCCTTTCATGATTTTAAATGTTTCTATAAGATCACCCCTCATCCTTCTGAACTCCAAGGAGTAAAGACCCAGTCTACTCAATCTATCATCATAAGGTAACCCCCTCATTTCTGGAATCAGCCTAGTGAATCGTTTCTGTACCCCTTCCAAAGCTAGTATATCCTTCCTTAAGTAAGGTGACCAAAACTGCACGCAGTACTCTAGGTGCGGCCTTACCAATACCAATAAGTAGAGTTGATCTAATTGTGAAAGTTCGCCAATTCAAAGTAACGAGATTTTATTACACAAGAAAAAATAAACAATGAAGAATGAACGGCAACCTCGTCGAAAGAAATGTGCACCGAGAAACACAACAAACCTATTCTAAAGAAATGTGTTGAATTATGCTGTGCACCGAGAAACACAGGAACAAAACCTGTCATATGTCATGCATTAGGAGCAAGACTCACTCATTCTGGTAAAATATAATCTATTTTGTTCTATGTCAGACCTTAAAAAAATACTAATACTATTTTTGAATGGGCTGTTTGGAAATATCGAATATATAAACTGTATGTATGCCACTCAGCCCTGTTTTATGATGTACATACATCAAAGTTCTTCAGATTTTCATCGGCAGCAATGTAAACATCAGATGTTCATTTTCTTGTTCATTTCTAGACTTGACAAAAAGGTTTTCACGGAAAAATTGGGCAAAATCATAGAACACCAGTAAAGTTCACCTCATCGCCCATCCCATTAAATTGAAAAAAAACTGAGTGAGGATGAAACAGTGGCTTTGCTTATAACCTAACCTTAACTCCGGACCATTTTCAGAATGTTGTTGCCAACGCTGAGAAACGCATTAATTTTAATAAACCCAAACCCTGGCCTTGGCTCTGCCCCCATCTCACACACACTGGAGGCTCAAGCTGTGTATTCACAGGACTGAGACTAACTGGTACACACACACACACACTGCAACCACATCTGGTTTACAGGGATCCTAAAACTCCCCTTCGCGTAAAATAATAATGGTTTTGCTGTAAATCACCTTCGTTAGAACAGGATGCATGGTCGAGACAGTTTAAATAAAATTACAGCTCCAGGTCCTGCACACAAACCTCTCCCGGAAACCCGCTCTGAAATCTCGCACCGCGACATCAAACCCCAAGAACATGCGTTCCGGCTCCAGTGCAAGTCGCAAAAGGCTTTCAGATTTAAAAAAATATATACTGGTAACAAAAATTAATCATATATTTCATGGAGAAATTTGATTGAATCGTAAGAAGTAAATAAATATGTTGAACAAGAGATTTTTTTTTAAGGGGAGGAAACAAATTTATTTTAGATAGATATGTTTGTCCTTTTGTTGACATGATAGTGGGGAGAAAAGACCAACCAAACCTATCATTATACAATTAGTTCCAAAGAAACCCATGCTTTTGTGAAAAAAATAGTCATTACTGCGTGTCTCTTTTTAAAAGAAAAGTAGCTCTATTCATTTAATGAGTTGAATCTATTGTTGCTTATCTATTAAATCATTCATTATATAACTCTTTTAGGAGTCTACCTGCAAAACATAAACAACATTAAACTGTGCCACCCGACCTGGGTGACACAGCAGACATTTTCAAGGCCCCTTTTTTTTTTTTTTGTTTGGGGCGCTAAAATCAAATTTTTCCAGTGCCCCCTATAAAAGGAGAGGGGGACACTAAAAACACCGGCAATTAAAACAAGTTAAACTTTAAAACGTAAAATCAAATTAAAATTTGGTTGCCGGGCGTGATGATGCACTCCAGTCCCTCCGGTGCCCACCTCTCGCGGAAGGCCGCGAGCGTACCGGTGGACACCGCGTGCTCCATCTCCAAGGACACCCTGGACCGGATGTAAGAGCGGAAGAGAGGCAGGCAGTCAGGTTGAACGACCCCCTCGACCGCCCGCTGCCTGGACCGGCTGATGGCACCCTTGGCCGTGCCCAGGAGCAGTCCTACGAGGAGGCCTTCGGACCTACCCGCTCCCCTCCGCACAGGGTGCCCAAAGATCAGGAGAGTGGGACTGAAGTGCAGCCAGAATTTCAGGAGCAGCCCCTTCAAATAATAAAACAGGGGCTGCAACCTCGTGCATTCCATAAAAACATGGAACACGGACTCCATCATTCATTATATATCTATTATAAGGGAGTGGCCATCTGGTTATTTTGAGACATGAACATCAAGCAAGAAAAAATTCTATTTTTTGGCTGCCTCATTTAAAATAGGCAGTTTGCAGGCAATGCCTAGGTGGACTCACAGACTTATGGCACATTGCTACAAGCATTTGCAGAACATTTTCTGCAACTTATTTAAATAACACCAACACGTATTTATATAATACCTTTAACGTAGTAAAACATCCCAAGCAACGTTCCCTAGCCAGTCCCATGCATTCTGGGATCGGCTTTTGCAATGTTTATGCGCAAAAGTATGAATAGGCTGCGTGGCCCCTTCGCGCGCCCCCAAGAATTATCACGGGAAACATTGGTCTCTAGACGCTTCACAGGAGTGTTATAAAACAAAATTTAACACTGAGCCACATAAGGAGATATATGGGAAAATGACCAAAACCTTTGTTAAGAGGTAGATTTTAAAGAGAGTTTTAAAGGAGGATAGAGAGGTGGATGTATTTTATCGTCTCTTGAACACTCTTAGTTCAAATTAGCTCTATTTTGGAGATCTCAGACAGACATGTGAAGGTTAAAATGGCCTTCCTCATCAGACAAGCAGCTTTCTTAAATCCAGGACTCTAGACCTCCTAGCTAGAGGGACTATACATTATATTGTTACAGTGGAGAGGTTTAGGAGGGAACTCCAGTTAGGGCCTTGGCAGCTGAAGGCACGGCCATCAATGGTGGGGCGATTGAAATCAGGAATGTTCAAGAGGCCAGAATTAGAGGGGTGCAGATATCTTGGGGGTTGTAGGGTTGGAGGTGATTACAGAGATAGGGAGGGCTGAGGCCATAGAAGTAATGTTCCCATTAAGCTGCACGGCCAGACAGCGATCTGGAGGTTCCGTGCAGGCCATTTGCCGGCTTTATCATGGGAAAAATCGTGCATGTATGGAGATTCGAATGGGCCGCACAGCCCATTAAAGGGGCTATGCACCCAAAAAAATAGAGGGAACTTTGCATGGAGGAATTTGAAAGCAAGAATGAGAATTATAAAATCGAGTCATTGCTTAACCAGAAGCCACTAAAGGTCAGCGAGTACAGGTGTGAATGGGACTTGGTGCGAGTTAGGACACAGGAAGCCAAGATGACCTCAGTTTACGGAGGGTATAATGTGGGAGGCCAGCCAGGAGTGTATTGGAATAGCCTCATTTAGAGGTAACAAAGGCATGGATAAGGGTTTCAGCACAGATGAGCTGAGGCCGGGACGGAGTCAGGCAATGTTCTGGAGGTAGAAATAGGCGGTCTTAGTGATGGCACCGATATTCTCAGAAACTCATCTCAGGGTCAAATATGACACCAAGTGTGGTTCAGCCTCAGAACGTTGCCAAGGAGAGGGGTGGAGTTGCTGGCTAGGGAACAGAGTTTGTGAAGGAGATCAAAGACAATGGCTTTGGTCTTCCCAATATTTAGTTGGAGGAAATTTCTGCACATCCAGTACTAGATGTCAGACAAGCTGTCTGACAATTTATTTAGCATCAAGGTTGGAGGTGTGGGTGTTGTTGAGCATTGGACATTGGAACCCGTTCTGGAGGAAGTGGGACCAGTACAAACCGGACGGTCTGTACTTGGGCAGGACCGGAACTAATGTCCTAGGGGGAGTGTTTGCTAGTGCTGTTAGGGACGTTTAAACTAATATGGCAGGGGGATGGGAACCTACGCAGGGAGACAGAGAGAAATAAAATGTAGGCAGAAGCAAAAGATAGAAAAGAGAATAGTAAAAATGGAGGGCAGAGAAACCCAAGGCAAAAATCAAAAAGGTCCACATTACAGCAAAATTCTTAAGGGACAAAGAGTGTTAAAAATACAAGCCTGAAGGCTCTGTGCCTCAATGCGAGGAGTATTCGTAATAAGGTGGATGAATTAACTGCGCAGGCAGCTATTAATGATTATGATCTAATTGGGATTACGGAGACATGGCTCCAGGGTGACCAAGGCTGGGAACTCAACATCCAGGGTTATTCAACATTCAGGAGGGATAGACAGAAAGGAAAAGGAGGTGGGGTAGCGTTGCTGGTTAAAGAGGAAATTAACGCAATAGTAAGAAAGGACATTAGCTTAGATGATGTGGAATCTGTATGGGTAGAGCTGCGGAATACCAAAGGGCAGAAAACGCTAGTGGGAGTTGTATACAGACCATTAAACAGTAGTAGTGAGGTTGGGGACAGCATCAAACAAGAAATTAGGGATGCGTGCAATAAAGGTACAGCAGTTATCATGGGCGACTTTAAGCTACATATAGATTGTGCTAACCAAGCTAGTAGAAATGCGGTGGAGCAGAATTTCCTGGAGTGTATTAGGGATGGCTTTCTAGATCAATATGTCAAGGAACCAACTAGAGGGCTGGCCATCCTAGACTGGGTCTTGTGTAATGAGAGAGGACTAATTAGCAATCTTGTTGTGTGAGGCTCCCTGGGGAAGAATGACCATAATATGGTAGAATTATTTATTAAGATAGAGAGTGACACAGTTAATTCAGAGACTAGGGTCCTGAACTTAAGGAAAGGTAACTTCGATGGTATGAGACATGAATTGGCTAGAATAGACTGGCAAATGATACTTAAAGGATTGACAGTGGATAGGCAATGGCAGACATTTATAGATCACATGGATGAACTTCAACAATTGTACATCCCTGTCTGGAGTAAAAATAAAATGGGGAAGGGAGCTCAACCGTGGCTAACAAGGGAAATTAGGGATAGTGTTAAATCCAAGGAAGAGGCATATAAATTGGCTAGAAAAAGTCGGCGAATCTGACTCTGGGAGAAATTTAGAATTCAGCAGAGGAGGACAAAGGGTTTAATTAGGAAGAGGAACATAGAGTATGACAGGAAACTTGCAGGGAACATAAAAACTGACTGTAAAAGCTTCTATTGATATGTGAAGAGAAAAAGATTAGTGAAGACCAATGTAGGTTTTTTGCAGTCAGAATCAAGTGAAGTTATAATGGGGAACAAAGAAATGGCAGACCAATTCAACAAATACTTTGGATCTGTCTTCACTAGGGAAGACACAAATAACCTTCCGGAAATACTAGGGGTTCGAGGGTCTAGCGAAAAGGAGGAACTGAAGGAAATCCTTATTAGTCAGGAAATTGTGTTAGGGAAATTGATGGGATTGAAGGCCGATAAATCCCCAAGGCCTGATAGGCTGCATCCCAGAGTACTTAAGGAAGTAGCCCTAGAAATAGTCGCTGCATTGGTGATCATTTTCCAATATTCTATTGACTCTGGATCAGTTCCTATGGACTGGAGGGTAGCTAATGGAACACCACTTTTTAAAAAAGGAGGGAAAGAGAAAACAGGGAATTATAGACCAGTTAGCCTGACATCGGTGGTGGGGAAAATGTTGGAATCAATTATTAAAGATGAAATAGCAGCGCATTTGGAAAGCAGTGACAGGATCGGTCCAAGTCAGCATGGATTTATGAAAGTGAAATCATGCTTGACAAATCTTCTGGAATTTTTGAAGATGTAACTAGTAGAGTGGACAAGGGAGAATCAGTGGATGAGGTGTATTTGGACTTTCAAAAGGCTTTTGACAAGGTCCCACACAAGAGATTAGTGTGCAAAATTAAAGCACATGATATTGGGGGTAGTGTATTGACGTGGATAGAAAACTGGTTGGCAGATAGGAAGCGGAGAGTCGGAATAAAGGGTCCTTTTCAGAATGGCAGGCAGTGACTAGTGGGGTGCTGCAGGGTTCAGTGCTGGGACCCCAGCTATTTACAATATACATCAATGATTTGGATGAAGGAATTGAATGTAATATCTCCAAGTTTGCAGATGACACTAAGCTGAGTGGCGGTGTGAGCTGTGAGGAGGATGCTAAGAGGCTGCAGGGTGACTTGGACAGGTTAGGTGAGTGGGCAAATGCATGGCAGATCCAGTATAATGTGGATAAATGTGAGGTTATCCACTTTGGTGGCAAAAACAAGAAGACAGAATATTATCTGAATGTTGACAAATTAGGAAAAGGGGAGGTGCAACGAGACCTGGGTGTCATGGTACATCAGTCATTGAAGGTTGGCATGCAGGTACAGCAGGCAGTGAAGAAGGCAAATGGCATGTTGACCTTCATAGCTAGAGGATTTAAGTATAGGAGCAGGAAGGTCTTACTGCAGTTGTACAGAGCTTTGGTGAGGCCACACCTAAAATATTGTGTTCAGTTTTGATCTCCTAATCTCAGGAAGGACATTCTTGCTATTGAGGGAGTGCAGCAAAGGTTCACCAGACTGATTCCTGGGATGGCAAGACTGACATATGAGGAGAGACTGGATCAACTGGGCTAATATCCACTGGAGTTCAGAAGAATGAGAGGGAGTCTCATGGAAACATATAAAATTCTGACGGGATTGGACAGGTTAGAGGCAGGAAGAATGTTCCCGTTGCTGGGGAGTTCCAGAACCAGGGGTCACAGTCTAATAATAAGGGGTAAGCCACTTAGGACCAAGATGAGGAGAAAGTTCTTCATTCAGAGAGTGGTTACCTGTGGAATTCTCTACCGCAGAAAGTTGTTGAGGCCAGTTCGTTGGATATATTCAAAAGGGAGTTAGATATGGCCCTTACTGCCAAAGGGATCAAGGGGTATGGAGAGAAAGCAGGAAAGGGGTACTGAGGTTGAATGATCAGCCATGATCATATTGAATGGCGGTGCAGGCTCGAAGGGCCGAATGGCCTGCTTGTGCACCGATTTCTATGTTTCTGTGACATCTCGCAACAACATTTTGTTCACAATCTGAATCGGTTTGTTGCATTGATTGCCATGCATACAATGTCTCTTTAAGTTCAGTTGGTTGCAGGTCTTCTTTAAGAGAACCCTGCTGGCTTTACCCCAATCAAATCCTTTGTTAGACACCACGTGTTGGTCCCTGAGCATTGCACCTCATGATATGGCCGCGGCCCTCTTTTTTTTCAGCCACGTTGCACCTTGCTGCAGCAGGGACGCCAACGTGCCTCTGTCCTCGAGGTCGAGTGCCTTGATCCTTCTCTCCTGCGATTCTGCCACAAAAGCTGGAAGAGGAAGTGTGAATTCGATCTTCCTCCCCAGGAGTCCTGCCACTGGAGCCGGGAAGGTACTTTTAGGTTGTTCCGGTTGGATCATTGCCACACAGTCGTGATGGACGGTCAGTGCCTCAGGTGCTGCGCTGGTCTGTTCTCTGGTGTCTGGCCCAAGCGAAGGTGAGGTTTTGCTCTGCCTCTGAGCACGGGGAATTTGATTGCTAGAGAGAAGAGGCCTTCCCATTTCCACTGGATCTTCCCCATCCATCTTCTTCCGAGTAGCGTTGGACCATCACCTGCAACAATCCACAGAGGTAACTTGTGCACCGCGCCATTATGGATTTCATTTACATCTGCACTACCAAGGACTGGGATCAGCTCCTTGGTGTAGGTGCGCAACTTTTCCTGTACTGGAACCAGCTCGGGTCGTTTTTCGTTCCATTGCCTCTCAAAGGCATCCTGGCTCATTACTGACTGGCTCGCTCCCGTGTCCACTTCCATGAAGACTGGAACACCGTTTATCTCGATTTCCATCTTCACTGGAGGACAATTGGTGGTGCAGGTATACAATCCATACATTTTTTCTTGGGGCTGAGCTGCCTCTCTGGCCAAATCATCATACTCCCCGCTGGATTCAAAGTCATCTACCGACTCCTCTGCTAGACGGTGAGACGTGTTTCTTTTACACATACGCTGAAGGTGGCCCTTCGTGTTACAGGCTTTGCTTACCTACTCAGCAAATCGACACTGGTGAGCCCTATGATTTCCTCCGCAACGCCAGCATGGTGCTCCTCGATTAGCACCCCTCGACGGACTCTGAGTCCTGGAACCCTGAGGTCTGTGTTCTCTGCCCTGGGCAGAGCCACGTTCTTCAGTCTTGCCTGTGAAAGGCACCATTCTGTGTACAGTACTTGCCGGGTTTGAGTCCACAGGATGAATAATTTGCTTGGTGCTGCAGGTCGAGGTCATGAATGCCTGACTGATACTGATGGCCTTCTGCAGGTTGACTGTGGTGTCGGCAGATAATAGCTTGTGAAGGAGGCCCTCGTGGTCAATTCCCACAATGAAAATGTCTCGCAAAGCTTCGGTGAGGTGCCTGCCGAAATCACACGGTGCTGCAAGTCTCCTGAGGTCGGCAGCATATTTTGCAATCTCCTGGCCCTCAGGTCTGCGGTGAGTGTAGAATCTGTGCCTGGCCGTGAGGATGCTCTCTTTTGGTTTTAGTTGGTTACGAATTAGTTCAGTCACCTCATCGTATGTCCTATCCTTGGCCTTCATGGGAGCCAGAAAGTCCCTGATGAGGCGGTAGACCTCGGGCCCACAACTGGTCAGCAGGATATCCTTGCGCTTCTCCGCCAATATGTCCGTCTCCCCTGCCAGGTCGTTTGCTACAAAATATTGCTCGAGCCTTTCCGTGAAGGCATCCCAATCATCACCCTCTGTGAAGTCTTTTAGTGTGCCATAGGTAGCCATAATCACGTGAAAGTCCGTATTCTCATTGCGAGTTGTTATGTCTGTAATGCACTTATGAATGACTCCACGAGGCAATGTGTTGTACTCAAACTGTAGTGACCTTGGTCCTTGATTCGTAACTCTAGAGTAACTCCAAACTGTTGGGCAGCCTTTTATACTGGGCCCTGCACACCTTTGTAGGTGACCCTTAGGTCTCCCACCTCAGTGCCCTCTGGCTTACAGCCTCTGCCACAGGAACAGGAAACCCCGGTCTCCACCAGTTGCACCCTCTAGTGGTGCCAGCATAGTATATACACAGTGTAAACCTTATTGAGAGTACATCAGGTAACAAGTTTCCATCTTATGCAACTTTACAGTGACTACACAGAGCGTATATCTATAGTCTGCATATATAACAAGAAACATAGAAAATAGGTGCAGGAGTAGGCCATTTGGCCCATCGAGCCTGCACCGCCATTCAATAATATCATGGCTGATCATTCCTTCAGTACCCCTTTCCTGCTTTCTCTCCAGGAAGGATAGAATAAAAGGAAAAGGAGGTGGGGTAGCATTGCTGGTTAAAGAGGAGATTAATGCAATAGTTAGGAAAGACATTAGCTTGGATGATGTGGAATCTATATGGGTAGAGCTGCAGAACACCAAAGGGCAAAAAACGTTAGTGGGAGTTGTGTACAGACCTCCAAACAGTAATAGGGATGTTGGGGAGGGCATCAAACAGGAAATTAGGGGTGCATGCAATAAAGGTGTAGCAGTTATAATGGGTGACTTTAATATGCACATAGATTGGGCTAGCCAAACTGGAAGCAATACGGTGGAGGAGGATTTCCTGGAGTGCATAAGGGATGGTTTTCTAGACCAATATGTTGAGGAACCAACTAGGGGGGAGGCCATCTTAGACTGGGTGTTGTGTAATGAGAGAGGATTAATTAGCAATCTCATTGTGCGAGGCCCCTTGGGGAAGAGTGACCATAATATGGTGGAATTCTGCATTAGGATGGAGAATGAAACAGTAAATTCAGAGACCATGGTCCAGAACTTAAAGAAGGGTAACTTTGAAGGTATGAGGCGTGAATTGGCTAGGATAGATTGGCGAATGATACTTAGGGGGTTGACTGTGGATGGGCAATGGCAGACATTTAGAGACCGCATGGATGAATTACAACAATTGTACATTCCTGTCTGGCGTAAAAATAAAAAAGGGAAGGTGGCTCAACCGTGGCTATCTAGGGAAATCAGGGATAGTATTAAAGCCAAGGAAGTGGCATACAAATTGGCCAGAAATAGCAGCGAACCTGGGGACTGGGAGAAATTTAGAACTCAGCAGAGGAGGACAAAGGGTTTGATTAGGGCAGGGAAAATGGAGTACGAGAAGAAGCTTGCAGGGAACATTAAGATGGATTGTAAAAGTTTCTATAGGTATGTAAAGAGAAAAAGGTTAGTAAAGACAAACGTAGGTCCTCTGCAGTCAGAATCAGGGGAAGTCATAACGGGGAACAAAGAAATGGCAGACCAATTGAACAAGTACTTTGGTTCGGTATTCACTAAGGAGGATACAAACAACCTTCCGGATATAAAAGGGGTCAGAGGGTCTAGTAAGGAGGGGGAACTGAGGGAAATCTTTATTAGTCGGGAAATTGTGTTGGGGAAATTGATGGAATTGAAGGCCGATAAATCCCCAGGGCCTGATGGACTGCATCCCAGAGTACTTAAGGAGGTGGCCTTGGAAATAGCGGATGCATTGACAGTCATTTTCCAACATTCCATTGACTCTGGATCAGTTCCTATGGAGTGGAGGGTAGCCAATGTAACCCCACTTTTTAAAAAAGGAGGGAGAGAGAAAACAGTGAATTATAGACCGGTCAGCCTGACCTCAGTAGTGGGTAAAATTATGGAATCAATTATTAAGGATGTCATAGCAGTGCATCTGGAAAATGGTGACATGATAGGTCCAAGTCAGCCTGGATTTGTGAAAGGGAGATCATGCTTGACAAATCTTCTGGAATTTTTTTAGGATGTTTCCAGTAAAGTGGACAAAGGAGAACCAGTTGATGTGGTATATTTGGACTTTCAGAAGGCTTTCGACAAGGTCCCACACAAGAGATTAATGTGCAAAGTTAAAGCACATGGGATTGGGGGTAGTGTGCTGACGTGGATTGAGAACTGGTTGTCAGACAGGAAGCAAAGAGTAGGAGTAAATGGGTACTTTTCAGAATGGCAGGCAGTGACTAGTGGGGTGCCGCAAGGTTCTGTGCTGGGGCCCCAGCTGTTTACATTGTACATTAATGATTTAGACGAGGGGATTAAATGCAGTATCTCCAAATTTGCGGATGACACTAAGTTGGGTGGCAGTGTGAGCTGCGAGGAGGATGCTATTAGACTGCAGAGTGACTTGGATAGGTTAGGTGAGTGGGCAAATGCATGGCAGATGAAGTATAATGTGGATAAATGTGAGGTTATCCACTTTGGTGGTAAAAACAGAGAGACAGACTATTATCTGAATGGTGACAGATTAGGAAAAGGGAAGGTGCAACGAGACCTGGGTGTCATGGTACATCAGTCATTGAAGGTTAGCATGCAGTTACAGCAGGCAGTTAAGAAAGCAAATGGAATGTTGGCCTTCATAGCGAGGGGATTTGAATACAGGGGCAGGGAGCTGTTGCTACAGTTGTACAGGGCCTTGGTGAGGCCACACCTGGAGTATTGTGTACAGTTTTGGTCTCCTAACTTGAGGAAGGACATTCTTGCTATTGAGGGAGTGCAGCGAAGATTCACCAGACTGACTCCCGGGATGACGGGACTGACCTATCAAGAAAGACTGGATCAACTGGGCTTGTATTCACTGGAGTTCAGAAGAATGAGAGGGGACCTCATGGAAACGTTTAAAATTCTGATGGGTTTAGACAGGTTAGATGCAGGAAGAATGTTCCCAATGTTGGGGAAGTCCAGAACCAGGGGTCACAGTCTGAGGATAAGGGGTAAGCCATTTAGGACCGAGATGAGGAGAAACTTCTTCACCCAGAGAGTGGTGAACCTGTGGAATTCTCTATCACAGAAAGTAGTTGAGGCCAATTCACTAAATATATTCAAAAGGGAGTTAGATGAAGTCCTTACAACTCGGGGGATCAAGGGTTATGGCGAGAAAGCAGGAATGGGGTACTGAAGTTTCATGTTCAGCCATGAACTCATTGAATGGCGGTGCAGGCTAGAAGGGCTGAATGGCCTGCTCCTGCACCTATTTTCTATGTTTCTATGTTTCTATACCCCTTGATCCCTTTAGCCGTAAGGGCCATATCTAACTCCCTCTTGAATATATCCAGTGAACTGACATCAACAACTCTCTGCGGCAGGGAATTCCACATGTTAACAACTCTCTGAGTGAAGAAGTTTCTCCTCATCTCAGTCCTAAATGGCCTACCCCTTATCCTAAGACTATGTCCCCTGGTTCTGGACATCCCCAACATTAGGAACATTCTTCCCGCATCTAACCTGTCCTGTCCCGTCAGAATCTTATATGTTTCTATGAGATCCCCTCTCATCCTTCTAAACTCCAGTGAATAAAGGCCCAGTTGATCCAGTCTCTCCTCATATGACAGCCCAGCCATCCCTGGAATCAGTCTGGTGAACCTTCGCTGCACTCCCTCAACAGCAAGAACGTCCTTCCTCAGACTAGGAGACCAAAACTGAACACAATATTCCAGGTGAGGCCTCACTAAGGCCCTGTACAACTGCATTAAGACCTCCCTGCTTCTATATTCAAATCCCCTAGCTATGAAGGCTTACATACCATTTGCCTTCTTTATCACCTGCTGTTCCTGTGTGCCCACTTTCAGTGACTGATGAACCATGACACCCAGGTCTCGTTGCACCTCCCCTTTTCCTAATCTGCCGCCATTCAGATAATATTCTGCCTTCGTGTTTTTGCCCCCAAAATGGATAACCTCACATTTATCCACATTATACTGCATCTGCCATGCATTTGTCCACTCATCTAACCTGTCCAAGTCGCCCTGCAGCCTCTTAGCATCCTCCTCACAGCTCACACCGCCACCCAGTTTAGTGTCATCTGCAAACTTGGAGATATTACACTCTATTCCTTCATCCAAATCGTTAATGTATATTGTAAAGAGCTGAGGTCCCAGCACTGAGCCCTGCGGTACTCCACTAGTCACTGCCTGCTATTCTGAAAAGGACCCATTTATCCCGACTCTCTGCTTCCTGTCTGCCAACCAGTTCCCTATCCACGTCAGTATATTACTCCCAATACCATGTGCTTTGATTTTGCACAACAATCTCTTGTGTGGGACCTTGTCAAAAGCCTTTTGAAAGTCCAAATACACCACATCCATTGGTTCTCCCTTGTCCACTCTGCTAGTTACATCCTCAAAAAATTCCAGAAGATTCGTCAAGCATGATTTCCCTTTCATAAATCCATGCTGACTTCATCCGATCCTGTCACTGCTTTCCAAATGCGCTGCTATTTCATCCTTCATGATTGATTCCAACATTTTCCCCACTACTGATGTCAGGCTAACCGGTCTATAATTGCCCGTTTTCTCTCTCCCTCCTTTTTTTAAAAGTGGTGTTCCATTAGCTACCCTCCAGTCCATGGGAACAGATCCAGAGTCGATAGACTGTTGGAAAATGATCACCAATGCATCCACTATTTCTAGGGCCACTTCCTTAAGTACTCTGGGATGCAGACTATCAGGCCCCGGGGATTTATCGGCCTTCAATCCCATTAATTTCCTTAACACAATTTCCCGCCTAATAAGGATATCCTTCAGTTCCTCCTTCTCACTAGACTCACTGTCCCCTTGTACCTTCGGAAGGTTATTTGTATCTTCCTTCGTGAAGACAGAACCGAAGTACTGGTTCAATTGGTCTGCCATTTCTTTGTTCCCCATTATAATTTCACCTGAATCCGACTGCAAGGGACCTACGTTTGTCTTTACTAATCTTTTTCTCTTCACATATTTATAGAAGCTTTTGCAGTCAGTTTTTATATTCCCTGCAAGCTTCCTCTGGTACTCTATTTTTCCCCGTTTAATTAAACCCTTAGTCCTCCTCTTTTGAATTCTAAATTTCTCCCAGTCCTCAGGTTTGTTGCCTTTTCTAGCCAATTTATATGCCTCTTCCTTGGCTTTAACACTATCCTTAATTTCCTTTGTTAGCCATGGTTGAGTGACCTTCCCAGTTTTATTTTTACTCCAGACAGGGATGTACATTTGCTGATGTTCATTCATGTGATCTTTAAATGTTTGCCATCGCTTATTCACCGTCAACCCTTTGAGTATCGTTTGCCAGTCTATTCTAGCCAATTCACGCCTAATACCGTCGAAGTTACCTTTCCTTAAGTTCAGGACCCTAGTTTCTGAATTAACTTTGTCACTCTCCATCTTAATAAGGAATTCTACCATATTATGGTCACTTTTCCCCAAGGGGCCTCGCACAACAAGATTGCTAATTAGTCCCTTCTCATTACACAACACCCAGTCTAGGATGGCCAGGTCCCTGGTTGGTTCCTCGACATATTGGTCTAGAAAACCATCCCTAATACACTCCAGGAAATCCTCCTCTACCGCATTGCTACCAGTTAGGTTAGCCCAATCAATGTGTAGATTAATGTTGCCCATGATTACTGCTGTACCTTTATTGCACACATCCTTTATTTCTTGTTTGATGCTGTCCCCAACCTCACTACTAATATTCTTGTGGTCTATACACAACTCCCACTAGCGTTTTCTGTCCTTTGGAATTCCGCAGCTCCACCCATACCGATTCCACATCATCCAGGCTAATGTCCTTCCTTACAATTGCATTGATTTCATCTTTAACCAGCAACGCCACCCCGCCTCCTTTTCCTTTCTGTCTATCCTTCCTAAATGCTGAATACCCTTAGATGTTGAGTTCCCAGACTTGGACCCCCTGGAGCCAAGTCTCCGTGATGCCAATCACATCGTATCCGTTAACTGCTATCTGCGCAGTAAATTCATCCACCTTATTCCGAATACTCCTCGCATTGAGGCACAGAGCCTTCAGGCTTGTTTTTTTTAACACACTTTGCCCCTTTAGAATTTAGCTGTAATGTGGCCCTTTTTGTTTTTTGCCTTGGGTTTCTCTGCCCTCCACTTTTACTCATCTCCTTTCTATATTTTGCTTCTGACTCCATTTTATTTCTCTCTGTCTCCCAGCATAGGTTCCCATCCCCCTGCCATATTAGTTTAACTCCTCCCCAACAGCACTAGCAAACACTCCCCCTTGGACATTGGTTCCGGTCATGCCCAGGTGCAGACCGTCCGGTTTATACTGGTTCCACCTCCCCCAGAACCGGTTCCGATGTCCCATAAATTTGAATCCCTCCCTTCTGCACCACTCCTCAAGCCACGTATTCATCTGAGCTATCCTGCGAATCCTACTCTGACTAGCACGTGACACTGGTAGAAATCCTGAGATTACTACTTTTGAGGTCCTACTTTTTAATTTGGCTCCTGGCTCCCTAAATTCGCTTCGTAGCACCTCATCCTGTTTTTTTACCTATGTCATTGGTACCTATATGCATCACGACAACTGGCTGTTCACCCTCCCTTTTCACAATGTCCTGCCCCGCTCCGAGACATCCTTGACCCTTGCACCAGGGAGGCAACATACCATCCTGGAGTCTCGGTTGCGGCTGCAGAAACGCCTATCTATTCCCCTTACAATTGAATCCCCTATCACTATCGCTCTCCCACTCTTTTTCCTGCCTCCTGTGCAGCAGAGCCACCCACGGTGCCATGAACTTGGCTGCTGCTGCCCTCACCTGATGAGTCATCCCCCTCAACAGTACTCAGAGCGGTGTATCTGTTTTGCAGGGGGATGACTGCAGTGGACTCCTGCACTACCTTCCTTGCTCTACTCTTCCTGTTGGTCAACCCATTCCCCATCTGGCTGTATACCTTTTACCTGTGGTGTGACCAACTCGCTAAACGTGCTATTCACGTCAGTACAGGAAGTAGGGTTGGATGGGGGAAGGGGGATCTGGGTTGAGACCGATATAAGGAAATGATCAGAGATGGCCTTATCTGTGATTTACACAATGGGAGTAGCAAGGCCATGTGAGATGGTAAGGTCAAGGGAGTGGCTGTTAATATGGATTGGGGAGCTTACATGGAGGGAGAGAATAAGGGCAGATGGGAGGGCAGTGAACTCAGAGGAGGGAGAACATGATGAATTGAAGAGAAAGTTGAAGTTGCTCGGTGCAGAGGCCGAGGGAGGAAAGCAGTGAAGATATCTCAGTGAGAAAATGTTTATGGTACTTGGGTGGATCGTAGAGAACAAGGATTTTAAATGAGAGGTGAGCGGATGGAAAAAGACAAGGTCGGCGAGAGCAGGTAAATGAACAGTATTTAGTGCAAAATAATATAGGTTACATTAATTATGAACTTTACTATTCTCAATATACATCAAATACAATAAAAAATACTTCCCATGAGCGATCTTTCAACGTAACAAGATCCCTGAAAATGGTTACTTCATGCATGGTAAAAGGCTACCATGAAGTAAAACGAGCCCTGGGGTAATCCAGTGTCACCTTTACTGGTTCAATTAAAATGAGGCAAAACACGTGTGCACACCCATTTCCAATGCATTGTAGGTGAAGACAAGGCAGCTATGTAAATTAAGTTTTCAAGACCTGAAGTGACGTCACTCTGGCCTCAATCTCTATTATCTCCCTTAAAACTGAGCTGAGGAGAAATTTCTTCTCTCAGAGGGTTGTAAATCTGTGGAATTCTCTGCCCCAGAGAGCTGTGGAGGCTGGGTTATTGAATATATTTAAAGCGAAAATAGACAGATTTTTGAGCACGAGGGGAATAAAGGACTATGGGGAGCGGGCAGGGAAGTGGAACTGAGTCCATGATCAGATCAGCCATGATCAGATCAGCCATAATCTTATTGAATAGCGGAAGAGGCTCGAGGGGCCAAATGGCCTACTCCTGTTCCTATTTCTTATGTTCTTATGTAACATTGGTCACAGAGCATGTGCTAACATCGCCTGCATAAACTGAGTGGTCTCAGCTGCTAGATTGTATCTGAAATGCACAGTTGCTTAAAGAGATAACATGTCAGGAAGAGCAGTGCAAGAAAGATAGTGCAGGGGTCCCCTGTGGTCATCCCCCTGCAAAACAGATACACTGCTTTGAGTACTGTTGGGGGGGATGACTCATCAGGGGAGGGCAGCAGCAGCCAAGTTCATGGCACCGTAGGTGGCTCTGCTGCAAAGGAGGGCAGGAAAAAGATTGGGAGCACGATAGTGATAGGGGATTCGATGGTGAGGGGAATAGATAGGCGTTTCTGCGGACGCAACCGAGACTCCAGGATGGTATGTTGCCTCCCTGGTGCAAGGGTCAAGGATGTCTCAGAGCGGGTGCAGGACATTCTGAAATGGGAGGGAGAACAGCCAGTTGTCGTGGTGCACATTGGTACCAACGACATAGGTAAAAAAAGGGATGAGGTCCTACGAAAAGAATTTAAGGAGCTAGGAGCTAAATTAAAAAGTAGGACCTCAAAAGTAGTAATCTCGGGATTGCTACCAGTGCCACGTGCTAGTCAGAGTAGGAATCGCAGGATAGCGCAGATGAATACATGGCTTGAGCAGTGGTGCAGCAGGGAGGGATTCAAATTCTTGGGGCATTGGAACCGGTTCTGGGGGAGGTGGGACCAGTACAAACCGGACGGTCTGCACCTGGGCAGGACCGGAACCAATGTCCTAGGGGGAGTGTTTGCTAGTGCTGTTGGGGAGGAGTTAAACTAATATTGCAGGGGGATGGGAACCTATGCAAGGAGACAGAGGGAGACAAAAATGAGGCAAAAGCAAAAGACAGAAAGGAGATGAGGAAAAGTGGAGGGCAGAGAAACCCAAGGCAAAGAACAAAAAGGGCCACTGTACAGCAAAATTCTAAAAGGACAAAGGGTGTTAAAAAAGCAAGCCTGAAGGCTTTGTGTCTTAATGCAAGGAGTATCCACAATAAGGTGGATGAATTAACTGTGCAAATAGATGTTAACAAATATGATGTGATTGGGATTACAGAGACGTGGCTCCAGGATGATCAGGGCTGGGAACTCAACATCCAGGGGTATTCAACATTCAGGAAGGATAGAATAAAAGGAAAAGGAGGTGGGGTAGCATTGCTGGTTAAAGAGGAGATTAATGCAATAGTTAGGAAAGACATTAGCTTGGATGATGTGGAATCTATATGGGTAGAGCTGCAGAACACCAAAGGGCAAAAATCGTTAGTGGGAGTTGTGTACAGACCTCCAAACAGTCGAAGTGATGTTGGGGAGGGCATCAAACAGGAAATTAGGGGTGCATGCAATAAAGGTGCATATGTAAAGAGAAAAAGGTTAGTAAAGACAAACGTAGGTCCCCTGCAGTCAGAATCAGGGGAAGTCATAACGGGGAACAAAGAAATGGCAGACCAATTGAACAAGTATTTTGGTTCGGTATTCACTAAGGAGGACACAAACAATCTTCCGGATATAAAAGGGGTCAGAGGGTCTAGTAAGGAGGAGGAACTGAGGGAAATCCTTATTAGTCGGGAAATTGTGTTGGGGAAATTGATGGGATTGAAGGCCGATAAATCCCCAGGGCCTGATGGACTGCATCCCAGAGTACTGAAGGAGGTGGCCTTGGAAATAGCGGATGCATTGACAGTCATTTTCCAACATTCCATTGACTCTGGATCAGTTCCTATGGAGTGGAGGGTAGCCAATGTAACCCCACTTTTTAAAAAAGGAGGGAGAGAGAAAACAGGGAATTATAGACCGGTCAGCCTGACCTCAGTAGTGGGTAAAATGATGGAATCAATTATTAAGGATGTCATAGCAGCGCATTTGGAAAATGGTGACATGATAGGTCCAAGTCAGCATGGATTTGTGAAAGGGAGATCATGCTTGACAAATCTTCTGGAATTTTTTGAGG
Source organism: Pristiophorus japonicus (assembly GCF_044704955.1). Taxonomy (NCBI): domain Eukaryota; kingdom Metazoa; phylum Chordata; class Chondrichthyes; family Pristiophoridae; genus Pristiophorus; species Pristiophorus japonicus. The sequence continues at coordinate 189,357,472 of NC_091986.1, read as the reverse complement.
ATGTTTCCAATAAAGTGGACAAAGGAGTACCAGTTGATGTGGTATATTTGGACTTTCAGAAGGCTTTCGACAAGGTCCCACACAGGAGATTAATGTGCAAAGTTAAAGCACATGGGATTGGGGGTAGTGTGCTGACGTGGATTGAGAACTGGTTGTCAGACAGGAAGCAAAGAGTAGGAGTAAATTGGTACTTTTCGGAATGGCAGGCAGTGACTAGTGGGGTACCGCAAGGTTCTGTGCTGGGGCCCCAGTTGTTTACACTGTACATTAATGATTTAGATGAGGGGATTAAATGTAGTATCTCCAAATTTGCGGATGACACTAAGTTGGGTGGCAGTGTGAGCTGCGAGAAGGATGCTATGAGGCTGCAGAGTGACTTGGATAGGTTAGGTGAGTGGGCAAATGCGTGGCAGATGAAGTATAATGTGGATAAATGTGAGGTTATCCACTTTGGTGGTAAAAACAGAGAGACAGACTATTATCTGAATGGTGACAGATTAGGAAAAGGGAAGGTGCAACGAGACCTGGGTGTCATGGTACATCAGTCATTGAAGGTTGGCATGCAGGTACAGCAGGCGGTTAAGAAAGCAAATGGCATGTTGGCCTTCATAGCGAGGGGATTTGAGTACAGGGGCAGGGAGGTGTTGCTACAGTTGTACAGGGCCTTGGTGAGGCCACACCTGGAGTATTGTGTACAGTTTTGGTCTCCTAACTTGAGGAAGGACATTCTTGCTATTGAGGGAGTGCAGCGAAGATTCACCAGACTAATTCCCGGGATGGTGGGACTGACCTATCAAGAAAGACTGGATCAACTGGGCTTGTATTCACTGGAGTTCAGAAGAGTGAGAGGGGACCTCATAGAAACGTTTAAAATTCTGACGGGTTTGGACAGGTTGGATGCAGGAAGAATGTTCCCAATGTTGGGGAAGTCCAGAACCAGGGGTCACAGTCTAAGGATAAGGGGTAAGCCATTTAGGACCGAGATAAGGAGAAACTTCTTCACCCAGAGAGTGGTGAACCTGTGGCATTCTCTACCACAGAAAGTAGTTGAGGCCAATTCACTAAATATATTCAAAAGGGAGTTAGATGAAGTCCTTACTACTCGGGGGATCAAGGGCTATGGCGTGAAAGCAGGAAGGGGGTACTGAAGTTTCATGTTCAGCCATGAACTTGTTGAATGGCGGTGCAGGCTAGAAGGGCTGAATGGCCTGCTCCTGCACCTATTTTCTATGTTTCTATGTTTCTATGTCAACCTCTGAGCAGTTAGGAACCAAAGCTGTTAAGTGTCCAAGAGCTTTTAAAGAGAATTTGGGAACTACATACAAGTTTCTGCTCTCACCATTCCCTATAGCACAATGGGTGACCCATTTGGAATCCCATTGAATATTTGGTAATTGAAGAGGAGGAGGTCTGGAAAGAACGTTTCAATGCCAAGGAAGTGAGGCAAGGAAGTACGAAGAGCTCCTACTTGATATCACTCTGTTAACCGGACATATTGGACACAAAGGAACCTCACAAAGGAGCAATGCCTTTGGAGCCACTAATTCACTCGGGAGACCGAGACACAGTTGTGCATCATGCTACAGGAGAAACTAAACCAAACTCCAGGGCGGACACCATGCGGGCTTTGGTAGTGAAGGCTGCCGTGAAGTTTTCCAGGGGGCCACTGGGGACATCAGTAGCATCAGTCAAAAGGCTTGGTGGGCAACTGTATCACATATGTGAATCTGAGGCCACCGACGAGAAGGGTCACGGGTTCAATTCCTGAGTTAGCTGTTGGCAGGGGTATAATGGGGCATTAGAACTACACTCAATATCACAGGGCTAGGAAAGGAAATATTGGTCAGGTGCCCAGTGTCTGATTACTATCTAGTGATCATGGCTCTATAACCTGTGTGGACATCAATTGAGGACAAGATCAGACTTTACTTTGATTCCTCCTCCTCCCTCGCACACAATTTGCCCCACTTGCTTGCCAACACTCAAGTCCAAATTAATATATTTTCGGAGTTGCTGGGATTTGTGAAGTTAACATGAGTCACTATCTGCAGTTGAAGGGGAAGGGCAGAAACTTGGCAGTGCTTTAAAACATAAAAAGTGTTCTGTAGAAAGATGAGGATGCAATAGACATTCACTTAAGAGAATTAAATAGACAGCAGAAGACTGCTAATTTAACATTTTGTGTCTTTTAATCTTTATTGCTGTATGGTATTTCTTGTCACTGTTCAAATTTCTCTTGGAGTTAATTTGTATAAATAAAAATCCTTATTTTAAGTTTATGTGAGTTGTTACGATGTCACAGTTAAAGGTGGCTGCATACCTTAGGCCAACCAAACAAGATGATGTCATGTGTTTTTGTCTTCCATGGTAGGGCTGTGGGGAGAGGTAATCAGCTAAACCTGCCACATAGCAGCCAAAAGAGACTGCTTGGAGTGTCAGCCCTTTTGACAGTTTGCGGAAGGATTAAAACAGTCTTACCCTATCAATGCAACACCAATAGAAAATTGAACAGTTAAAAGGAGTATTATATAACAGACAATAAACATTTATATTTATATTTTGAAATGAGGGTCTACTAAACAGATTTTCAAGCCAGAGTCCAAACGGGATGGTAGGGAGTGCACAAGGCCAGCAGTTTTCTGTTAGTAATTTGTCTATATTTTTTGACTTACAAGTATGTTTATCTTCTTTTGCTCTATACTAATAAAATACATTTTCTGCAGTGAAAGCACTGTTTTCCTTAGGATGGGTGGCACTGTCTTTCAGAAGTTAGGAGGAAGGCATCCAGGAATATGTTACTACAGGCATGAGATTTACTAGAGGGTTCAAAGACAGAATCTATTTGGTTAGAATTAAGGAGCAATAGAGGTGCTATTACGATGCTGGGTGTATATTATAGGCCACCAAATAGTGGTAAGGAGAGAGAGGTGCAAATTTGCAGGCAAATTTCAGAAAAATGCAAGAACGTTAGAGTAGTGATAATGGGGGAATTCAATTATCCTAATATAGATGGGGAAAATAACAATGTAAAAGGTTAAAGAAAGGGAGGAATTCCTGAAATGTGTGCAAGAGAAATTTCTTAATCAGTATATTTCCAGCCCAACGTGGACGGAAGCAGTACTGGATCTAGTTCTAAGGAATGAACTCGAGCAAGTGGAGCATGTTTCAGTGGGAGAGCATTTGGGAAACAGTGATCATAATATCATTAGGTTTAGGATAGTTATGAAAAAGACAAGCAAAAATCAAATGTGATAATACTCAACTGGAGCAGGGCTAAGTTCAGTGAGTTGAAGAGGGATCTAGCCCAGGTGGATTGGAACAACAGATTGGCTGGTAAAGCAGTAAACATGCAATGGGAGGCCTTCAAAGAAGAGATAGTTTGGGTACAGACTAGACACATTCCCAAAATGGGAAAAGGAAAGGAAGGATATCCAAAGTTAGAGCTCCCTGGATGATTAAAATATAGAGATTAAAATGAAACATAAAAGGAGGGTTATGTTAAATGTTGGGTTCATAATTCAGTAGATAACCAAGCTGAATACAAAAAGTACAGGGGAGGATTGAAAATTAGATAAGAGTGACAAAGAGAGTGTATGAGAATAGGTTAGCGGGCAATATAAAAGGGAACCCAAAAGTGGTTTCATAAATATAGAAATAGACATAGAAACATAGAAATATAGAAAATAGGTGCAGGAGTAGGCCATGCGGCCCTTCAAGCCTGCACCGCCATTCAATGAGTTCATGGCTGAACATGCAACTTCAGTACCCCATTCCTGCTTTCTCGCCATACCCCTTGATCCCCCTAGTAGTAAGGACTACATCTAACTCCTTTTTGAATATATTTAGTGAATTGGCCTCAACAACTTTCTTTGGTCGAGAATTCCACAGGTTCACCACTCTCTGGGTGAAGAAGTTTCTCCTCATCTCGGTCCTAAATGGCTTACCCCTTATCCTTAGACTGTGACTCCTGGTTCTGCACTTCCCCAACATTGGGAACATTCTTCCTGCATCTAACCTGTCTAACCCTTCAGAATTTTAAACGTTTCTATGAGATCCCCTCTCATTCTTCTGAACTCCAGTGAATACAAGCCCAGTTGATCCAGTCTTTCTTGATAGGTCAGTCCCGCCATCCCGGGAATCAGTCTGGTGAACCTTCGCTGCACTCCCTCAATAGCAAGAATAGTGAAAGGGTAGTCAAAAAGAAAGGGTGGGGCCAATTATGGACCAAAAATGAGATCTTCTTGTGGCTGCACAGGGCATGGCTCAGGTAATAAATGAGTGTTTTGCATCTGTCTTCAATAAAAAAAGAGGATGCTGCCAATGTCACAAGTAAAGGAGGATGTAGTAGAGAAAGTAGATAGGATAAAAATAGAAAAAGAGGAGGTCCTAAAAAGGTTGGCAGTGCTCAAAGTAGAAAAGTCCATTTGGAATGCATCCTAGGTTGCTCAGGGAAGTAAGGGTGGAAATTGCAGCAGCTCTGGCCACAATCTCTCAATCCTCCTTGGATTTGCCAGAGGACTGAAGGATTGCAAATTTTATACCTGTGTTCAAAAAAGGGGAGAGGGATAAACCCAGAACTACAGGCCAGTCAGCCTAACATCGAAGGTGGGAAAACTTGGGATAAAATGAATTGGCAATTGGAAAAATATGTATTAATAAATTAAAGCCAGCAGGATTTGTTAAAGGCAAATCGTGTTTGACTAACTTGATCGAGTTCTTTGAGTAACGGAGAGGGTTGATGAGGGTAGTGCGGTTGTTTTTTTTTATTCATAAGAACATAAGAAATAGGAACAGGAGTAGGCCATACGGCCCCTCGAGCCCGCTCCTCCATTCAATAAGATCATGGCTGATCTGATCATGGACTCAGCTCCACCTCCCTGCCCGCTCCTCAGAACCCTTTATCCCCTTATCGTTTAAGAAACTGTCTATTTCTGTCTTAAATTTATTCAATGTCCCAGCTTCCATATCTCTCTGAGGCAGCGAATTCCACAGATTTATAACCCTCTGAGAGAAGAAATTCCTCCTCATCTCTGTTTTAAATGAGCGGCCCCTTATTCTAAGATCATGTCCTCTAGTTCTAGTCTCCCCCATCAGTGGAAACTTCCTCTCTGCATCCACCTTGTCAAACCCCCTCATAATCTTATATGTTTCGATAAGATCACCTCTCAGGCGGCAAGCTGTTCACCAAGTTGGACCTCACTTCGGCCTACATGACCCAGGAACTGGCCGAAGAATCCAAGCTACTGACCACCATCACCACACACAAGGGGCTGTTTGTCTACAACAGGTGTCCATTTGGCATTCGTTCAGCAGCCGCTATCTTTCAGAGGAACATGGAAAGCCTGCTCAAATCCATCCCGGAACAATCGTATTTCAGGACGACATCCTTATCACGGGTCGAGACACCGAGGAACACCTCCACAACCTGGAGGAGGTGCTACGCCGACTGGACTGGGTAGGCCTGCGACTAAAGAAGTCCAAGTGTGTGTTTTTGGCCCCAGAGGTCCAGTTTTTGGGCAGGAGGGTTGCCGCAGATGGGATCCGGCCTACCGAATCCAAAAAGGCGGCGATCCGTCGCGCACCCAGGCCTGGCAACACATCAGAGTTGCGTTCATTTCGGGGACTATTGAACTATTTCGGGAACTTTCTACAGAACTTAAGTACATTGCTGGAGCCGCTACACGTGCTCCTGAGTAAGGGTTGCGATTGGTTTTGGGGGCACTGTCAGAAATGGGCTTTCAATTGGGCGAGGAACCTGCTTTGTTCTATTAAGTTATTGACCCTGTACGACCCCTGTAAGAAATTGGTTTTGACATGCGATGAATCATCTTATTGGGTTGGGTGCGTGTTGCAGCAAAGTAATGATGAGGGCCAACTCCAACCTGTGGCTTATGCCTCCAGGTCACTCTCCCAAGCAGAAAGGGGGTATGGGATGGTTGAAAAGGAAGCACTCGCATGTGTCTACGGGGTGAAAAAGATGCACCAGTACCTTTTTGGCAGAAGGTTCGCGTTAGAAACGGACCACAAGCCGTTAACATCCCTGCTGTCCGACAGAAAAGCTGTCAATGCCAATGCATCAGCTCGCATACAGCGATGGGCTCTCACGCTGGCTGCATATGACTACACAATACGGCACCGGCCAGGCACCGAAAATTGCGCTGAAGCGCTCAGCAGACTTCCACTGGCCACCACTGAGGGGGCAGCAGAGCAAAGCGCGGAGATGGTCATGGCTGTCGATGCCTTTGACAGCGCAGGCTCCCCCATCACAGCCCACTGTCATGTATCTTACATTATTATATATAACTGTATCATAACATGCTATACATGACTGTAATAAGATATGACCTGTAACCACCAGCATACCTTACCACCACGGGTGCACTTGCAAGAGACAGGTATATAAGGACAGGTCTCAGGCAAGTGCAGCATTCCAGAGCTGTGAAATAAAGGTGCAGGTCCAGAGTGACCTTGACTTCACTACATGCCTCGTGTGAATCTGTACTGAGGGGACAGGACTTTACAGTGGCGACGGGTTACGGGATTACAGAATCCACAGAATGGCGAACAATGGGTCAGATGAAAAGTACAATGCGGGAGACAATTGGGAGGACTTTATAGAAAGGCTCCAGCAAAGCTTTGTAACCAAAGACCGGTTGGGCGACGGTAAGGCAGACAAGAGAAGAGCCTCCAAGAGAAGGCAAAAAAGAAGTAGAAAGAAACAGAAAGGTGACGTCACAGCCAAGGGGGTAAGTGATTGGCTGGTGATTGGTGAGTAGTTTTTCTTTTTTCTCTTCTATAACAGTGAGTAAACTTTAGCATTGTTGTTGCCAATTTAAATGTATCTAAGGGTTAAGTCATGGCAGGGGAGCTCGGTCACGTGATATGCTCCTCCTGTACCATGTGGGAACTCGGGGAGACTTCCGGTGTCCCTGACGACTACATCTGCGGGAAGTGTATCCGCCTCCAGCTCCTGACGGACCGCGTTGCGGAATTGGAGCTGAGGGTGGATTCACTCTGGAGCATCCACGATGCTGAGAATGACGTGAGTAGCACGTGTAGCGAGTTGGTCTTACCGCAGGAGAAGGGTCCACAGCCAGCTAGGGAATGGAAGACCAGCAGGAAGAGTAGTGCAAGGAAGGTACTGCAGGGGTCCCCTGTGGTCATCCCCCTGCAAAACAGATACACTGCTTTGAATACTGTTGAGGGAGATGACTCATCAGGGGAGGGCAGCAGCAGCCAAGTTCATGGTACCGTGGCAGGCTCTGTTGCACAGGAGGGCAGGAAAAAGAGTGGGAGACTGATAGTGACAGGGGATTCAATTGTGAGGGGAATAGATAGGCGTTTCTGCGGCCGCAACCGAGACTCCAGGATGGTATGTTGCCTCCCTGGTGCAAGGGTCAAGGATGTCTCGGAGCGGGTGCAGGACATTCTAAAAAATGGAGGGAGAAGAGCCAGTTGTCGTGGTGCACATTGGTACCAACGACATAGGTAAAAAAAGGGATGAGGTCCTACGAAACGAATTTAAGGAGCTAGGAGCTAAATTAAAAAGTAGGACCTCAAAAGTAGTAATCTCGGGATTGCTACCAGTGCCACGTGCTAGTCAGAGTAGGAATCGCAGGATAGCGCAGATGAATACGTGGCTTGAGCAGTGGTGCAGCAGGGAGGGATTCAAATTCCTGGGGCATTGGAACCGGTTCTGGGGGAGGTGGGACCAGTACAAACCGGACGGTCTGCACCTGGGCAGGACCGGAACCAATGTCCTCCTGGGAGTGTTTGCTAGTGCTGTTGGGGAGGAGTTAAACTAATATGGCAGGGGGATGGGAACCAATGCAGGGAGACAGAGGGAAACAAAAAGGAGACAAAAGCAAAAGACAGAAAGGAGATGAGGAAAAGTGGAAGGCAGAGAAACCCAAGGCAAAGAACAAAAAGGGCCACTGTACAGTAAAATTCTAAAAGGACAAAGGGTGTTAAAAAAACAAGCCTGAAAGCTTTGTGTCTTAATGCAAGGAGTATCCGTAATAAAGTGGATGAATTAACTGTGCAAATAGATGTTAACAAATATGATGTGATTGGGATTACAGAGACGTGGCTCCAGGATGATCAGGGCTGGGACTCAACATCCAGGGGTATTCAACATTCAGGAAGGATAGAACAAAAGGAAAAGGAGGTGGGGTAGCATTGCTGGTTAAAGAGGAGATTAATGCAATAGTTAGGAAGGATATTAGCTTGGATGATGTGGAATCTATATGGGTAGAGCTGCAGAACACCAAAGGGCAAAAATCGTTAGTGGGAGTTGTGTACAGACCTCCAAACAGTCGAAGTGATGTTGGGGAGGGCATCAAACAGGAAATTAGGGGTGCATGCAATAAAGATGCAGCAGTTATAATGGGTGACTTTAATATGCACATAGATTGGGCTAACCAAACTGGAAGCAATATGGTGGAGGAGGATTTCCTGGCGTGCATAAGGGATGGTTTTCTAGACCAATATGTCGAGGAACCAACTAGGGGGGAGGCCATCTTAGATTGGGTGTTGTGTAATGAGAGAGGATTAATTAGCAATCTCATTGTGCGAGGCCCCTTGGGGAAGAGTGACCATAATATGGTGGAATTCTGCATTAGGATGGAGAATGAAACAGTTAATTCAGAGACCATGGTCCAGAACTTAAAGAAGGGTAACTTTGAAGGTATGAGGCGCGAATTGGCTGGGATAGATTGGCGAACGATACTTAGGGGGTTGACTGTGGATGGGCAATGGCAGACATTTAGAGACTGCATGGATGAACTACAACAATTGTACATTCCTGTCTGGCGTAAAAATAAAAAAGGGAAGGTGGCTCAACCGTGGCTATCAAGGGAAATCAGGGATAGTATTAAAGCCAAGGAAGTGGCATACAAATTGGCCAGAAATAGCAGCGAACCCGGGGACTGGGAGAAATTTAGAACTCAGCAGAGGAGGACAAAGGGTTTGATTAGGGTAGGGAAAATGGAGTACGAGAAGAAGCTTGCAGGGAACATTAAGATGGATTGCAAAAGTTTCTATCGATATGTAAAGAGAAAAAGGTTAGTAAAGACAAATGTAGGTCCCCTGCAGTCAGAATCAGGGGAAGTCATAACGGGGAACAAAGAAATGGCAGACCAATTGAACAAGTATTTCGGTTCGGTATTCACTAAGGAGGACACAAACAACCTTCCGGATATAAAAGGGGTCAGAGGGTCTAGTAAGGAGGAGGAACTGAGGGAAATCCTTATTAGTCGGGAAATTGTGTTGGAGAAATTGATGGGATTGAAGGCCGATAAATCCCCAGGGCCTGATGGACTGCATCCCAGAGTACTTAAGGAGGTGGCCTTGGAAATAGCGGATGCATTGACAGTCATTTTCCAACATTCCATTGACTCTGGATCAGTTCCTATCGAGTGGAGGGTAGCCAATGTAACCCCACTTTTTAAAAAAGGAGGGTGAGAGAAAACAGGGAATTATAGACCGGTCAGCCTGACCTCAGTAGTGGGTAAAATGATGGAATCAATTATTAAGGATGTCATAGCAGCGCATTTGGAAAGAGGTGACATGATAGGTCCAAGTCAGCATGGATTTGTGAAAGGGAAATCATGCTTGACAAATCTTCTGGAATTTTTTGAGGATGTTTCCAGTAGAGTGGACAAGGGAGAACCAGTTGATGTTGTATATTTGGACTTTCAGAAGGCTTTCGACAAGGTCCCACACAAGAGATTAATGTGCAAAGTTAAAGCACATGGGATTGGGGGTAGTGTGCGGACATGGATTGAGAACTGGTTGTCAGACAGGAAGCAAAGAGTAGGATTAAATGGGTACTTTTAAGAATGGCAGGCAGTGACTAGTGGGGTACCGCAAGGTTCTGTGCTGGGGCCCCAGCTGTTTACACTGTACATTAATGATTTAGACGAGGGGATTAAATGTAGTATCTCCAAATTTGCGGATGACACTAAGTTAGGTGGCAGTGTGAGCTGCGAGGAGGATGCTATGAGGCTGCAGAGCGACTTGGATAGGTTAGGTGAGTGGACAAATGCATGGCAGATGAAGTATAATGTGGATAAATGTGAGGTTATCCACTTTGGTGGTAAAAACAGAGAGATCGACTATTATCTGAATGGTGACAGATTAGGAAAAGGGGAGGTGCAAAGAGACCTGGGTGTCATGCAACATCAGTCATTGAAGGTTGGCATGCAGGTGCAGCAGGCGGTTAAGAAAGCAAATGGCATGTTGGCCTTCATAGCGAGGGGATTTGAGTACAGCGGCAGGGAGGTGTTGCAGCAGTTGTACAGGGCCTTGGTGAGGCCACACCTGAAGTATTATGTACAGTTTTGGTCTCCTAACTTGAGGAAGGACATTCTTGCTATTGAGGGAGTGCAGCGAAGGTTCACCAGACTGATTCCTGGGATGGCGGGACTGACCTATCAAGAAAGACTGGATCAACTGGGCTTGTATTCACTGGAGTTCAGAAGAATGAGAAGGGACCTCATAGAAACGTTTAAAATTCTGATGGGTTCAGACAGGTTAGATGCAGGAAGAATGTTCCCAATGTTGGGGAAGTGCAGAACCAGGGGTCACAGTCTAAGGATAAGGGGTAAGCCATTTAGGACCGAGATGAGGAGAAACTTCTTCACCCAGAGAGTGGTGAACCTGTGGAATTCTGTACCACAGAAAGTTGTTGAGGCCAATTCACTAAATAAATTCAAAAAGGAGTTGGATGAAGTCCTTACTACTAGGGGGATCAAGGCGTATGGCGAGAAAGCAGGAATGGAGTACTGAAGTTGCATGTTCAACCATGAACTCATTGAATGGCGGTGCAGGCTAGAAGGGCCGAATGGCCTACTCCTGCACCTATTTTCTATGTTTCTGTGTAAGAGCCCATCTCTTGACCAGCTGTGGCTCGAAAACATATGCTTTAATGAAGGATCTGTTGGCACCCGAGAAACCAGCAAGCAAGTCGTTTGAAGAATTGAGCACACTGGTAAGAGACCACCTGTAGTCAGCAAGCAGCCTACACATGGAAAGACACAGGTTCGACAACGACAGACGCTGCGTGGGCCAGAGCATACCCGACTTCGTGGCGGAACTTCGGAGGTTGGCTAGTTTATGTGAGTTCTCCGATGAACTGAGGAGAGAAATGCTGAGAGACTTTTTCATTGAAGGAATAGGCCACGCAGGCATATTCCGAAAGCCCATAGAAACCAAGAACCTGACCTTAGAGGCAGCAGCACTGGTTGCACAGACATTCTTGGTACGGGAAGAAGAAACGAGGTTGATTTACAATGCAGGTACATAGAAACATAGAAACATAGAAAATAGGTGCAGGAGTAGGCCATTCGGCCCTTCTAGCCTGCGACAACTAACGAAATAATGGAACAAGGAGTTCACAGCATTAGACAAGCTGCTACCCCCACACACAGACAAAACCGGGAGAACAGGCTTTCGACAGCAAGCAGTGGCAACAGAAGCCATCAAGGGCCACAGGAACGGCCGTTCATACCTCATCAACCCACAATGCGAGCAATCAACTACAAACTGAGAGAAGCTCAAGAGAGATCAGCCAGACGTGCTCATTATTTGCAAGCAGTCTGTGCTGGAGGTGTGGGGGTGGGCACTCATCAAGGGGATGTCGATTTCAGCAGGCTGTTTGCAGAAATTGTGAATATACAGGGCATTTGGCCCGCATGTGCAAAAAAACGGCATCTCGGCTGGTATACGAATGGGATGGGTCGGAAAGCGGACCAGAAGACGGTGGGGACAGTACCCGAGACACTGATGTACAGCGGGTCAACACGATCAATGGCCGCTGCTCCTACGACAGGACGCCTCCTATAATGATGAGGGTCCTACTCAACGGGATATCTGTCAACATGGAGCTGGATACGGGAGCGAGTCAATCTCTCATGGGCGCTCAACAATTTGAACAATTGTGGCCGCATAAAAGAGACAGACCAAAACTCACAAGGGTCAACACCAAACTAAGGACCTATACCAAAGAAATCGTACCAGTCCTCGGCAGCGCCATGCTCTCTGCCACACACAAAGGGACAGTGAACCGACTTCCCCTGTGGATTGTCCCCGGAGACCCCCAGCACTGCCGGGGAGAAGCTGGCTGGCATAACTAAACTGGAAATGGGATGATGTCCATGCCATGTCATTAGAGGAACGGACCTCCTGCTCAACAGTTATAAAGCGATTTGAACATCTCTTTCAGCCAGGTGTGGGCACTTTCAAAGGGGCCAAAGTCAAAATCTACATCAGAATGCTAGACCGGTCCATCACAAGGCCAGAGCTGTACCCTATGTGATGAGGGAAAAGATTGAACACGAACTAGACAGGCTTCTGCGGGAAGGCATTATATCACCTGTGGAATTTAGCGACTGGGCAAGTCCCATCGTCCCAGTCATGAAGCCTGATGGATCCGTACGAATCTGTGGGGACTACAAATCGACCATAAACAGAGTCTTCCTACAGGACCAGTACCCGCTGCCCAGAGCGGAGGACTTATTTGCCACATTGGCTGGAGGTAAACTTTTCTCAAAATTAGACCTCACATCTGCATATATGACGCAAGAATTGACTGAGGAATCCAAGCTTCTCACCACCATCAACACACATCGAGACCTTTTCATGTACAATCGATGCCCATTCGGCATCAGGTCGGTAGCTGCAATATTCCAGCGCAACATGGAGAGTCTGCTCAAGTCCATCCCGGGGACGGTTGTATTTCAAGACGACATACTTATCACGGGCAGGGACACCGACTCCCATCTCCGTAATTTGGAGGAAGTACTACGAGTCAAGAAACCCAAGTGCCTGTTTCTTGCACCCGAGGTTGAATTTTTGGGCAGAAGGATTGCCGCTGATGGAATCCGCCCAACAGAGTCCAAAACAGAAGCAATTCGCCTGGCACCCAGGCCCCGGAATGTCTCAGATCTGCGCGCCTTACTTGGGCTACTCAATTACTTTGGGAACTTTATACAGAACTTAAGCATGCTGCTGGAGCCTCTCCACGTGCTACTCAGAAAGGGGTGCGATTGGTTTTGGGGGGACGCCCAGGAACGTGCCTTCAATAAGGCACGCAACCTTCTGTGTTCCAACAGTGTTTTGACTTTCTTTGACCCAGGTAAAAAGCTAGTTCTCACATGCGATGTGTCAGTGTATGGGGTCGGGTGCGTTTTGCAACATGTCAATAGTGCGGGCAAATTACAACCCATTGCTTATGCCTCCAGGTCACTTTCGTGGGCAGAGCGCGGGTACGGAATGGTAGAGAAGGAGGCGCTCGCGTGCGTGTACGGTGTCAAAAAGATGCACCAATACATTTTCAGGGCCAAGTTCGCGTTAGAAACCGACTACAAGCCCCTCACGTCCCTCCTATCCGAGAGCAAGACAATAAACGGCAACGCCTCGGCGCGAATTCAACGGTGGGCGCTCATGCTGGCGTCCTACGACTATACCATAAGGCACAGACCAGGCACAGACAACTGTGCCGACGCGCTCAGCAGGCTACCCCTGGCGACCATGGAAGGGCCTGACGAACAGGACTGTGAGATAGTCATGGCAATCAATGCCTTTGAGTCCACAGGTTCGCCCATGACGGTTCGCCAAATCAGAGCCTGGACAGCCAGTGACCCCACGTTATCCTTAGTAAAAAGATATGTCCTGACCGGTGACTGGGCAGAGGCTCGCGATGCCTACCCCGAGGAATTAAAACCCTTTCACAGGCTCATGCATGAGCTATCACTACAAGCAGACTGCCTGATTTGGGGCAGCCAAGTAGTCATGCCTCTGCGAGGCAGAGAGGCATTTGTCCGGGAGCTCCACCGCGAGCACCCGGGGATCGTTCTCATGAAGGCCATAGCCAGATCCCACGTCTGGTGGCCTGGTATTGACGCGGATTTGGAGCTCTGCATCCGAAGGTGCACCATTTGTGCCCAACTTAGCAATGCCCCCAGGGGGGCTCCATTGAGCCCCTGGCCCTGGCCTACCAAACCGTGGTCGCGGGTGCACGTAGACTATGCGGGTCCATTCATGGGCAAAATGTTCCTCGTAGTTGTAGATGCATTTTCAAAGTGGATCGAATGCACCATTTTAAACACGAGCACAACCTCCACCACTGTGAAAAGCCTCGCAACCATGTTTGCAACGCACAGAATCCCTGACATATTGGTCAGTGACAATGGTCTGTGCTTCACCAGCGCAGAATTCCAAGACTTTATAATTGACCACGGCATTAATCACGTCAAGACGGCACCGTTCAAGCCGGCCTCCAACACACACTTAGACTTTTTGAGTCGCAGGCCTACCTGGTCCAGTCGGCGTAGCACCTCCTCCAGGTTGTGGAGGTGTTCCTCGCTGTAAAGTCCTATCCCCTCAGTACAGATTCACACGAGGCATGTAGTGAAGTCAAGGTCACTCTGGACCTGCACCTTTATTTCACAGCTCTGGAATGCTGCACTTGCCTGAGACCTGTCCTAATATACCTGTCTCTTGCAAGTGCACCCCTGGTGGTAGGGTATGCTGGTGGTTACAGGTCATATCTTATTACAGTCATGTATAGCATGTTAGGATACAGTTATATATAATAATGTAAGATACATGACATCACCCTCCCCCAAGGTCTTATTGTCTTTATAGGTTCAGTTTCAGGTGATCTACGCTCTCGCGTGGAGCGTCTGAGTTGTGGTTCAGTTGTTGGCCTTGGTGTCTGTTTTTCTTTGGGTGTGGTTGCTGGTATCTCGCCTGGGCTGTCTGTTTCGATTGGTGTGATTGTTGTTGACTCACCTGGGCTGTCTGTTGGGATTGCCCTTTCCTCAGATTGTTCCCTCTGTCTGTCCACCAGGTGTGGTGCGAGTTCCACATTGTAGTCTGCCTCTGGTTCCGCAGTGTTGTTGGTAAATCTACTTTTGACTTGGTCTATATGCCTCTGGCAGGTTTTGCCATTATCCATTTGTACTACCAGTAGCCTGTTTCCTTCCTTGCCCGTTACTGTCCCTGCAAGCCATTTGGGACCCCTGCCATAGGTAAGTACAAACACATTGTCCCCTATCTCATTCTATCTCCCCCTCGAATTTCTGTCATGGTACTCAGTCAGCTTACGGCGCTTTGCCTCAATGATTTTGTGCATGTCTGGGAGGATTAATGAGAGCCTTGTTTTTAAAGTCCTTTTCATCAACAGTTGCGCGGAGGGATCCCAGTCAATGAGTGCGGACGAGATCTGTATGCCAGCAGCAGTCGCGACAGGCGACCCTGGAGCGTGGGACTTTGGATTTTGAGCATGCACTGATTTGCACTGCTCTCTCCGCCTGGCCGTTGGAGGCCGGCTTGAACGGTGCCGTCTTGACGTGATCTATACCTTGGTCAATTATAAAGTCTTGGAATTCTGCGCTGGTGAAGCACGGACCATTGTCACTGACCAATATGTCAGGGATTCCGTGCATGGTTGCGAGGCTCTCCACAGTGGTGGAGGTTGTGCTCGAGTTTAAAATGGTGCATTCGATCCACTTTGAAAATGCATCTACAACTACGTGGAACATTTTGCCCATGAATGGGCCCGCATAGTCTACGTGCACCCGCGACCACGGTTTGGTAGGCCAGGGCCAGGGGCTCAGTGGATCCTCCCTGGGGGCATTGCTGAGTTGGGCACGAATGGTGCACCTTTGGACGCTCGCGGTGGAGCTCCCGGACAAATGCCTCTCTGCCTCGCAGAGGCATGATTGCTCGGCTGCCCCACATCAGGCAGTCTGCTTGTAGTGATAGCTCATGCATGCGCCTGTGAAAGGGTTTTAATTCCTCGGGGCAGGCATCGTGAGCCTCTGCCCAGTCACCGGTTAGGACATATCTTTTTACTAAGGATAACGTGGGGTCGCTGGCCGTCCAGACTCTGATTTGGCGAGTCATCATGGGCGAACCTGTGGACTCAAAGGCATTGATTGCCATGACTATCTCACAGTCCTGTTCGTCAGACCCTTCCGGGGTCGCCAGGGGTAGCCTGCTGAGCGCGTCGGTACAGTTGTCTGTGCCTGGTCTGTGCCTTATGGTATAGTCGTAGGACGCCAGCATGAGTGCCCACCATTGAATTCGCACCGAGGCGTTGGCGTTTATTGCCTTGCTCTCGGATAGAAACATAGAAACATAGAAACATAGAAAATAGGTGCAGTAGTAGGCCATTCGCCCTTCTAGCCTGCACCACCATTCAATGAGTTCATGGCTGAACATGCAACTTCAGTACCCCATAGGAGGGACGTGAGGGGCTTGTGGTTGGTTTCTAATGCGAACTTGGCCCTGAAAAGGTATTGGTGCATCTTTTTGACACCGTACACGCACGCGAACGCCTCCTTCTCTACCATTCCGTACCTGCGCTCTGCCCACGAAAGTGACCTGGAGGCATAAGCTTATGGGTTGTAATTTGCCCGCACTATTGACATGTTGCAAAACGCATCCGACCCCATACGCTGACGTATCGCACGTGAGAACTAGCTTTTTACCTGGGTCAAAGAAAGTCAAAACACTGTTGGAACACAGAAGGTTGCGTGCCTTATTGAAGGTGCGTTCCTGGGCGTCCCCCCAAAACCAATCACACCTCTTTCTGAGTATCACGTGGAGAGGCTCCAGCAGCATGCTTAAGTTCTGCATAAAGTTCCCAAAGTAATTGAGTAGCCCGAGAAAGGCGCGCAGATCTGAGACATTCCGGGGCCTGGGTGCCAGGCGAATTGCTTCTGTTTTGGACTCTGTTGGGCGGATTCCATCAGCGGCAATCCTTCTGCCCAAAAATTCAACGTCGGGTGCAAGAAACAGGCACTTGGGTTTCTTGACTCGTAGGCCTACCCGATCCAACCGCTTTAGTACTTCCTCCAAATTACGGAGATGGGAGTCGGTGTCCCTGCCCGTGATAAGTATGTCGTCTTGAAATACAACCGTCCCCGGGGTGGACTTGAGCAGACTCTCCATGTTGCGCTGGAATATTGCAGCTACCGACCTGATGCCGAATGGGCATCGATTGTACATGAAAAGGTCTCGATGTGTGTTGATGGTGGTGAGAAGCTTGGATTCCTCAGTCAATTCTTGCGTCATATACGCAGATGTGAGGTCTAATTTTGAGAAAAGTTTACCTCCAGCCAATGTGGCAAATAAGTCCTCCTCTCTGGGCAGCGGGTACTGGTCCTGTAGGAAGACTCTGTTTATGGTAGATTTGTAGTCCCCACAGATTCGTACAGATCCATCAGGCTTCATGACTGGGACGATGGGACTTGCCCAGTCGCTAAATTCCACAGGTGATATAATGCCTTCCCGCAGAAGTCTGTCTAGTTCGTGTTCAATCTTTTCCCTCATCACATAGGGTACAGCTCTGGCCGTGTGATGGACTGGTCTAGCATCCTGTGTGATGTAGATTTTGACTTTGGCCCCTTTGAAAGTGCCCACACCTGGCTGAAAGAGATGTTCAAATCGCTTTATAACTGTTGAGCAGGAGGTCCATTCCTCTAATGACATGGCATGGACATCATCCCATTTCCAGTTTAGTTATGCCATCCAGCTTCTCCCCAGCAGTGCTGGGGGTCTCCGGGGACAATCCACAGGGGAAGTCGGTTCACTGTCCCTTTGTGTGTGACAGAGAGCATGGCGCTGCCGAGGACTGGTACGATTTCTTTGGTATAGGTCCTTAGTTTGGTGTTGACCCTTGTGAGTTTTGGTCTGTCTCTTTTATGCGGCCACAGTTGTTCAAATTGTTGAGCGCCCATGAGAGATTGACTCACTCCCGTATCCAGCTCCATGTTGACAGATATCCCATTGAGTAGGAGCAGCGGCCATTGATCGTGTTGACCCGCTATACATCGGTGTCCCGGGTACTGTCCCCAGCATCTTCTGGTCCGCTTTCCAACCCATCCGATTTGTATACCAGCCGAGCTGCCGTTTTTTTGCACATGCGGGCCAAATGACCTGTATATTCACAATATCTGCAAATAGCCTGCTGAAATCGACATCCCCTTGACGAGTGCCCATCCCCACACCTCCAGCACAGACTGCTTGCAAAGAATGAGCTGCGTCTGGCTGATCTCTCTTGAGCTTCTCTCAGTTTGTAGTTGATTGCTCGCATTGTGGGTTGATGAGGTGTGAACGGCCATTCCTGTAGCCCTTGATGGCTTCTGCCTGCTGTCGAGAGCCTGTTCTCCCAGTTTTGTCTGTGTGTGGGGGTAGCAGCTTGTTTAGTGCTGTGAACTTCTTGTTCTGATATTTCGTAAGTTGTCGTACCTGCATTGTAAATCAACCTCGTTTCTTCTTCCCCTGCCAAGAATATCTGTGCAACCAGTGCTGTTGCCTCTAAGGTCAGGTTCTTGGTCTCTATGAGTTTTCGGAATATGCCTGCGTGGCCAATTCCTTCAATGAAAAAGTCTCTCAGCATTTCTCTCCTCAGTTCATCGGAGAACTCACATAAACTAGCCAACCTCCGAAGTTCCGCCACGAAGTCGGGTATGTTCTGGCCCACACAGCGTCTGTAGTTGTAGAACCTGTGTCTGGCCATGTGTAGGCTGCTCGCTGGCTTCAGGTGGTCTCTTACCAGTGTGCTCAATTCTTCAAACGACTTGCTTGCTGGTTTATCGGATGCCAACAGATCCTTCATTAAAGCGTATGTAAAACTAGGATACAGTTATATATAATAATGTAAGATACATGACACACGGTGTCACGACCGGTGATGATGATATCATCCTGAAATACTATTGTTCCCGGAATGGATTTGAGCAGGCTTTCCATGTTTCTTTGAAAAATCGCGGCTGCTGATCGAATGCCAAACAGACACCTGTTGTAAACAAACAGTCCCTTGTGCGTGGTGATGGTAGTCAGTAGTTTAGATTCGTCGGCCAGTTCTTGGGTCATGTAGGCTGAAGTGAGGTCCAACTTGGTGAACAGCTTGCCGCCTGCCAGCGTGGCAAAAATGTCCTCTGCTCTCGGGAGTGGATATTGGTCTTGTAGCGACACCCGGTTGATAGTGGCCTTGTAGTCGCCACAAATCCTGACCGAGCCGTCCGCTTTTAGGATGGGAACGATGGGGCTTGCCCAGTCGCTGAATTCAATGGGCGAGATGATGCCCTCTCTCAGCAACCGGTCCAACTCGCTTTCAATTTTCTCCCGCATCACATACGGCACAGCTCTGGCTTTGTGGTGCACTGGTCTGGCGTCCGGGGGGATGCATATCACTACTTTGATACCTTTGAACGTCCTGATGCCAGGTTGAAATAGTGACTCAAATTGCTGTAGGACCTGTGAGCATGAGCTTCGCTCCACAGATGACATGGCATGCACATCACCCCATTTCCAGTTCATCTCAGCTAACCAGCTCCTCCCCAACAGTGCGGGGCCATTGCCTGGGACAATCCAGAGTGGCAGCTGGTTCACCAATCCATTGTGTGTGACTGCCAACATTGCACTGCCTAGCACTGGAATGAGTTCTTTGGCGTACGTCCGTAATTGCATCTCAATGCGTTGTAGTTTGGGTCTGCTGGCTTTGAGTGGCCAGAGCTATTCGAATTGTTGAACACTCATGAGTGACTGGTTGGCCCCTGTGTCTAGCTCCATGCTTATAGGGATGCCGTTTAATAGGACTTTCATCATCACAGGTGGCGTTTTGGTATATGAGCTGTGAATGTTTGCCACATGAACCCGCTGAACTTCAGCATCCATTGTTTTGCCCCAAGCGTCATCCTGCCTTGCAGACCCCTCATATGGTTCATCCGCCTCGTATATTTGCCTGGTTACAGGCTTTCTGCACATTCTGGCTAAATGGCCACTGAGGTTACAATTTCTGCAGACGAACTGTTGAAACCTGCAAGTTCTGGCAGCATGTCTGCCCCCACACCTCCAGCATGAACTGAGATTCCCATTGTTGTGAACAAAAGAGCTGTTGCAAGCTATTCCTCACTGATTGTCCCTTTGACTGCTCTTGAGCACCCTGTTAGTGGGTGTCAATCCCGGGCCGCAATGTCCATTGGGGGGCATAAATGTCCATTCAGCCTGCCATTGTCTCTGTTGGAGACTTACTCTTCGGTCTATTGCTGCCTGGGGTGTGTCGAACTGCCCTTGCCTGCCTGTGGGGCTCTGTGTCGCGTTTATGATATTGACTCCCTGATCCATCGCCACGTTGGAGGCAGAATTGCGCGCGTATATTATCTTGGTTTCCTCCTCCCCCGCAATAAAAGTCTGA
Source organism: Pristiophorus japonicus (assembly GCF_044704955.1). Taxonomy (NCBI): domain Eukaryota; kingdom Metazoa; phylum Chordata; class Chondrichthyes; family Pristiophoridae; genus Pristiophorus; species Pristiophorus japonicus. Next base: position 189,337,263 of record NC_091986.1, on the reverse strand, counting down.
GCCATCAACGCCGCCGCTTCCAAATTCAAGTCCTTGGTCTCAATTAGCTCTCTGAAAATCCCAGCATGACCGATGCCCTCAATAAAGAAATCCCTTAGCATCTCCCCCCTGCAGGCATCTGTGAACTTACAGAGGCTGGCCAAGCGCCGGAGGTCCGCAACGAAATCCGGTATGCTTTGTCCTTCCCGACGTAGGTGTGTATAGAATCTGTGTCGGGCCATGTGTACGCTGCTCACCACTTTGAGGTGCTCACCGATTAGTTTGCTGAGCTCTTCAAAGGTTTTGTCCGCCGGCTTCTCAGGTGCTAGGAGGTCTTTCATGAGCGCATAAGTCTTAGGTCCACAGCTGGTCAGCAGATGAGCCCTTCGCTTGTCGTCCGCTGCGTACTCCCAGCCAGTCCTTCATGACAAAACTCTGCTCAAGCCTCTCAATGAAATTATCCCAGTCCTCACCAACACAGTACCGTTCATCTGTGCTGCCAGTGGCCATTCTCGTGGTTCCGGTTTCTCGTCGCCAATGTAAAGTCCTTACACAATACCACAAATCCACATGAGGCACATTCTATGGACAAGGTCACTCCATGACCTGAACCTTTATTCACAGGACTAAGAAGTAATGATCCTGCGTGGGACCTCCCTTTATATACCTGGATGACCAGGTGAGGAGTGTCTCCCACAAGTTCACCCCCTGTGGTCAAGGTGTGCATTTCTTATGTATATACAGTATTGCAGTGTTGTTACATAAAGAACATAAGAACATAAGAATTAGGAACAGGAGTAGGCCATCTAGCCCCTCGAGCCTGCTCCGCCATTTAACAAGATCATGGCTGATCTGGCCGTGGACTCAGCTCCACTTACCCGCCCGCTCCCCGTAACCCGTAATTCCCTTATTGGCTAAAAATCTATCTATCTGTGACTTGAATACATTCAATGAGCTAGCCTCAGCTGCTTCCTTGGGCAGAGAATTCCACAGATTCACAACCCTCTGGGAGAGGAAATTGCTTCTCAACTCGGTTTTAAATTGGCTCCCCCATATTTGAGGCTGTGCCCCCTAGTTCTAGTCTCCCCGACCAGTGGAAACAACCTCTCTGCCTCTATCTTGTCTATCCCTTTCATTATTTTAAATGTTTCTATAGGGTCACCTCTCATGCTTCTGAACTCCAACGAGTAAAGACCTAGTCTACTCAATCTATCATCATAAGGTAACCCCCTCACCTCCGGAATCAGCCTCGTGAATCGTCTTTGTACCCCCTCCAAAGCTAGTATATCCTTCCTTAAGTAAGGTGACCAAAACTGCACGCAGTACTCCAGGTGCGGCCTCACCAATACCCTATACAGTTGCAGCAGACCTCCCTGCTTTTGTACTCCATCCCTCTCGCAATGAAGGCCAACATTCCATTCGCCTTCCTGATTACCTGCTGCACCTGCAAACTAACTTTTTGGGATTCATGCACAAGGACGGTGCCCCGCAGTGCATGACGGCGATGGAGAAGTTGAGGGACCTGGTCGGGTCCTTCGACTTGGTGGACGTCTGGCGAAATCTCCACCCCGACTCCAGCGCCTTTACTTGGGTGAGGCCTGGAGTAGGATGGTCTAGAGTCGACCGCCTTTACGTGTCTCGGGCGTACGTTTCCTGCGTCCCGGCGGCCTCCATGCGGCCGGTGCCGTGTTCGGACCACCACCTGGTGTGGGCGGAGCTCGCTTCGCTCCGCGCGAGGACGGGTCCGCGTACTGGCACTTAAACAACCGGCTGCTGGAGGACGTGCGGTTCCAGGACTCGTTCCGTCGATTCTGGTCCGACTGGAGAAGGAAGCAGGGGGGCTTCCCCTCCTTGAGGCTATGGTGGGACGTGGGCAAGGCTCACGTCCGCGTCTTCTGTCAAGAGTACGCGAGGGGGTCGACCCAGAGGCGGGCGGCCAGAGTCGGGCGCCTAGAAAAAGAGGTGCTCGACCTGGAAGCCCGTCTCGGTCAAGTCGTCCAGGACCCGGCCCTGCGGACGGTGTACGAAGCGAAGAAGGCCGCGCTGAAGGACCTGCAGCTCGTCGGGTCCCGAGGCGCGTTCGTGAGGTCGCGGATCCGGTTCCTGCGGGATCTGGACCGCGGCTCCCCCTTCTTCTACTCGCTGAAAAAAAGGCAGAGTGTCCGTAAGCAGCTCTTGACGCTGCTGGCCGACGACGACTCTCTCGTCTCGGATCCGGAGGGCGTCAACAACAGGGCCCGTGAATATTACGGGGCTCTGTTCTCTCCGGATCCGTCCAGCGAGGAAGCGCGTAGAGTTTTGTGGGAGGACCTGCCGAAGGTCAGCCCGGAGGGCGCCGAAAATCTGGAAGCTCCGCTAAGCCTGGCGGAGCTGACCGGTGCCCTCGCCCGGCTCTCGAGGGGAAAATCCCCAGGGCTGGACGGGCTGACCGTGGAGTTCCACAGGGCGTTCTGGGACGTCCTGGGGAGCGACTACGCGCGGGTCCTGGGGGAAAGTCTGGCGACCGGGGAGATGCCCCTCTCTTGGCGCAGGGCAGTCATCGTCCTGCTGCCTAAGAAGGGCGATCTCCGCCTCCTTAAGAACTGGCGCCCGGTCTCCCTCCTCAGCACGGACTACAAAATCTTTGCCAGGGCGATGTCTGCTCGCCTTGGTGCCGTGCTGGACCACATGATCCACCCCGACCAGTCCTACACGGTCCCGGGCCGGACAATCCACGATAACATCCATCTGGTCCGGGACCTCATCCATTGTTCCCAGGAGGCTGGTCTGTCAGTCGCCTTCCTATCCCTCGACCAAGAGAAGGCGTTCGACAGGGTGGATCACGACTATCTGCTCGGAACTCTGCGCGCTTTTGGGTTCGGGACGCATTTCGTCGCCCGGATCCGACTTTTGTACGCCGCCGCGGAGTGTCTGATTAAGGTTAACGGGTCCTTGACGGCGCCCCTTCGCTTTAGGAGAGGGGTGCGCCAGGGATGCCCCATGTCCGGCCAGTTATACGCCGTTTGCGTGGAGCCTTTCCTGCGCCTCTTGCGGACGAGGTTGACGGGACTGGCTCTGCAAGGGCCGGGCGTGGAGGTCGTCCTCTCGGCTTACGCCGATGACGTGCTCCTCGCGGTAGAGGATCCCGCTGACCTGCGGAGGATGCGTGAGTGCCAGGAGATTTACTCGGCCGCGTCCTCCGCCAGGATCAACTGGGAGAAATGTTCCGGACTCCTGGTGGGTCAGTGGCGGGTGGACTCCCTGCCGGAGGAGCTCAGGCCTTTTGCCTGGAGCACGACCCATCTCCTCTATCTGGGAGTCTACCTTAGCCCCGACGAGGGAGCCTGGCCGGCGAACTGGCAGGAGCTGGAGGCCAAGGTCGCCGCTCGCCTAGGGCGCTGGACAGGACTGCTCCGAGTGCTGTCCTACAGGGGTCGAGCGCTAGTCATAAACCAGCTGGTGGCCGCAATGCTGTGGTACCGGCTGGTCACTTTGACCCCTCCCCCTGCGTTTGTCGCCAAGATACAGAAGAAGCTGGTGGACTTCTTCTGGAACAACAGGAAGCACTGGGTCTCTGCCGCGGTCTTGAGTCTCCCGCTTGAGGAGGGCGGTCAGTCGTTGGTGTGCGTCAGCGCCCAGCTCGCGACTTTCCGTCTTTAGACCCTGCAGAGATACCTTTACGTCGAGCCCCCTCCTAGGTGGTGCGCTCTGGCGAGGTATTTCTTCCGCCAGCAGCGCGACCTCAATTATGACACGCAGCTCCTGTTTGTGAACTTGGGGGGTGCCAGGACCGCCCTCCGGGAGCTGCCTGTCTTTTACAGGGAACTCATCAGGGTCTGGAACAAAGTCTCCACCAAGCGCAGCTCTCCGCCGGCTGGAGTGGCGGCCGTCCTGCAGGAACCGCTGCTCGGGAATCCGTACCTCCACGGCCGAGGCTTTATGTGGCGGTCGGAAGAGAGGGCTGTGGCTGGTGAGGTGACCAGGGTCAGGGACCTGCTCGATGGCGGAGGAGTGGGCTGGATGGCGCCAGACACGCTGGCACGGCGCCTAAATTCTGCCAACGTCCGCCACGCGGCCGATGCCATCGAGTCGCTAAAAACAGCTCTGGGCCCTGACTCCGTTAGGTGCATCGAGGAGGCTCAAGCACGTGGGGAGATCCCGTCCGAACTGACCCCTGTCCGGACGGAATTCCTCATCGGCGCCAAACCCCGGAACCTCCCTCGGGGGCCGGCGCCTCACAACTTGAGCCGCCTCGGGGAAATCCCCTCCGTGCCTTTCAGTTCCGCGCGGAGGGGTTTCCTGTATGGGCTGCTACTGCACACCCTCAACTTTGCCATCCTCGCCGGCCGTCCGGACACGCCATGGCGTACCATCTTGCCGTCCGGAGGAGGCGGGGGTCCCCGATAGAGGGCACTCTACGCAGGGGTCCTCCCACTATTCATCGGGGACTTGGCCTGGAGGGTGGTGCACGGAGCAGTGCCGTGCAACAAATTTTTAAGCCGGTTCACGGACTCCCAGGCCGCCTGCAATTTCTGCGGTCTGGAAGAGTCCGTGTTCCATGTTTTTATGGAATGCACAAGGTTGCAGCCCCTGTTTTATTATTTGAAGGGGCTGCTCCTGAAATTCTGGCTGCACTTCAGTCCCACTCTCCTGATCTTTGGGCACCCTGTGCGGAGGGGAGCGGGTAGGTCCGAAGGCCTCCTCGTAGGACTGCTCCTGGGCACGGCCAAGGGTGCCATCAGCCGGTCCAGGCAGCGGGCGGTCGAGGGGGTCGTTCAACCTGACTGCCTGCCTCTCTTCCGCTCTTACATCCGGTCCAGGGTGTCCTTGGAGATGGAGCACGCGGTGTCCACCGGTACGCTCGCGGCCTTCCGCGAGAGGTGGGCACCGGAGGGACTGGAGTGCATCATCACGCCCGGCAACCAAATTTTAATTTGATTTTACGTTTTTAAGTTTAATTTGTTTTAATTGCCGGTGCTTTTAGTGTCCCCCTCCCCTTTTGTAGGGGGCACTGGGGAAAATTGTGATTTTAGCGCCCCAAAAAAAAAACCAAAAAAAGAAAAACACAAAAAAACAAACAAAAAGGGGAAAAAAAAAAAAAAAGGGCCTTGTAAATGTCTGGAGTGTCACCCAGGTCGGGTGGCACCGTTTAATGTTTTATGTTTTTGCAGGTGAACTCCAAAAAGAGTTTCATGCACAAGGAACCAATCGTGGAGCAGTGGAGGCGTGTCCTGCTCAGTTGGAGCTGTGAGCAGTGAGGAGAGGAGCTATCAACTTTTGCTCCTGCCTGGAGAGCCCTGAGACCAGCCCAGGAATAGGAGGAAAGGGCTAGCTTGCTACCCATTCAACATCCGGAGGGAGAGGAAGAGAGCTGAACAATTATCATTTATTACAACTACAGAGAGTTGGAGAGAGGGGGAAAGAACAACCTGAGGAAACACCATCCAGTGTGGAAGGAGGGAGAGTCATTTCCACATCTTCGACAGGTGGGTGTGTTTTGGTGCATTCCCCAATAGACTTTGTTGTATCGGTGGGGGGAGGAAAGAAGATAACTTGAGGGCCGGAACATCGCGGGGGGTGTGTGTGTGGGGGCCTTGCTTACAACTAGGCCCCACACACAATTGAAACACCCCTCCCCCCCATTGCCTAGCCTGGGATAGCTGGAGCTACCTGGCTGAAGAATATTTAATCACCTATTGAACATCGTTAGGAGTGTGTGCCTGGGTGGCTCCAGCTGCCCCAGGTGAAGACATCTTCTGCCCCCACCTGAAGACCACCCCAAAGACTGTGCTTTGTTTTTTTGCCATCTGGGGAGTGCACCCACCCATTGCTGTGAGGGGAGACCTGCCCTCGCAGCCTCCCTCTTTCCCACACCCCTCTCTCTATCTCTATCTCTCTCTCTCTGTCTCTCCCCTCTCTCTCTGAGAGCCCTTCCTCCTAATTTAAAAAAAAAACAATTAAGACACTGAGCAGAGGGAACAAGGCCCCTCCCCAATCATTAACTAGGGGAGAGGTGTGCCTCTTTCAGAGCTCCCTCTGTTCAAACACCAACGAGGCTAATAAAGACCATTAAGGCCTGTGACTTTGGGGTGGGTGTAGCTCTTAAAGGGACCCCGTGATGGCGACCCCATCCACGCCGGTGGCAGGGCCAGCGAAGACATATGCGCAGGTGGCAACCGCTTCCACGGCACCTCCTGCGCCACCCGCTGCCCTGCCACCATTCAGACTAATTACAAAAAAACACGGGGTCAAGAGCTACACTCACCCCACAATGAGCATTGAGGAGTGCGTGCGGGCGATGGCTGGGGTAGTCGGCCCCTCGGCCATTGTCGCAGCCTCCAAGATGTCTGGGAAGGCCGTGTTCTTCCTGGGGTCGGAGCGGGCGGTGTCCCTGGCCCTCGAAAAGGGGCTCACGGTGGGCGGGACGTTCCTGCCGGTGGACCCTCTCGAGGCCACCGCGCAGAGGGTCATCGTATCGAACGTCCCGCCCTTTGTTCCCGCTGAGCTCCTCCTCCCTCACCTACACCAACTGGGGGAGGTAAGGTCGGGGATCAACCCCATACCGCTCGGCCTCCGGGAGAACAGCCTGCGCCACGCCACGTGTTCTACTTCCGCCGCCAGCTCTTTGTCCGGCTGGCGCGGGAGGACATGACAGAAGGGCACTTTAATGTGGTGCACGAGGGGACTGCCTACCGCGTCTTCTGGACGTCGGACGGCGTGCGGTGCCATGCCTGTAGGGAGGTGGGGCACGTTCGCAAGAACTGCCCCGCCTCCAAGGCCGCCAAACCACCGAAGGCGGCCAAGGCTGGCGCCGCCGCCACCCCTCCCCCTAGTTGCGTCCGCGTGCCGGGAGCCATGGGTGCGCGGGCATCGTCGGGGGCCTTTGTTTTCACGGCCTCTGGCGGGGGGGAGGGAGAGCGTCCGACCGGTAAGAAGGCGCGGAAGAAGGCAAAACACCCAGAGGCGGATCCCCTCAGTGTGCCAGAAAATTTGACCACCGCGCTCAGCCCAACCCCGTCACCGGCGAGCGTGGGGTGCCCTGAGCCCGTGTCTGAGCCCTTGACCAATACCGCAGAGGGGCCCGGGCGCGGGCAAGAAAAGGAAAAGGGGGGGGCGGAGCGGGAGGCTTCGGCAGACATGGAGGTCTCCCTGCCTCCGCGCGCCCCCAGGAACAAAAAGAGGCACCGCCCCAATGAGGCGGAGGGGGAACAACATCCCTCCGCGGAGGAGGCGGTGCCCGCCGCGTGTCCCGCGTCCCCCACCAGCGCCCCCAAATTGCGCTGTAGGCGAGAGGAGTCTGTCCCCGGGGAGGGTGAGGCAGTCGAGGCTGCCCAGCCGCTGCCTCCTGGGGATGGAGTGGAAGATCTGCCTGTCGTGGGGGGCGTGGGGCCAGCGGAAGAATGCATTGCCGCCGGGCCGGGCGTCCCGGGGACTGAGGCGGGCGGGACCGAAAAGGCCGAACCTGAGCCCGCCCAGCTATTAATCAACTGCCCCCGGGAGTCGCTCGACCCGGCAGAAACACAAATGAGTGATTTTAATGAAACTGTAGATGCTGGGCCGGGGGGTGGCAGCGGGGAGGGGGAGGAACACCCACCCTCGCCTCTTGCTGTGGAGCTGGAGCACTTGGAGAGCCTGGGGATTTCCTATGGCCGGGTCTCTCCTTGTTCCCCGGTTCCTGGGGCGGAGGGGGAGCCCCTTCCGCTGTCATTTCCTGACCCAGCACCATTTTTAAAAGAGCCCAGTGGGGACTCCTCTGCCGACGATCCTGGGGGTGGGATCGGGGCAGAGCCAGGGCCGGTTGGAGCGGCCGGTTCATTTGCCGTACCTTGTGCGGTCGATGGGCCGGCTGCTGGCGGCCACCTCCCGGAGGAGGACGGGGACTCGGTGGGGGACGCGGGTGAAGACCTAGAGACCACCGCCAGCGAGGCGGTGAATCTGCTCGCGGCCGCCGCCGAGACCATCCTCATTCCTGCAAAGGAACTCCGGGACTTTTTGGCCCAGAGCCGGGGTCGCTGCAACCAAGCCCGACTGGCCCTGGAAAAATGGTCCGAGCCAGAGCTGATCAAGGGGTCCGTCCGCGCCGCCGTCAAAACCTTGGCCGCGGGCGGGCCCTTGACAAAGGCGCAACACCTTGAGCTGCGCGAGCTCGAGGGTCTCCTCGCTGGGCTGCGGAGGGAGCGGAGTTCAACAAAAGACTCCGCTCCCTCCCCCACAATAGGTTAAGGTAGAGGTTGCACTATGCTTTTGCCATGAAGATAACCATAGCCAGCCTCAACATCAACGGCGGCAGAGGGGCACGCCGTAGATTTGACAATTTTTCGCTCCTGCGGGAGGGGAAATATGCGGTGTGCTTCCTGCAAGAAACCCACACCGTTCCGGGAGACGAAGCCACGTGGCTCCTGGAATGGCAAGGAGAGGTCCGCATGAGCCACCTCACCGCCATTTCTAGTGGGGTGGCCATCTTGCTAGGCCCGCATTTTCAGCCGGAGATCTTGGGGGTCGAGGAGCCCGTGCCAGGCCGCTTGCTGCACGTAACGGTTCGCCTGGGGGACGTGCCGCTCCATCTCGTGAACGTGTACGCCCCTCAGCCCGGCCCGCAGCAAACGCGCTTCTTTGAAGAGGTGTCCGCTCTTCTTGGCTCCGTCGACGTCGGCGACTGCATTGTCCTCGGGGGGGATTTTAACTGCACCCTCGAGGTGAGGGACCGCTCCGGTGCCCCGCAGTGCATGACGGCGATGGAGAAGTTGAGGGACCTGGTCGGGTCCTTCGACTTGGTGGACGTCTGGCGAAATCTCCACCCCGACTCCAGCGCCTTTACTTGGGTGAGGCCTGGAGTTGGATGGTCTAGAGTCGACCGCCTTTACGTGTCTCGAGCGTACGTTTCCTGCGTCCCGGCGGCCTCCATGCGGCCGGTGCCGTGTTCGGACCACCACCGGGTGTGGGCGGAGCTCGCTTCGCTCCGCGCGAGGACGGGTCCGCGTACTGGCACTTTAACAACCGGCTGCTGGAGGACGTGCGGTTCCAGGACTCGTTCCGTCGATTCTGGTCCGACTGGAGAAGGAAGCAGGGGGGCTTCCCCTCCTTGAGGCTATGGTGGGACGTGGGCAAGGCTCACGTCCGCGTCTTCTGTCAAGAGTACGCGAGGGGGTCGACCAAGAGGCGGGCGGCCAGAGTCGGGCGCCTAGAAAAAGAGGTGCTCGACCTGGAAGCCCGTCTCGGTCAAGTCGTCCAGGACCCGGCCCTGCGGACGGTGTACGAAGCGAAGAAGGCCGCGCTGAAGGACCTGCAGCTCGTCGGGTCCCGAGGCGCGTTCGTGAGGTCGCGGATCCGGTTCCTGCGGGATCTGGACCGCAGCTCCCCCTTCTTCTACTCGCTGGAAAAAAGGCAGAGTGTCCGTAAGCAGCTCTTGACGCTGCTGGCCGACGACGGCTCTCTCGTCTCGGATCCGGAGGGCGTCAACAACAGGGCCCGTGAATATTACGGGCTCTGTTCTCTCCGGATCCGTCCAGCGAGGAAGCGCGTAGAGTTTTGTGGGAGGACCTGCCGAAGGTCAGCCCGGAGGGCGCCGAAAATCTGGAAGCTCCGCTAAGCCTGGCGGAGCTGACCGGTGCCCTCGCCCGGCTCTCGAGGGGAAAATCCCCGGGGCTGGACGGGCTGACCGTGGAGTTCCACAGGGCGTTCTGGGACGTCCTGGGGAGCGACTACGCGCGGGTCCTGGGGGAAAGTCTGGCGACCGGGGAGATGCCCCTCTCTTGGCGCAGGGCAGTCATCGTCCTGCTGCCTAAGAAGGGCGATCTCCGCCTCCTTAAGAACTGGCGCCCGGTCTCCCTCCTCAGCACGGACTACAAAATCTTCGCCAGGGCGATGTCTGCTCGCCTTGGTGCCGTGCTGGACCACATGATCCACCCCGACCAGTCCTACACGGTCCCGGGCCGGACAATCCACGATAACATCCATCTGGTCCGGGACCTCATCCATTGTTCCCAGGAGGCTGGTCTGTCGGTCGCCTTCCTATCCCTCGACCAAGAGAAGGCGTTCGACAGGATGGATCACGACTATCTGCTCGGAACTCTGCGCGCTTTTGGGTTCGGGACGCATTTCGTCGCCCGGATCCGACTTTTGTACGCCGCCGCGGAGTGTCTGATTAAGGTTAACGGGTCCTTGACGGCGCCCCTTCGCTTTAGGAGAGGGGTGCGCCAGGGATGCCCCATGTCCGGCCAGTTATACGCCGTTTGCGTGGAGCCTTTCCTGCGCCTCTTGCGGACGAGGTTGACGGGACTGGCTCTGCAAGGGCCGGGCGTGGAGGTCGTCCTCTCGGCTTACGCCGATGACGTGCTCCTCGCGGTAGAGGATCCCGCTGACCTGCGGAGGATGCGTGAGTGCCAGGAGATTTACTCGGCCGCGTCCTCCGCCAGGATCAACTGGGAGAAATGTTCCGGACTCCTGGTGGGTCAGTGGCGGGTGGACTCCCTGCCGGAGGAGCTCAGGCCTTTTGCCTGGAGCACGACCCATCTCCTCTATCTGGGAGTCTACCTTAGCCCCGACGAGGGAGCCTGGCCGGCGAACTGGCAGGAGCTGGAGGCCAAGGTCGCCGCTCGCCTAGGGCGCTGGACAGGACTGCTCCGAGTGCTGTCCTACAGGGGTCGAGCGCTAGTCATAAACCAGCTGGTGGCCGCAATGCTGTGGTACCGGCTGGTCACTTTGACCCCTCCCCCTGCGTTTGTCGCCAAGATACAGAAGAAGCTGGTGGACTTCTTCTGGAACAACAGGAAGCACTGGGTCTCTGCCGCGGTCTTGAGTCTCCCGCTTGAGGAGGGCGGTCAGTCGTTGGTGTGCGTCAGCGCCCAGCTCGCGACTTTCCGTCTTTAGACCCTGCAGAGATACCTTTACGTCGAGCCCCCTCCTAGGTGGTGCGCTCTGGCGAGGTATTTCTTCCGCCAGCAGCGCGACCTCAATTATGACATGCAGCTCCTGTTTGTGAACTTGGGGGGTGCCAGGACCGCCCTCCGGGAGCTGCCTGTCTTTTACAGGGAACTCATCAGGGTCTGGAACAAAGTCTCCACCAAGCGCAGCTCTCCGCCAGCTGGAGTGGCGGCCGTCCTGCAGGAACCGCTGCTCGGGAATCCGTACCTCCACGGCCGAGGTTTTATGTGGCGGTCGGAAGAGAGGGCTGTGGCTGGTGAGGTGACCAGGGTCAGGGACCTGCTCGATGGCGGAGGAGCGGGCTGGATGGCGCCAGACACGCTGGCGCGGCGCCTAAATTCTGCCAACGTCCGCCACGCGGCCGATGCCATCGAGTCGCTAAAAACAGCTCTGGGCCCTGACTCCGTTAGGTGCATCGAGGAGGCTCAAGCACGTGGGGAGATCCCGTCCGAACTGACCCCCGTCCGGACGGAATTCCTCATCGGCGCCAAACCCCAGAACCTCCCTCGGGGGCCGGCGCCTCACAACTTGAGCCGCCTCGGGGAAATCCCCTCCGTGCCTTTCAGTTCCGCGCGGAGGGGTTTCCTGTACGGGCTGCTCCTGCACACCCTCAACTTTGCCATCCTCGCCGGCCGTCCGGACACGCCATGGCGTACCATCTTGCCGTCCGGAGGAGGCGGGGGTCCCCGATAGAGGGCACTCTACGCAGGGGTCCTCCCACTATTCATCGGGGACTTGGCCTGGAGGGTGGTGCACGGAGCAGTGCCGTGCAACAAATTTTTAAGCCGGTTCACGGACTCCCAGGCCGCCTGCAATTTCTGCGGTCTGGAAGAGTCCGTGTTCCATGTTTTTATGGAATGCACAAGGTTGCAGCCCCTGTTTTATTATTTGAAGGGGCTGCTCCTGAAATTCTGGCTGCACTTCAGTCCCACTCTCCTGATCTTTGGGCACCCTGTGCGGAGGGGAGCGGGTAGGTCCGAAGGCCTCCTCGTAGGACTGCTCCTGGGCACGGCCAAGGGTGCCATCAGCCGGTCCAGGCAGCGGGCGGTCGAGGGGGTCGTTCAACCTGACTGCCTGCCTCTCTTCCGCTCTTACATCCGGTCCAGGGTGTCCTTGGAGATGGAGCACGCGGTGTCCACCGGTACGCTCGCGGCCTTCCGCGAGAGGTGGGCACCGGAGGGACTGGAGTGCATCATCACGCCCGGCAACCAAATTTTAATTTGATTTTACGTTTTTAAGTTTAATTTGTTTTAATTGCCGGTGCTTTTAGTGTCCCCCTCCCCTTTTGTAGGGGGCACTGGGGAAAATTGTGATTTTAGCGCCCCAAAAAAAAAACCAAAAAAAGAAAAACACAAAAAAACAAACAAAAAGGGGGAAAAAAAAAAAAAAGGGCCTTGTAAATGTCTGGAGTGTCACCCAGGTCGGGTGGCACCGTTTAATGTTTTATGTTTTTGCAGGTGAACTCCAAAAAGAGTTTCATGCACAAGGAACCAATCGTGGAGCAGTGGAGGCGTGTCCTGCTCAGTTGGAGCTGTGAGCAGTGAGGAGAGGAGCTATCAACTTTTGCTCCTGCCTGGAGAGCCCTGAGACCAGCCCAGGAATAGGAGGAAAGGGCTAGCTTGCTACCCATTCAACATCCGGAGGGAGAGGAAGAGAGCTGAACAATTATCATTTATTACAACTACAGAGAGTTGGAGAGAGGGGGAAAGAACAACCTGAGGAAACACCATCCAGTGTGGAAGGAGGGAGAGTCATTTCCACATCTTCGACAGGTGGGTGTGTTTTGGTGCATTCCCCAATAGACTTTGTTGTATCGGTGGGGGGAGGAAAGAAGATAACTTGAGGGCCGGAACATCGCGGGGGGTGTGTGTGTGGGGGCCTTGCTTACAACTAGGCCCCACACACAATTGAAACACCCCTCCCCCCCATTGCCGAGCCTGGGATAGCTGGAGCTACCTGGCTGAAGAATATTTAATCACCTATTGAACATCGTTAGGAGTGTGTGCCTGGGTGGCTCCAGCTGCCCCAGGTGAAGACATCTTCTGCCCCCACCTGAAGACCACCCCAAAGACTGTGCTTTGTTTTTTTGCCATCTGGGGAGTGCACCCACCCATTGCTGTGAGGGGAGACCTGCCCTCGCAGCCTCCCTCTTTCCCACACCCCTCTCTCTATCTCTATCTCTCTCTCTCTGTCTCTCCCCTCTCTCTCTGAGAGCCCTTCCTCCTAATTTAAAAAAAAAACAATTAAGACACTGAGCAGAGGGAACAAGGCCCCTCCCCAATCATTAACTAGGGGAGAGGTGTGCCTCTTTCAGAGCTCCCTCTGTTCAAACACCAACGAGGCTAATAAAGACCATTAAGGCCTGTGACTTTGGGGTGGGTGTAGCCCTTAAAGGGACCCCGTGATGGCGACCCCATCCACGCCGGTGGCAGGGCCAGCGAAGACATATGCGCAGGTGGCAACCGCTTCCACGGCACCTCCTGCGCCACCCGCTGCCCTGCCACCATTCAGACTCATTACAAAAAAACACGGGGTCAAGAGCTACACTCACCCCACAATGAGCATTGAGGAGTGCGTGCGGGCGATGGCTGGGGTAGTCGGCCCCTCGGCCATTGTCGCAGCCTCCAAGATGTCTGGGAAGGCCGTGTTCTTCCTGGGGTCGGAGCGGGCGGTGTCCCTGGCCCTCGAAAAGGGGCTCACGGTGGGCGGGACGTTCCTGCCGGTGGATCCTCTCGAGGCCACCGCGCAGAGGGTCATCGTATCGAACGTCCCGCCCTTTGTTCCCGCTGAGCTCCTCCTCCCTCACCTACACCAACTGGGGGAGGTAAGGTCGGGGATCAACCCCATACCGCTCGGCCTCAGGGAGAACAGCCTGCGCCACGTGTTCTACTTCCGCCGCCAGCTCTTTGTCCGGCTGGCGCGGGAGGAGACAACCGAGGGTTACTTTAATGTGGTGCACGAGGGGACTGCCTACCGCGTCTTCTGGACGTCGGACGGCGTGCGGTGCCCCGCCTCCAAGGCCGCCAAACCACCGAAGGCGGCCAAGGCTGGCGCCGCCGCCACCCCTCCCCCTAGTTGCGTCCGCGTGCCGGGAGCCATGGGTGCGCGGGCATCGTCGGGGGCCTTTGTTTTCACGGCCTCTGGCGGGGGGGAGGGAGAGCGTCCGACCGGTAAGAAGGCGCGGAAGAAGGCAAAACACCCAGAGGCGGATCCCCTCAGTGTGCCAGAAAATTTGACCACCGCGCTCAGCCCAACCCCGTCACCGGCGAGCGTGGGGTGCCCTGAGCCCGTGCCTGAGCCCTTGACCAATACCGCAGAGGGGCCCGGGCGCGGGCAAGAAAAGGAAAAGGGGGGGGCGGAGCGGGAGGCTTCGGCAGACATGGAGGTCTCCCTGCCTCCGCGCGCCCCCAGGAACAAAAAGAGGCACCGCCCCAATGAGGCGGAGGGGGAACAACATCCCTCCGCGGAGGAGGCGGTGCCCGCCGCGTGTCCCGCGTCCCCCACCAGCGCTCCCAAATTGCGCTGTAGGCGAGAGGAGTCTGTCCCCGGGGAGGGTGAGGCAGTCGAGGCTGCCCAGCCGCTGCCTCCTGGGGATGGAGTGGAAGATCTGCCTGTCGTGGGGGGCGTGGGGCCAGCGGAAGAATGCATTGCCGCCGGGCCGGGCGTCCCGGGGACTGAGGCGGGCGGGACCGAAAAGGCCGAACCTGAGCCCGCCCAGCTATTAATCAACTGCCCCCGGGAGTCGCTCGACCCGGCAGAAACACAAATGAGTGATTTTAATGAAACTGTAGATGCTGGGCCGGGGGGTGGCAGCGGGGAGGGGGAGGAACACCCACCCTCGCCTCTTGCTGTGGAGCTGGAGCACTTGGAGAGCCTGGGGATTTCCTATGGCCGGGTCTCTCCTTGTTCCCCGGTTCCTGGGGCGGAGGGGGAGCCCCTTCCGCTGTCATTTCCTGACCCAGCACCATTTTTAAAAGAGCCCAGTGGGGACTCCTCTGCCGACGATCCTGGGGGTGGGATCGGGGCAGAGCCAGGGCCGGTTGGAGCGGCCGGTTCATTTGCCGTACCTTGTGCGGTCGATGGGCCGGCTGCTGGCGGCCACCTCCCGGAGGAGGACGGGGACTCGGTGGGGGACGCGGGTGAAGACCTAGAGACCACCGCCAGTGAGGCGGTGAATCTGCTCGCGGCCGCCGCCGAGACCATCCTCATTCCTGCAAAGGAACTCCGGGACTTTTTGGCCCAGAGCCGGGGTCGCTGCAACCAAGCCCGACTGGCCCTGGTAAAATGGTCCGAGCCAGAGCTGATCAAGGGGTCCGTCCGCGCAGCCGTCAAAACCTTGGCCGCGGGCGGGCCCTTGACAAAGGCGCAACACCTTGAGCTGCGCGAGCTCGAGGGTCTCCTCGCTGGGCTGCGGAGGGAGCGGAGTTCAACAAGAGACTCCGCTCCCTCCCCCACAATAGGTTAAGGTAGAGGTTGCACTATGCTTTTGCCATGAAGATAACCATAGCCAGCCTCAACATCAACGGCGGCAGAGGGGCACGCCGTAGATTTGACAATTTTTCGCTCCTGCGGGAGGGGAAATATGCGGTGTGCTTCCTGCAAGAAACCCACACCGTTCCGGGAGACGAAGCCACGTGGCTCCTGGAATGGCAAGGAGAGGTCCGCATGAGCCACCTCACCGCCATTTCTAGTGGGGTGGCCATCTTGCTAGGCCCGCATTTTCAGCCGGAGATCTTGGGGGTCGAGGAGCCCGTGCCAGGCCGCTTGCTGCACGTAACGGTTCGCCTGGGGGACGTGCCGCTCCATCTCGTGAACGTGTACGCCCCTCAGCCCGGCCCGCAGCAAACGCGCTTCTTTGAAGAGGTGTCCGCTCTTCTTGGCTCCGTCGACGTCGGCGACTGCATTGTCCTCGGGGGGGATTTTAACTGCACCCTCGAGGTGAGGGACCGCTCCGGTGCCCCGCAGTGCATGACGGCGATGGAGAAGTTGAGGGACCTGGTCGGGTCCTTCGACTTGGTGGACGTCTGGCGAAATCTCCACCCCGACTCCAGCGCCTTTACTTGGGTGAGGCCTGGAGTTGGATGGTCTAGAGTCGACCGCCTTTACGTGTCTCGAGCGTACGTTTCCTGCGTCCCGGCGGCCTCCATGCGGCCGGTGCCGTGTTCGGACCACCACCGGGTGTGGGCGGAGCTCGCTTCGCTCCGCGCGAGGACGGGTCCGCGTACTGGCACTTTAACAACCGGCTGCTGGAGGACGTGCGGTTCCAGGACTCGTTCCGTCGATTCTGGTCCGACTGGAGAAGGAAGCAGGGGGGCTTCCCCTCCTTGAGGCTATGGTGGGACGTGGGCAAGGCTCACGTCCGCGTCTTCTGTCAAGAGTACGCGAGGGGGTCGACCAAGAGGCGGGCGGCCAGAGTCGGGCGCCTAGAAAAAGAGGTGCTCGACCTGGAAGCCCGTCTCGGTCAAGTCGTCCAGGACCCGGCCCTGCGGACGGTGTACGAAGCGAAGAAGGCCGCGCTGAAGGACCTGCAGCTCGTCGGGTCCCGAGGCGCGTTCGTGAGGTCGCGGATCCGGTTCCTGCGGGATCTGGACCGCAGCTCCCCCTTCTTCTACTCGCTGGAAAAAAGGCAGAGTGTCCGTAAGCAGCTCTTGACGCTGCTGGCCGACGACGGCTCTCTCGTCTCGGATCCGGAGGGCGTCAACAACAGGGCCCGTGAATATTACGGGCTCTGTTCTCTCCGGATCCGTCCAGCGAGGAAGCGCGTAGAGTTTTGTGGGAGGACCTGCCGAAGGTCAGCCCGGAGGGCGCCGAAAATCTGGAAGCTCCGCTAAGCCTGGCGGAGCTGACCGGTGCCCTCGCCCGGCTCTCGAGGGGAAAATCCCCGGGGCTGGACGGGCTGACCGTGGAGTTCCACAGGGCGTTCTGGGACGTCCTGGGGAGCGACTACGCGCGGGTCCTGGGGGAAAGTCTGGCGACCGGGGAGATGCCCCTCTCTTGGCGCAGGGCAGTCATCGTCCTGCTGCCTAAGAAGGGCGATCTCCGCCTCCTTAAGAACTGGCGCCCGGTCTCCCTCCTCAGCACGGACTACAAAATCTTCGCCAGGGCGATGTCTGCTCGCCTTGGTGCCGTGCTGGACCACATGATCCACCCCGACCAGTCCTACACGGTCCCGGGCCGGACAATCCACGATAACATCCATCTGGTCCGGGACCTCATCCATTGTTCCCAGGAGGCTGGTCTGTCGGTCGCCTTCCTATCCCTCGACCAAGAGAAGGCGTTCGACAGGATGGATCACGACTATCTGCTCGGAACTCTGCGCGCTTTCGGGTTCGGGACGCATTTCGTCGCCCGGATCCGACTTTTGTACGCCGCCGCGGAGTGTCTGATTAAGGTTAACGGGTCCTTGACGGCGCCCCTTCGCTTTAGGAGAGGGGTGCGCCAGGGATGCCCCATGTCCGGCCAGTTATACGCCGTTTGCGTGGAGCCTTTCCTGCGCCTCTTGCGGACGAGGTTGACGGGACTGGCTCTGCAAGGGCCGGGCGTGGAGGTCGTCCTCTCGGCTTACGCCGATGACGTGCTCCTCGCGGTAGAGGATCCCGCTGACCTGCGGAGGATGCGTGAGTGCCAGGAGATTTACTCGGCCGCGTCCTCCGCCAGGATCAACTGGGAGAAATGTTCCGGACTCCTGGTGGGTCAGTGGCGGGTGGACTCCCTGCCGGAGGAGCTCAGGCCTTTTGCCTGGAGCACGACCCATCTCCTCTATCTGGGAGTCTACCTTAGCCCCGACGAGGGAGCCTGGCCGGCGAACTGGCAGGAGCTGGAGGCCAAGGTCGCCGCTCGCCTAGGGCGCTGGACAGGACTGCTCCGAGTGCTGTCCTACAGGGGTCGAGCGCTAGTCATAAACCAGCTGGTGGCCGCAATGCTGTGGTACCGGCTGGTCACTTTGACCCCTCCCCCTGCGTTTGTCGCCAAGATACAGAAGAAGCTGGTGGACTTCTTCTGGAACAACAGGAAGCACTGGGTCTCTGCCGCGGTCTTGAGTCTCCCGCTTGAGGAGGGCGGTCAGTCGTTGGCGTGCGTCAGCGCCCAGCTCGCGACTTTCCGTCTTTAGACCCTGCAGAGATACCTTTACGTCGAGCCCCCTCCTAGGTGGTGCGCTCTGGCGAGGTATTTCTTCCGCCAGCAGCGCGACCTCAATTATGACACGCAGCTCCTGTTTGTGAACTTGGGGGGTGCCAGGACCGCCCTCCGGGAGCTGCCTGTCTTTTACAGGGAACTCATCAGGGTCTGGAACAAAGTCTCCACCAAGCGCAGCTCTCCGCCGGCTGGAGTGGCGGCCGTCCTGCAGGAACCGCTGCTCGGGAATCCGTACCTCCACGGCCGAGGTTTTATGTGGCGGTCGGAAGAGAGGGCTGTGGCTGGTGAGGTGACCAGGGTCAGGGACCTGCTCGATGGCGGAGGAGCGGGCTGGATGGCGCCAGACACGCTGGCGCGGCGCCTAAATTCTGCCAACGTCCGCCACGCGGCCGATGCCATCGAGTCGCTAAAAACAGCTCTGGGCCCTGACTCCGTTAGGTGCATCGAGGAGGCTCAAGCACGTGGGGAGATCCCGTCCGAACTGACCCCCGTCCGGACGGAATTCCTCATCGGCGCCAAACCCCAGAACCTCCCTCGGGGGCCGGCGCCTCACAACTTGAGCCGCCTCGGGGAAATCCCCTCCGTGCCTTTCAGTTCCGCGCGGAGGGGTTTCCTGTACGGGCTGCTCCTGCACACCCTCAACTTTGCCATCCTCGCCGGCCGTCCGGACACGCCATGGCGTACCATCTTGCCGTCCGGAGGAGGCGGGGGTCCCCGATAGAGGGCACTCTACGCAGGGGTCCTCCCACTATTCATCGGGGACTTGGCCTGGAGGGTGGTGCACGGAGCAGTGCCGTGCAACAAATTTTTAAGCCGGTTCACGGACTCCCAGGCCGCCTGCAATTTCTGCGGTCTGGAAGAGTCCGTGTTCCATGTTTTTATGGAATGCACAAGGTTGCAGCCCCTGTTTTATTATTTGAAGGGGCTGCTCCTGAAATTCTGGCTGCACTTCAGTCCCACTCTCCTGATCTTTGGGCACCCTGTGCGGAGGGGAGCGGGTAGGTCCGAAGGCCTCCTCGTAGGACTGCTCCTGGGCACGGCCAAGGGTGCCATCAGCCGGTCCAGGCAGCGGGCGGTCGAGGGGGTCGTTCAACCTGACTGCCTGCCTCTCTTCCGCTCTTACATCCGGTCCAGGGTGTCCTTGGAGATGGAGCACGCGGTGTCCACCGGTACGCTCGCGGCCTTCCGCGAGAGGTGGGCACCGGAGGGACTGGAGTGCATCATCACGCCCGGCAACCAAATTTTAATTTGATTTTACGTTTTTAAGTTTAATTTGTTTTAATTGCCGGTGCTTTTAGTGTCCCCCTCCCCTTTTGTAGGGGGCACTGGGGAAAATTGTGATTTTAGCGCCCCAAAAAAAAAACCAAAAAAAGAAAAACACAAAAAAACAAACAAAAAGGGGGAAAAAAAAAAAAAAGGGCCTTGTAAATGTCTGGAGTGTCACCCAGGTCGGGTGGCACCGTTTAATGTTTTATGTTTTTGCAGGTGAACTCCAAAAAGAGTTTCATGCACAAGGAACCAATCGTGGAGCAGTGGAGGCGTGTCCTGCTCAGTTGGAGCTGTGAGCAGTGAGGAGAGGAGCTATCAACTTTTGCTCCTGCCTGGAGAGCCCTGAGACCAGCCCAGGAATAGGAGGAAAGGGCTAGCTTGCTACCCATTCAACATCCGGAGGGAGAGGAAGAGAGCTGAACAATTATCATTTATTACAACTACAGAGAGTTGGAGAGAGGGGGAAAGAACAACCTGAGGAAACACCATCCAGTGTGGAAGGAGGGAGAGTCATTTCCACATCTTCGACAGGTGGGTGTGTTTTGGTGCATTCCCCAATAGACTTTGTTGTATCGGTGGGGGGAGGAAAGAAGATAACTTGAGGGCCGGAACATCGCGGGGGGTGTGTGTGTGGGGGCCTTGCTTACAACTAGGCCCCACACACAATTGAAACACCCCTCCCCCCCATTGCCTAGCCTGGGATAGCTGGAGCTACCTGGCTGAAGAATATTTAATCACCTATTGAACATCGTTAGGAGTGTGTGCCTGGGTGGCTCCAGCTGCCCCAGGTGAAGACATCTTCTGCCCCCACCTGAAGACCACCCCAAAGACTGTGCTTTGTTTTTTTGCCATCTGGGGAGTGCACCCACCCATTGCTGTGAGGGGAGACCTGCCCTCGCAGCCTCCCTCTTTCCCACACCCCTCTCTCTATCTCTATCTCTCTCTCTCTGTCTCTCCCCTCTCTCTCTGAGAGCCCTTCCTCCTAATTTAAAAAAAAAACAATTAAGACACTGAGCAGAGGGAACAAGGCCCCTCCCCAATCATTAACTAGGGGAGAGGTGTGCCTCTTTCAGAGCTCCCTCTGTTCAAACACCAACGAGGCTAATAAAGACCATTAAGGCCTGTGACTTTGGGGTGGGTGTAGCCCTTAAAGGGACCCCGTGATAGCGACCCCATCCACGCCGGTGGCAGGGCCAGCGAAGACATATGCGCAGGTGGCAACCGCTTCCACGGCACCTCCTGCGCCACCCGCTGCCCTGCCACCATTCAGACTCATTACAAAAAAACACGGGGTCAAGAGCTACACTCACCCCACAATGAGCATTGAGGAGTGCGTGCGGGCGATGGCTGGGGTAGTCGGCCCCTCGGCCATTGTCGCAGCCTCCAAGATGTCTGGGAAGGCCGTGTTCTTCCTGGGGTCGGAGCGGGCGGTGTCCCTGGCCCTCGAAAAGGGGCTCACGGTGGGCGGGACGTTCCTGCCGGTGGATCCTCTCGAGGCCACCGCGCAGAGGGTCATCGTATCGAACGTCCCGCCCTTTGTTCCCGCTGAGCTCCTCCTCCCTCACCTACACCAACTGGGGGAGGTAAGGTCGGGGATCAACCCCATACCGCTTGGCCTCAGGGAGAACAGCCTGCGCCATGTGTTCTCCTTCCACCGCCAGCTCTTTGTCCGGCTGGCGCGGGAGGAGACAACCGAGGGTTACTTTAATGTGGTGCACGAGGGGACTGCCTACCGCGTCTTCTGGACGTCGGACGGCGTGCGGTGCCATGCCTGTAGGGAGGTGGGGCACGTTCGCAAGAACTGCCCCGCCTCCAAGGCCGCCAAACCACCGAAGGCGGCCAAGGCTGGCGCCGCCGCCACCCCTCCCCCTAGTTGCGTCCGCGTGCCGGGAGCCATGGGTGCGCGGGCATCGTCGGGGGCCTTTGTTTTCACGGCCTCTGGCGGGGGGGAGGGAGAGCGTCCGACCGGTAAGAAGGCGCGGAAGAAGGCAAAACACCCAGAGGCGGATCCCCTCAGTGTGCCAGAAAATTTGACCACCGCGCTCAGCCCAACCCCGTCACCGGCGAGCGTGGGGTGCCCTGAGCCCGTGCCTGAGCCCTTGACCAATACCGCAGAGGGGCCCGGGCGCGGGCAAGAAAAGGAAAAGGGGGGGGCGGAGCGGGAGGCTTCGGCAGACATGGAGGTCTCCCTGCCTCCGCGCGCCCCCAGGAACAAAAAGAGGCACCGCCCCAATGAGGCGGAGGGGGAACAACATCCCTCCGCGGAGGAGACGGTGCCCGCCGCGTGTCCCGTGTCCCCCACCAGCGCTCCCAAATTGCGCTGTAGGCGAGAGGAGTCTGTCCCCGGGGAGGGTGAGGCAGTCGAGGCTGCCCAGCCGCTGCCTCCTGGGGATGGAGTGGAAGATCTGCCTGTCGTGGGGGGCGTGGGGCCAGCGGAAGAATGCATTGCCGCCGGGCCGGGCGTCCCGGGGACTGAGGCGGGCGGGACCGAAAAGGCCGAACCTGAGCCCGCCCAGCTATTAATCAACTGCCCCCGGGAGTCGCTCGACCCGGCAGAAACACAAATGAGTGATTTTAATGAAACTGTAGATGCTGGGCCGGGGGGTGGCAGCGGGGAGGGGGAGGAACACCCACCCTCGCCTCTTGCTGTGGAGCTGGAGCACTTGGAGAGCCTGGGGATTTCCTATGGCTGGGTCTCTCCTTGTTCCCCGGTTCCTGACCCAGCACCATTTTTAAAAGAGCCCAGTGGGGACTCCTCTGCCGACGATCCTGGGGGTGGGATCGGGGCAGAGCCAGGGCCGGTTGGAGCGGCCGGTTCATTTGCCGTACCTTGTGCGGTCGATGGGCCGGCTGCTGGCGGCCACCTCCCGGAGGAGGACGGGGACTCGGTGGGGGACGCGGGTGAAGACCTAGAGACCACCGCCAGCGAGGCGGTGGATCTGCTCGCGGCCGCCGCCGAGACCATCCTCATTCCTGCAAAGGAACTCCGGGACTTTTTGGCCCAGAGCCGGGGTCGCTGCAACCAAGCCCGACTGGCCCTGGAAAAATGGTCCGAGCCAGAGCTGATCAAGGGGTCCGTCCGCGCCGCCGTCAAAACCTTGGCCGCGGGCGGGCCCTTGACAAAGGCGCAACACCTTGAGCTGCGCGAGCTCGAGGGTCTCCTCGCTGGGCTGCGGAGGGAGCGGAGTTCAACAAAAGACTCCGCTCCCTCCCCCACAATAGGTTAAGGTAGAGGTTGCACTATGCTTTTGCCATGAAGATAACCATAGCCAGCCTCAACATCAACGGCGGCAGAGGGGCACGCCGTAGATTTGACAATTTTTCGCTCCTGCGGGAGGGGAAATATGCGGTGTGCTTCCTGCAAGAAACCCACACCGTTCCGGGAGACGAAGCCACGTGGCTCCTGGAATGGCAAGGAGAGGTCCGCATGAGCCACCTCACCGCCATTTCTAGTGGGGTGGCCATCTTGCTAGGCCCGCATTTTCAGCCGGAGATCTTGGGGGTCGAGGAGCCCGTGCCAGGCCGCTTGCTGCACGTAACGGTTCGCCTGGGGGACGTGCCGCTCCATCTCGTGAACGTGTACGCCCCTCAGCCCGGCCCGCAGCAAACGCGCTTCTTTGAAGAGGTGTCCGCTCTTCTTGGCTCCGTCGACGTCGGCGACTGCATTGTCCTCGGGGGGGATTTTAACTGCACCCTCGAGGTGAGGGACCGCTCCGGTGCCCCGCAGTGCATGACGGCGATGGAGAAGTTGAGGGACCTGGTCGGGTCCTTCGACTTGGTGGACGTCTGGCGAAATCTCCACCCCGACTCCAGCGCCTTTACTTGGGTGAGGCCTGGAGTTGGATGGTCTAGAGTCGACCGCCTTTACGTGTCTCGAGCGTACGTTTCCTGCGTCCCGGCGGCCTCCATGCGGCCGGTGCCGTGTTCGGACCACCACCGGGTGTGGGCGGAGCTCGCTTCGCTCCGCGCGAGGACGGGTCCGCGTACTGGCACTTTAACAACCGGCTGCTGGAGGACGTGCGGTTCCAGGACTCGTTCCGTCGATTCTGGTCCGACTGGAGAAGGAAGCAGGGGGGCTTCCCCTCCTTGAGGCTATGGTGGGACGTGGGCAAGGCTCACGTCCGCGTCTTCTGTCAAGAGTACGCGAGGGGGTCGACCAAGAGGCGGGCGGCCAGAGTCGGGCGCCTAGAAAAAGAGGTGCTCGACCTGGAAGCCCGTCTCGGTCAAGTCGTCCAGGACCCGGCCCTGCGGACGGTGTACGAAGCGAAGAAGGCCGCGCTGAAGGACCTGCAGCTCGTCGGGTCCCGAGGCGCGTTCGTGAGGTCGCGGATCCGGTTCCTGCGGGATCTGGACCGCAGCTCCCCCTTCTTCTACTCGCTGGAAAAAAGGCAGAGTGTCCGTAAGCAGCTCTTGACGCTGCTGGCCGACGACGGCTCTCTCGTCTCGGATCCGGAGGGCGTCAACAACAGGGCCCGTGAATATTACGGGCTCTGTTCTCTCCGGATCCGTCCAGCGAGGAAGCGCGTAGAGTTTTGTGGGAGGACCTGCCGAAGGTCAGCCCGGAGGGCGCCGAAAATCTGGAAGCTCCGCTAAGCCTGGCGGAGCTGACCGGTGCCCTCGCCCGGCTCTCGAGGGGAAAATCCCCGGGGCTGGACGGGCTGACCGTGGAGTTCCACAGGGCGTTCTGGGACGTCCTGGGGAGCGACTACGCGCGGGTCCTGGGGGAAAGTCTGGCGACCGGGGAGATGCCCCTCTCTTGGCGCAGGGCAGTCATCGTCCTGCTGCCTAAGAAGGGCGATCTCCGCCTCCTTAAGAACTGGCGCCCGGTCTCCCTCCTCAGCACGGACTACAAAATCTTCGCCAGGGCGATGTCTGCTCGCCTTGGTGCCGTGCTGGACCACATGATCCACCCCGACCAGTCCTACACGGTCCCGGGCCGGACAATCCACGATAACATCCATCTGGTCCGGGACCTCATCCATTGTTCCCAGGAGGCTGGTCTGTCGGTCGCCTTCCTATCCCTCGACCAAGAGAAGGCGTTCGACAGGATGGATCACGACTATCTGCTCGGAACTCTGCGCGCTTTTGGGTTCGGGACGCATTTCGTCGCCCGGATCCGACTTTTGTACGCCGCCGCGGAGTGTCTGATTAAGGTTAACGGGTCCTTGACGGCGCCCCTTCGCTTTAGGAGAGGGGTGCGCCAGGGATGCCCCATGTCCGGCCAGTTATACGCCGTTTGCGTGGAGCCTTTCCTGCGCCTCTTGCGGACGAGGTTGACGGGACTGGCTCTGCAAGGGCCGGGCGTGGAGGTCCCGCTGACCTGCGGAGGATGCGTGAGTGCCAGGAGATTTACTCGGCCGCGTCCTCCGCCAGGATCAACTGGGAGAAATGTTCCGGACTCCTGGTGGGTCAGTGGCGGGTGGACTCCCTGCCGGAGGAGCTCAGGCCTTTTGCCTGGAGCACGACCCATCTCCTCTATCTGGGAGTCTACCTTAGCCCCGACGAGGGAGCCTGGCCGGCGAACTGGCAGGAGCTGGAGGCCAAGGTCGCCGCTCGCCTAGGGCGCTGGACAGGACTGCTCCGAGTGCTGTCCTACAGGGGTCGAGCGCTAGTCATAAACCAGCTGGTGGCCGCAATGCTGTGGTACCGGCTGGTCACTTTGACCCCTCCCCCTGCGTTTGTCGCCAAGATACAGAAGAAGCTGGTGGACTTCTTCTGGAACAACAGGAAGCACTGGGTCTCTGCCGCGGTCTTGAGTCTCCCGCTTGAGGAGGGCGGTCAGTCGTTGGCGTGCGTCAGCGCCCAGCTCGCGACTTTCCGTCTTTAGACCCTGCAGAGATACCTTTACGTCGAGCCCCCTCCTAGGTGGTGCGCTCTGGCGAGGTATTTCTTCCGCCAGCAGCGCGACCTCAATTATGACACGCAGCTCCTGTTTGTGAACTTGGGGGGTGCCAGGACCGCCCTCCGGGAGCTGCCTGTCTTTTACAGGGAACTCATCAGGGTCTGGAACAAAGTCTCCACCAAGCGCAGCTCTCCGCCGGCTGGAGTGGCGGCCGTCCTGCAGGAACCGCTGCTCGGGAATCCGTACCTCCACGGCCGAGGTTTTATGTGGCGGTCGGAAGAGAGGGCTGTGGCTGGTGAGGTGACCAGGGTCAGGGACCTGCTCGATGGCGGAGGAGCGGGCTGGATGGCGCCAGACACGCTGGCGCGGCGCCTAAATTCTGCCAACGTCCGCCACGCGGCCGATGCCATCGAGTCGCTAAAAACAGCTCTGGGCCCTGACTCCGTTAGGTGCATCGAGGAGGCTCAAGCACGTGGGGAGATCCCGTCCGAACTGACCCCCGTCCGGACGGAATTCCTCATCGGCGCCAAACCCCAGAACCTCCCTCGGGGGCCGGCGCCTCACAACTTGAGCCGCCTCGGGGAAATCCCCTCCGTGCCTTTCAGTTCCGCGCGGAGGGGTTTCCTGTACGGGCTGCTCCTGCACACCCTCAACTTTGCCATCCTCGCCGGCCGTCCGGACACGCCATGGCGTACCATCTTGCCGTCCGGAGGAGGCGGGGGTCCCCGATAGAGGGCACTCTACGCAGGGGTCCTCCCACTATTCATCGGGGACTTGGCCTGGAGGGTGGTGCACGGAGCAGTGCCGTGCAACAAATTTTTAAGCCGGTTCACGGACTCCCAGGCCGCCTGCAATTTCTGCGGTCTGGAAGAGTCCGTGTTCCATGTTTTTATGGAATGCACAAGGTTGCAGCCCCTGTTTTATTATTTGAAGGGGCTGCTCCTGAAATTCTGGCTGCACTTCAGTCCCACTCTCCTGATCTTTGGGCACCCTGTGCGGAGGGGAGCGGGTAGGTCCGAAGGCCTCCTCGTAGGACTGCTCCTGGGCACGGCCAAGGGTGCCATCAGCCGGTCCAGGCAGCGGGCGGTCGAGGGGGTCGTTCAACCTGACTGCCTGCCTCTCTTCCGCTCTTACATCCGGTCCAGGGTGTCCTTGGAGATGGAGCACGCGGTGTCCACCGGTACGCTCGCGGCCTTCCGCGAGAGGTGGGCACCGGAGGGACTGGAGTGCATCATCACGCCCGGCAACCAAATTTTAATTTGATTTTACGTTTTTAAGTTTAATTTGTTTTAATTGCCGGTGCTTTTAGTGTCCCCCTCCCCTTTTGTAGGGGGCACTGGGGAAAATTGTGATTTTAGCGCCCCAAAAAAAAAACCAAAAAAAGAAAAACACAAAAAAACAAACAAAAAGGGGGAAAAAAAAAAAAAAGGGCCTTGTAAATGTCTGGAGTGTCACCCAGGTCGGGTGGCACCGTTTAATGTTTTATGTTTTTGCAGGTGAACTCCAAAAAGAGTTTCATGCACAAGGAACCAATCGTGGAGCAGTGGAGGCGTGTCCTGCTCAGTTGGAGCTGTGAGCAGTGAGGAGAGGAGCTATCAACTTTTGCTCCTGCCTGGAGAGCCCTGAGACCAGCCCAGGAATAGGAGGAAAGGGCTAGCTTGCTACCCATTCAACATCCGGAGGGAGAGGAAGAGAGCTGAACAATTATCATTTATTACAACTACAGAGAGTTGGAGAGAGGGGGAAAGAACAACCTGAGGAAACACCATCCAGTGTGGAAGGAGGGAGAGTCATTTCCACATCTTCGACAGGTGGGTGTGTTTTGGTGCATTCCCCAATAGACTTTGTTGTATCGGTGGGGGGAGGAAAGAAGATAACTTGAGGGCCGGAACATCGCGGGGGGTGTGTGTGTGGGGGCCTTGCTTACAACTAGGCCCCACACACAATTGAAACACCCCTCCCCCCCATTGCCGAGCCTGGGATAGCTGGAGCTACCTGGCTGAAGAATATTTAATCACCTATTGAACATCGTTAGGAGTGTGTGCCTGGGTGGCTCCAGCTGCCCCAGGTGAAGACATCTTCTGCCCCCACCTGAAGACCACCCCAAAGACTGTGCTTTGTTTTTTTGCCATCTGGGGAGTGCACCCACCCATTGCTGTGAGGGGAGACCTGCCCTCGCAGCCTCCCTCTTTCCCACACCCCTCTCTCTATCTCTATCTCTCTCTCTCTGTCTCTCCCCTCTCTCTCTGAGAGCCCTTCCTCCTAATTTAAAAAAAAAACAATTAAGACACTGAGCAGAGGGAACAAGGCCCCTCCCCAATCATTAACTAGGGGAGAGGTGTGCCTCTTTCAGAGCTCCCTCTGTTCAAACACCAACGAGGCTAATAAAGACCATTAAGGCCTGTGACTTTGGGGTGGGTGTAGCCCTTAAAGGGACCCCGTGATGGCGACCCCATCCACGCCGGTGGCAGGGCCAGCGAAGACATATGCGCAGGTGGCAACCGCTTCCACGGCACCTCCTGCGCCACCCGCTGCCCTGCCACCATTCAGACTCATTACAAAAAAACACGGGGTCAAGAGCTACACTCACCCCACAATGAGCATTGAGGAGTGCGTGCGGGCGATGGCTGGGGTAGTCGGCCCCTCGGCCATTGTCGCAGCCTCCAAGATGTCTGGGAAGGCCGTGTTCTTCCTGGGGTCGGAGCGGGCGGTGTCCCTGGCCCTCGAAAAGGGGCTCACGGTGGGCGGGACGTTCCTGCCGGTGGATCCTCTCGAGGCCACCGCGCAGAGGGTCATCGTATCGAACGTCCCGCCCTTTGTTCCCGCTGAGCTCCTCCTCCCTCACCTACACCAACTGGGGGAGGTAAGGTCGGGGATCAACCCCATACCGCTCGGCCTCAGGGAGAACAGCCTGCGCCACGTGTTCTACTTCCGCCGCCAGCTCTTTGTCCGGCTGGCGCGGGAGGAGACAACCGAGGGTTACTTTAATGTGGTGCACGAGGGGACTGCCTACCGCGTCTTCTGGACGTCGGACGGCGTGCGGTGCCATGCCTGTAGGGAGGTGGGCACGTTCGCAAGAACTGCCCCGCCTCCAAGGCCGCCAAACCACCGAAGGCGGCCAAGGCTGGCGCCGCCGCCACCCCTCCCCCTAGTTGCGTCCGCGTGCCGGGAGCCATGGGTGCGCGGGCATCGTCGGGGGCCTTTGTTTTCACGGCCTCTGGCGGGGGGGAGGGAGAGCGTCCGACCGGTAAGAAGGCGCGGAAGAAGGCAAAACACCCAGAGGCGGATCCCCTCAGTGTGCCAGAAAATTTGACCACCGCGCTCAGCCCAACCCCGTCACCGGCGAGCGTGGGGTGCCCTGAGCCCGTGCCTGAGCCCTTGACCAATACCGCAGAGGGGCCCGGGTGCGGGCAAGAAAAGGAAAAGGGGGGGGCGGAGCGGGAGGCTTCGGCAGACATGGAGGTCTCCCTGCCTCCGCGCGCCCCCAGGAACAAAAAGAGGCACCGCCCCAATGAGGCGGAGGGGGAACAACATCCCTCCGCGGAGGAGGCGGTGCCCGCCGCGTGTCCCGCGTCCCCCACCAGCGCTCCCAAATTGCGCTGCAGGCGCGAGGAGTCTGTCCCCGGGGAGGGTGAGGCAGTCGAGGCTGCCCAGCCGCTGCCTCCTGGGGATGGAGTGGAAGATCTGCCTGTCGTGGGGGGCGTGGGGCCAGCGGAAGAATGCATTGCCGCCGGGCCGGGCGTCCCGGGGACTGAGGCGGGCGGGACCGAAAAGGCCGAACCTGAGCCCGCCCAGCTATTAATCAACTGCCCCCGGGAGTCGCTCGACCCGGCAGAAACACAAATGAGTGATTTTAATGAAACTGTAGATGCTGGGCCGGGGGGTGGCAGCGGGGAGGGGGAGGAACACCCACCCTCGCCTCTTGCTGTGGAGCTGGAGCACTTGGAGAGCCTGGGGATTTCCTATGGCCGGGTCTCTCCTTGTTCCCCGGTTCCTGACCCAGCACCATTTTTAAAAGAGCCCAGTGGGGACTCCTCTGCCGACGATCCTGGGGGTGGGATCGGGGCAGAGCCAGGGCCGGTTGGAGCGGCCGGTTCATTTGCCGTACCTTGTGCGGTCGATGGGCCGGCTGCTGGCGGCCACCTCCCGGAGGAGGACGGGGACTCGGTGGGGGACGCGGGTGAAGACCTAGAGACCACCGCCAGCGAGGCGGTGAATCTGCTCGCGGCCGCCGCCGAGACCATCCTCATTCCTGCAAAGGAACTCCGGGACTTTTTGGCCCAGAGCCGGGGTCGCTGCAACCAAGCCCGACTGGCCCTGGAAAAATGGTCCGAGCCAGAGCTGATCAAGGGGTCCGTCCGCGCCGCCGTCAAAACCTTGGCCGCGGGCGGGCCCTTGACAAAGGCGCAACACCTTGAGCTGCGCGAGCTCGAGGGTCTCCTCGCTGGGCTGCGGAGGGAGCGGAGTTCAACAAAAGACTCCGCTCCCTCCCCCACAATAGGTTAAGGTAGAGGTTGCACTATGCTTTTGCCATGAAGATAACCATAGCCAGCCTCAACATCAACGGCGGCAGAGGGGCACGCCGTAGATTTGACAATTTTTCGCTCCTGCGGGAGGGGAAATATGCGGTGTGCTTCCTGCAAGAAACCCACACCGTTCCGGGAGACGAAGCCACGTGGCTCCTGGAATGGCAAGGAGAGGTCCGCATGAGCCACCTCACCGCCATTTCTAGTGGGGTGGCCATCTTGCTAGGCCCGCATTTTCAGCCGGAGATCTTGGGGGTCGAGGAGCCCGTGCCAGGCCGCTTGCTGCACGTAACGGTTCGCCTGGGGGACGTGCCGCTCCATCTCGTGAACGTGTACGCCCCTCAGCCCGGCCCGCAGCAAACGCGCTTCTTTGAAGAGGTGTCCGCTCTTCTTGGCTCCGTCGACGTCGGCGACTGCATTGTCCTCGGGGGGGATTTTAACTGCACCCTCGAGGTGAGGGACCGCTCCGGTGCCCCGCAGTGCATGACGGCGATGGAGAAGTTGAGGGACCTGGTCGGGTCCTTCGACTTGGTGGACGTCTGGCGAAATCTCCACCCCGACTCCAGCGCCTTTACTTGGGTGAGGCCTGGAGTTGGATGGTCTAGAGTCGACCGCCTTTACGTGTCTCGAGCGTACGTTTCCTGCGTCCCGGCGGCCTCCATGCGGCCGGTGCCGTGTTCGGACCACCACCGGGTGTGGGCGGAGCTCGCTTCGCTCCGCGCGAGGACGGGTCCGCGTACTGGCACTTTAACAACCGGCTGCTGGAGGACGTGCGGTTCCAGGACTCGAACTCCAAAAAGAGTTTCATGCACAAGGACCCCCAGGTCCCTCTGCACCGCAGCAGGTTGTAATTTCTCCCCATTCAAATAATATTCCCTTTTACTGTTTTTTTTTCCAAGGTGGATGACTTCACACTTTCCAACATTGTATTCCATCTGCCAAACCTTAGCCTTTTCGCTTAACCTATCTAAATCTCTTTGCAGCCTTTCTGTGTCCTCTACACAACCCACTTTCCCACTAATCTTTGTGTCATCTGCAAATTTTGTTACACTGCACTCTGTCCCCTCTTCCAGGTCATCTATGAATATTGTAAACAGTTGTGGTCCCAGCACTGATCCCTGTGGCACACCACTAACCACCAATTTCCAACCTGAAAAGGACCCATTTATCCCGACTCTCTGCTTTTTGTTCGCCAGCCAATTCTCTATCCATGCTAATACATTTCCTCTGACTCCGCGTAACTTTATCTTCTGCAGTAACCTTTTGTGTGGCACCTTATCGAATGCCTTTTGAAAATCTAAATACACCACATCCTTCGGTACACCTCTATCCACCATGCTTGTTATATCCTCAAAGAATTCCAGTAAATTAGTTAAACATGATTTCCCCTTCATGAATTCATGCTGCGTCTGCTTGATTGCACTATTCCTATCTAGATGTCCCGCTATTTCTTCCTTAATGATAGTTTCAAGCATTTTCCCCAATACAGATGTTAAACTAACCGGCCTATAGTTACCTGCCTTTAGTCTGCCCCCTTTTTTAAACAGAGGCGTTACATTAGCTGCTTTCCAATCCGCTGGTACCTCCCCAGAGTCCAGAGAATTTTGGTAGATTATAACGAATGCATCTGCTATAACTTCCGCCATCTCTTTTAATACCCTGGGATGCATTTCATCAGGACCAGGGGACTTGTCTACCTTCAGTCCCATTAGTCTGTCCAGCACTACCTCCCTAGTGATAGTGATTGTCTCAAGGTCCTCCCTTCCCACATTCCTATGACCAGCAATTTTTGGCATGGTTTTTGTGTCTTCCACTGTGAAGACCGAAGCAAAATAATTGTTTAAGGTCTCAGCCATTTCCCATTATTAAATCCCCCTTGTCATCTTCTAAGTCACTCTTTTGCGTTTTATATATCTGTAAAAGCTTTTACTATCCGTTTTTATGTTTTGCGCAAGTTTACCTTCGTAATCTATCTTTCCTTTCTTTATTGCTTTCTTAGTCATTCTTTGCTGTCGTTTAAAATTTTCCCACTCTTCTATTTTCCCACTAACCTTGGCCACCTTATACGCATTGGTTTTTAATTTGATACTCTCCTTTATTTCCTTGGTTATCCATGGCTGGTTATCCCTTCTCTTACCGCTCTTCTTTTTCACTGGAATATATTTTTGTTGAGCACTATGAAAGAGCTCCTTAAAAGTCCTCCACTGTTCCTCAATTGTGCCACCGTTTAGTCTGTGTTTCCAGTCTACTTTAGCCAACTCTGCCCTCATCCCACTGTAGTCCCCTTTGTTTAAGCATAGTACGCTCGTTTGAGACAGTACTTCCTCATCCTCAATCTGTATTACAAATTCAACCATACTGTGATCACTCATTCCGAGAAGATCTTTTACTAGGAGATCGTTTATTATTCCTGTCTCATTACACAGGACCAGATCTAAGATAGCTTGCTCCCTTGTAGGTTCTGTAACATACTGTTCTAAGAAACAATCCCGCATGCATTCTATGAATTCCTCCTCCAGGCTACCCCATGCGATTTGATTTGACCAATCGATATGTAGGTTAAAATCCCCCATGATTACTGCCGTTCCTTTTTCACATGCCTCCATTATTCCCTTGATTATTGCCCTCCCCACCGTGCAGTTATTATTTGGGGGCCTATAAACTACACCCACCAGTGACTTTTTCCCCTTACTATCTCTAATCTCCACCCACAATGATTCAACATTTTGTTCATTAGAGCCAATATCGTCTCTCACAACTGCCCTGATATCATCATTTATTAACAGAGCTACCCCACCTCCTTTCCCTTCTTGTCTATCTTTCCGAATCGTCAGATACCCCTGTATGTTTAATTCCCAGTCTTGGCCACCCTGCAACCATGTTTCTGTAATGGCCACCAAATCATACCCATTTTTAATGATTTGTGCCGTCTACTCATTTACTTTATTTTGAATGCTGCGTGCGTTTTGGTAGAGTGTTTTAATACTAGCTTTTAAACCATGATTTTTAGTTTTGACCCCTCCTGCAGCCCCTTTACATTCAGTGGTCCTTTTTGTTTTTTGCCTTGGGTTTCTCTGCCCTCCACCTTTACTCATCTCCTTTCTGTCTTTTGCTTTTGTCTCCTTTTTGTTTCCCTCTGTCTCCCTGCATTGGTTCCCATCCCCCTGCCATATTAGTTTAACTCCTCCGCAACCACATTAGCAAACACTCCCCCTAGGACATTGGTTCCGGTCCTGCCCAGGTGCAGACCGTCCGGTTTGTACTGGTCCCACCTCCCCCAGAACCGGTTCCAATGCCCCAGGAATTTGAATCCCTCCCTGCTGCACCACTGCTCAAGCCACGTATTCATCTGCGCTATCCTGCGATTCCTACTCTGACTAGCACATGGCACTGGTAGCAATCCTGAGATTACTACTTTTGAGGCCCTACGTTTTAATTTAGCTCCTAGCTCCTTAAATTCGTCTTATAGGACCTCATCCCTTTTTTTACCTATATCGTTGGTACCAATGTGCACCACGACAACTGGCTGTTCACCCTCCCTTTTCAGAATATCCTGCACCCGCTCCGAGACATCCTTGACCCTTGTACCAGGGAGGCAACATACCATCCTTGAGTCTCGGTTGCGGCCGCAGAAACGCCTATCTATTCCCCTTACAATTGAATCCCCTATCACTATAGCTCTCCCACTCTTTTTCCTGCCCTCCTGTGCAGCAGAGCCAGCCATGGTGCCATGAACTTGGCTGCTGCTGCCCTCCCCTGATGAGTCATCCCCCTCAACAGTACTCAAAACGGTGTATCTCTTTTGCAGGGGGATGACCGCAGGGGACCCCTGCACTACCTTCCTTGCACTGCTCTTCCTGCTGGTTTTCCATTCCCTAGCTGGCTGTGGACCCTTCACCTGCGGTAAGACCAACTCGCTACATGTGCAACTCACATCATTCTCAGCATCGTGGATGCTGCAGAGTGAATCCACCCTCAGCTCCAATTCCGCAACGCGGACCGTCAGGAGCTGGAGGCGGACACACTTCCTGCACACGTAGTCGTCAGGGACACCGGAAGTGTCCCAGTTTCCACATGGTACAGGAGAAGCATATCACGTGACCGAGCTCTCCTGCCATGACTTAACCCTTAGATACACTTAAATTGGCAACAACAATGCTAAAGTTTACTCACTGTTACAGAAGAGAAAAAAGAAAAAACTACTCACCTATCACCAGCCAACCATTTACCCCCTTGGCTGTGACGTCACCTTTCTGTTTCTTTCTACTTCTTTTTTGCCTTCTCCCTGTAGCTGCACCGGCTGGGCCTTTATAGGCCTCTCGCCGAAGTCCCGACTGCCTCACCACGCACCTCTCGCCGACGCTGGGCCCCGGACTCCCTGCTGTGCCTTTTATAGGCCTCTCTCCGAAGGTTATATACATGACAACTGCGATGAAGAATCCTCGCACATCATGGTTGTCGGCCAGCTGCTGTATTGCCTGTGCTTTCTTCATCCACCACCTGTTCCTCAGGTCCCGCATTTTTTGTTGGACCTCAGCCTTGAGCCGTCTGTAATGCTGTTTTGCTATTCCCGCATTGGGTTGTTGTTTAACGCTCAGAAATGCCCAGCACTTGCGATCTTTTAGCTCTTGGATCTCCTGATCATTCTCATCAAACCAGTCCTGGTGTTTCCTGGTTGAGTGACTCAGTGTCTCTTTGCAGACATTGGTTCTGGAGGCCTGGAGGGCAGACCAAGCGCTGTGGGCATTCTGCGTCTCGGGGTTGTCAAGGCACGCTAGGTTAGCTGTGAGGCTCAGGCTGAGTAGGGCTCTCTTTGCTGGGTCCTTCAGTGCTCCGGCATTGACTTTTTTGCGATACTGCTTCTGCTGCCCCCTCCGCTTTGGGGCTATGTTGATGTCAATGATGGATCGGATTAGGCGGTGGTCCGTCCAGCAGTCGTCAGCTCCTGTCATGGCGCGGGTGATGCGCACATCCTTGCGATCCCTGGCTCGTACGATGACATAGTCGAGCAGGTGCCAATGCTTGGAGCGAGGGTGTTGCCACGATGCCTGTATTTGTCCCTCTGGCGAAACAAGGTGTTGGTGATGACAAGTTCGTGCTCTAGACATTTTGTCAGGAGTACGGTACCACTGGAGTTGGCTTTCCCTACCCCCTCTCTGCCAATCACGCCACCCCAGAGGTCTGTGTCCTTGCCGACCCTGACGTTGAAGTCACCAAGGAGGATCAGTTTCTCGCCGGCGGGGACGCAGGTCAGGGATTTTTCGAGGTTGGCGTAAAAAACCTCTTTGGCCTCATCAGTTGCATCGAGTGTCGGGGCATATGCACTGATGACTGTGGCGCACTGGTTCCGGGATAGGGTGAGTCGAAGAGTTATGAGGCATTCGTTAGTCCCGCAGGGGGAGTCTTCGAAGCGGTCAACCAGCTTGTTTTTGATGGCGAAGCCGACTCCATGGAGGCGGCGTTCTTCTTCTGGTTTCCCTTTCCAGAAGAAGGTGTAACCTCCACCTTGTTCCTTGAGCTGGCCTTCCCCTGCCCGCCGGGTCTTGCTTAGGGCAACGATGTCTATATCAAAGCGTCTAAGTTACCGGGCAACTATGGCAGTGCGGTGTTCCGACCTGTCGCTTTTGGTGTTGTCCATAAGAGTCCTGACGTTCCAAGTCCCGAACTTCATGTTAACGGAGTGGAAGATACCCGTGCGTGAGTTCTTTTAACATGGGGTGGTCGTTGCACACCGGCTACCACACGGGCTTAGCTGAGCATGGTTTTGATCCATTGGCAAGGGGATCCAAGACGACTGGAGACCAGGCACTGCTATATGGGCCTAGTTGCCTGCGGTGAGATGTTGGCCGCAGGCTTGCCGCTGGGTAGTGCCCTTGGTGGTAGGTGATCCGAGGCCTGGTTGGGGACAGGCATTGGGAGGGTCAGGGCCCACCTGGGTTCAGGGTGGGAGGGCAGGGGGGTCACAGCCATGGTACTCACCACGTATTGGAGGTGGAGAAGAGGCCAGGTCGCCAGTGGGGAAGGAGAGCTCCAGTCATCATGGAAGGAGGAGGAGAGGCCAGTCGCCGACATGGGAGAGGGGGGACCCGGTTGTCGTTGAGGAGGAGGTCGTCTGTCACCACGGGAGGTCCAGCCGTCGTTGAGGAGGCCCAGACTCTGTCGTGGAGGAGAGGCCCATCCGCCGCTGCTGGAGGTGTTCCGATCATCGCTGGGGGTGGGGCGGGAGTGGTGGAAGCCCGATATCCAGGTCTAGGTCGAGGGCGCCATCTCCGGAGGTCGCCGGGGCCTGTCGGAGGTTGGCGGTGGGAAGCCTGCGGTAGGCCCGGATGGCCTGAACTCGTGGGACTCTGGGTCTGTAGCTACCTGGATTTATTTTGTAGGTTTTTTTGAAGATAGCTGCTATGCTTGTTTGTTTCCAACACAGTGGGATCTCTCTTTAGTGACTTACTCATGATGACCATCCATTCTTTGTAGATTTTGTCTTTGATCTCATTAGGTATATATTGTTTGTTCCTGGGGATTTATTTGTGTTTAGTTATTGAAGACTGTCTCAGATGTTCAACACGGTGATGTCAAATTGTTAAGTTTACTGATAGGTGGCATGTCATTCTTACCTTCTCTAATGAATATTTCCAAGAAATAATTATTTTGTTTGTTCACGATTTCTAGTTCATCCTCATTTTCAACCACATTTACATCCTTGGTCTCTCACTTCTTCTTTGATGACACTCTTACTATTATAGCCTCAAAGCCTCCTTGAGAAAATGCAACATCCCCACCGACACCTGGGAAGCCCTGATCCAAGACCGCCCTAAGTGGAGGAAGAGCATCCGGGAGGGTGCTGAGCACCTCGAGTCTCGTCACTGAAGGCATACAGAAATCAACTGCAGACAGCAGAAGGAGCGTGCGGCAAACCAGGCTCCCCACCACCCTTTCCTCGAACGACTGTCTGTCCCAACTGTGACAGAGACAGTAATTCCTGAATTGGACTGTACAGTCACCTGAGAACTCACTTTTAGAGTGGAAGCAAACTTTCCTCGATTCCGAGGGACTGCCTATGATGATGATATAGTACTGAAATAATATCTTGCGTTCAGTTTTGTTCACTTATATTTCGCTCTTTGCTCTTCTAATGGCTTTTTTAACATTTCTTGGAAGTTCCTGTGTTCATCTCAGTTGTTTTACTCACCTTTATCCCCACATGCACTGTACAGTTTTTTCTTATTATTTATTTAACCTCACATTGGGCACTATTTTCCCCAAGCCCGTTTTCTGGCGTATTGCCAGAGTTACACCTGTTTTTCTAGGCCAGAAATGCGCCAGAAATAATTTGCCAAATGTTTCCCCGATATATACCTTGAATTTGGCGCTGTGCAGTGTGTCCAGTCACCTTGAGGTGTGGAGTCTGCTGTCTGCGCCAAAAAACAAAGCAGCACCTTGTGAGCATGCGCGGGAAAAAAAAGTTCCAATGGACGCGCATGCTCAGTACAGCTCGCATTTGGCAATCGGCTATTTTTAAAGAGCCAGTTGTGTGTGTGAGAAGGAGAGTTGTGTGGGAGCATTGGGAAAATCGCAGCTGGAGCAATACAAGATGCAATGCGGTGCAAGGACCAAGAATTTCTTACAGGAAAAAATGGAGACACTAGTTACTGTGATTGAGAACAGATGGCAGGAGCTGGACACCAGCAGAGGTCACATAAAAATTCCACCCAAAGAAATGAAGAAACGCTGGAACCAAGTTGCAGAAGATTAATGCGCAATGGTGACCACCATGAGATCTGGAGGCCAGTGTAAAAAGAAATAGCAGAACATTAGAAACATAGAATCATAGAAATTAGGTGCAGGAGCAGGCCATTCGGCCCCTCGAGTCTGCATCGCCATTCAATAACATCATGGCTGATCATTCAACCTCAGTACCCCTTTCCTGCTTTCTCTCCATGCCCCTTGATCCTTTTGGGCGTAAGGGCCATATCTAACTCCCTCTTGAATATATCTAACGAACTGGCCTCAACAACTTTCTGCGGTAGAGAATTCCACAGGTTAATCACTCTCCGAGTGAAGAAGTTTCTCCTCATCTCGGGCCTAAATGGCTTACTCCTTATTCTTAGACTGTGACCCCTGGTTCTGGAACTCCTGAACAACGGGAACATTCTTCCTGCCTCTAACCTGTCCAATCCAGTCAGAATTTTATAAATTTCTGTGAGATTCCCTCTCATTCTTCTAAACTCCAGTGGCTACAAGCCCAGTTAATCCAGTCTCTCCTCATAGGTCAGTCCTGCCATCCCGGGAATCAATCTGGTGAATCTTCGCTGTACTCCCTCAATAGCAAGAATGTCCTTCCTCAGATTAGGAGACCAAAACTGTACACAATATTCCAGGTGTGGCCTCACCAAGGCTCTGTACAACTGCAGTGAGACCTCCCTGCTCCTATACTCAAATCCTCTAGCTATGAAGGCCAACATGCCATTTGCCTTCTTCACCACCTGTTGTACCTGCATGCCAAACTTCAATGACTGATGTACCATGACACCCAGGTCTTATTGCACCTCCTCTTTTCCTAATCTGCCGCCATTCAGATAATATTCTGCCTTCGTGTGGATAACCTCACATTTATCCACACTATACTGCATCTACCATGCATTTTCCCACTCACCGAACCTGTCCAAGTCACCCTGCAGCCTCTTAGCATCCTCATCACAGCTCACACCGCCACCCAGCTTAGTGTCATCTGCAAACTTGGAGATATTACATTCAATTCCTTCATCTAAATCATTGACGTATATTGTAAATAGCTGGGGTCCCAGCACTGAACCCTGCGGCACCCCATTGGTCACTGCCTGCCATTCTGAAAAGGACCCGTTTATTCCGACTCTCTGCTTCCTGTCTGCCAACCGGTTCTCTATCCACGTCAATACATTACCCCCAATACCATGCGCTTTAATTTTGCACACCAATCTCTTGTGTGGGACCTTGTCAAAAGCCTTTTGAAAGTCCAAATACACCACATCCACTGATTCTCCCTTGTCCACTCTACTAGTTACATCTTCAAAAAATTCCAGAAGATTTGTCAAGCATGATTTCCCTTTCATAAATCCATGCTTACTTGGACCAATCCTGTCACTGCTTTCCAAATGCGCTACTATTTCATCTTTAATAATTGATTCCAACATTTTCCCCACCACCGATGTCAGGCTAACTGGTCTATATTTCCCTGTTTTCTCTTTCCCTCCTTTTTTAAAAAGTGGTGTTACATTAGCTACCCTCCAGTCCATAGGAACTGATCCAGAGTCGATAGAATGTTGGAAAATGATCACCAATGCATCCACTATTTCTCGGGCCACTTCCTTAATACTCTGGGATGCAGCCTATCAGGCCCTGACGATTTATTGGCCTTCAATCCCATTAATTTCCCTAACACAATTTCCTGACTAATAAGGATCTCCTTCAGTTCCTCCTTTTCGCTAGACCCTCGAACCCCTAGTATTTCCGGAAGGTTATTTGTGTCTTCCTTAGTGAAGACAGATCCAAAGTATTTGTTCAATTGGTCTGCTATTTCTTTGTTCCCCATTATAAATTTACCTGATTCTGACTGCAAAGGACCTACTTTGGTCTTCACTAATCTTTTTCTCTTCACATATCTATCGAAGCTTTTGCAGTCAGTTTTTAAGTTCCCTGCAAGCTTCCTCTCATACTCTATTTTCCCCCTCCTAATTAGACCCTTTGTCCTCCTCTGCTGAATTCTAAATTTCTCCCAGTCCTCAAGTAGTTAGTGTAAGTAATATTTTCATTTACTGAATGGAATTGTAAATGTGACCAGCTGTATGTGTCCCACCCAGCAGAAAGACACCCTCTCTAAAAAGTTAAATTTTCAGGAAGGTGGCACATAATGAAAGGGAAAGAACTCGAACAGGAGGAGGCCCGGCAAACCTGCACCCACTGACACCCTTGGAAGAGAGGGTCACTGCTTTGATGGGTCCTGCCTGGAAAACGGCAATCAATACTGCACAAGCTGGGCCCACTCTCCAGGAGAGGGTAAGTCCTGCAAATTCATCATGGTCCTTCAAATCAGCCTGCTGCCTGGCCTGCGATGTGTGAGCCTACTCATGCCACCCACTCTGCCCCCTCCTCTGCTGCTAACCATTTGACTGTTCTGTTATATTTTGCAGAACTTGAGGCCAACCCTGACGATGCAGAAGAAGATTCAGATGCAGACGAGCCTGAAGAGGAGAACATCTTCCAATCCAACCCTCCAGACCAAGAACATGGGGGGGAGGGGGAGGGGATGGAGGTGGATGAAACTCCCACTGTTGGACTGAATTTGGAGGAGGTACCGCTCATGGAGGTGACAGCCCCTTCCGTGACTAGTGGTTTGAGTGTTGGTGCATCATTCCATGGTTTCACACCTTCTGATGTTGCGGGTCCCAGTGGTGTGGTGCAGTAAGGCACACAGGGCCCCACCTTCCAAGGTTGCCAGTCCCAGTGGTGTGGTGCAGCGAGGCACACCCAGGGCCCCACCGTTCCAGGCTGTGGGTCCCAGTGTTGGGGTGCGAGCCACACCGGTGGAGAGGAGGGGAAGGAGAGCTCAACCGCGCTCTCCTGTGGTACAGGATCTAACAGATGTGGTTCAGATGATGTCATTGAGTGCGGAGAGCATTGACCTTACCCGATCACTCCTGGGCACCATCAGTGGGGTGAGTGATGAGGTAGCTGGACGGTCGGGAGAAGTAACAGCAATGACATGAGAAATGGGAACGATATCCGGGACCATCAGTGAGGGAATAGTGGCCATGAGGAAGGGAATGTCAGAGGTAGTGCAAACCACGTCACTGACCATGAGGGAGGGAATGTTGCAGGTCATTGAAACACTGTCAGGGCGCATGAGGGATGGCATGTTGGAGTTGGCTGTTGCAATATGGGAACATGCCCACACCCCGCGCCCATTGACAGAATCAACTGTCACTCTCACTCCAATCCCCACACCGACCTCTGAAGAGCCCCTAGCCAGGCCCTCCTAGTCGCCTGGGCCCTCCAACTTGCCGCCTGATGCCGACAGCCCACCCCCCACCCCCCACCCTCTCAAGAGGTGCGCAGTACCCGAGATGTTAGAAAGAATAAGCTTGGTACCAAGCCCAGAAACATTGCCCCACCGCCTGTGGGCAAGGGTGGTAGAGTATCCAAGACCAAGTGCAGCGGGTGGTCTGAGAATAAGGGGAAGGAGAGATCGGTGCAGCCTTTCTTTGCTGCTGTTGTTGTTATTATTATTGTTGTTACTGTTGTAACTGTTCTCAAATTAAATGTTTTTGTAAGTTATGTAAATTTTCAAGTTTATAAGTGATCTTAAATTTTTTAAGTGATCTTAAAGAGTGATCTTAAAGTAAAGTTTGATACAAGAGTAATTTTATTAGAGTTAAGTTAAGTACATTGTAAACTTTTGAATAAAATATATCTTACATTAAAAGTGAATCACGTTCCATTAACACAACACAACATTACGGAACAGCTCCAAACAGTAAACATGTCCATGTGGAATAGTTGTCGCTGAGCCCTCAGGCATCAGTAAAGCGATCACGGATGAGCTGCTGGCGCAAGGCTCGAGCAATTGTTAAAGGGACACGATGGCCCGACCTCCTCCGCCATTGTACTCCGGCCTCAGGCACTTGCATGGTTTCCTCGTCCTCCTCCTCTTCGAAATCTGCATCTTCCTCCTCATCATTTAAAAAAGGAGGGAGAGAGAAAACAGGGAATTATAGACCGGTCAGCCTGACATCGGTAGTGGGTAAAATGATGGAATCAATTATTAAGGATGTCATAGCAGTGCATTTGGAAAGAGGTGACATGATAGGTCCAAGTCAGCATGGATTTGTGAAAGGGAAATCATGCTTGACAAATCTTCTGGAATTTTTTGAGGATGTTTCCAGTAGAGTGGATAAGGGAGAACCAGTTGATGTGGTATATTTGGACTTTCAGAAGGCGTTCGACAAGGTCCCACACAAGAGATTGATGTGCAAAGTTAGAGCACATGGGATTGGGGGTAGTGTACTGACATGGATTGAGAACTGGTTGTCAGACAGGAAGCAAAGAGTAGGAGTAAATGGGTACTTTTCAGAATGGCAGGCAGTGACTAGTGGGGTACCGCAAGGTTCTGTGCTGGGGCCCCAGCTGTTTACACTGTACATTAATGATTTAGATGAGGGGATTAAATGTAGTATCTCCAAATTTGCGGATGACACTAAGTTGGGTGGCAGTGTGAGCTGCGAGGAGGATGCTGTGAGGCTGCAGAGCGACTTGGATAGGTTAGGTGAGTGGGCAAATGCATGGCAGATGAAGTATAATGTGGATAAATGTGAGGTTATCCACTTTGGTGGTAAAAACAGAGAGACAGACTATTATCTGAATGGTGACAGATTAGGAAAAGGGGAGGTGCAAAGAGACCTGGGTGTCATGGTACATCAGTCATTGAAGGTTGGCATGCAGGTGCAGCAGGCGGTTAAGAAAGCAAATGGCATGTTGGCCTTCATAGCAAGGGGATTTGAGTACAGGGGCAGGGAGGTGTTGCTACAGTTGTACAGGGCATTGGTGAGGCCACACCTGGAGTATTGTGTACAGTTTTGGTCTCCTAACCTGAGGAAGGACATTCTTGCTATTGAGGGAGTGCAGCGAAGGTTCACCAGACTGATTCCCGGGATGGCGGGACTGACCTATCAAGAAAGACTGGATCAACTGGGCTTGTATTCACTGGAGTTCAGAAGAATGAGAGGGGACCTCATAGAAACATATAAAATTCTGACGGGGTTAGACAGGTTAGATGCAGGAAGAATGTTCCCAATGTTGGGGAAGTCCAGAACCAGGGGTCACAGTCTAAGGATAAGGGGTAAGCCATTTAGGACCGAGATGCGGAGGAACTTCTTCACCCAGAGAGTGGTGAACCTGTGGAATTCTCTACCACAGAAAGTTGTTGAGGCCAATTCACTAAATATATTCAAAAAGGAGTTAGATGAGGTCCTTACTGCTAGGGGGATCAAGGGGTATGGCGAGAAAGCAGGAATGGGGTACTGAAGTTGAATGTTCAGCCATGAACTCATTGAATGGCGGTGCAGGCTAGAAGGGCCGAATGGCCTACTCCTGCACCTATTTTCTATGTTTCTATGTTTCTATCATCAGCCACTCTCACCTCAAATGGGTCTTCTATTACCAGCTGCTGCTGCCTCATGATGGCTAAGTTATGCAGCCTGCAGCACACAGCAGTGAACTGACTGACAATCTCAGGGGAGTACAGCAAGTAGCCTCTGGAATGGTCCAGGCATCGGAAATGCTATTTCAATATGCCAATGGTCCTCTCTATGATGCTGCGTGTCCCAATGTGCGACATGTTGTATTGACGGTCAGTTTCCGTCCGGGTTACGTGTAGGGGCATCATGAGCCAGATGGCGAGGCCGTACCCTTTGTCTCCCAGTAGCCAGCTCTGCCCTTCTGGCTGCTGCTGAAACATGGCAGATATAATGCTGTCGAGTAGGATGAACGCATCATGAGTGCTGCCAGGGTATCTTGCATTGACTGACATGATATAATGCATGTCGTCACACACGAGCTGCACATTAATGGAGTGGAAGCCTTTTCTGTTCCTGTACATCTCGGAATCCTCCAAAGGTGCTCGCAAGGCGATGTGGGTACAATCAACGCAGCTCTGTACCTTTGGCAAGCCAGCAATCCTGGAGAGCCCACAGCCCTGTCATGGATTGCTTGGGTGGTCATGGGGAACTTTATGAAGTCATTCCTCCGCACATACAGTGCAGCCATGACCTGGCGAATGAAGACATGTGTTGCATGTTGAGAGATGGCTCATACATCCCCAGTTTAGCTTGAAATGATCCAGAGGCATAGAATGAAAGTGCAGCTGTAACCTTCAGTTTAACTGACAAAGCAGTCCTCCTGATGCTTCTAGGTTGTAGGTCTGCTTTGACCAACTCACAGATCTCAGTTACAACTTCTTTGAGGAAACGCAACCTTCTGACACAGTCTGCATCACTCAGGTGGAGGTATGAACACCTGTCTCGACATACCCGAGGTAAGGCCTCCTGCCCAGCACCCTACGGGCTCTGATGTTCCTGATGCGATGAAGTCGAATCAATTGTCTCCTACGTAGCAGAAGGCTTGCACAAGTTATGGCATTGTCAGTATTGCCCTTTGCTTAAATTTAACCTTTGAAAGAAGCTCAAAACGGCAGAAAAACAGGCAGGCAGGACAGGTTCGCAATTCTCTCTCTCCCCAAGGTCTGTATGGATGGACCACACCCAAAGGTCTTGTGACTTATCCTCTCTGCCCCCCCTTAACTAATTGGAATCTTGTGACTTCTCCTCTCTCCCCCGTGTTATGTTCATAATAAAGTAATGTAACTGAGTACTGTGGACATGAGTAAGTGTGACCTTAGCTCCTTTATTCTAACTCCAGAGTGCAGGTACAGCGTGGGTGGCCTGGTTAGATACAGTGCTCCCAAGGGATGCTAAGATCCCTTGGGACTCCAACAGGAACGCCCTGTGGTGGCTATATGATACTGGTTACATAGGGTTGCATACATAACCTCACTCCCTCCCAAAGTCAATAGTACACTTATTTACAGGGTGAGACGATCTGGGGCATTTCGCTCCCTTGTCGATCGTCTCAGTACAAATGCAGTTGTGCGTGAGTTGGTTGGTTCTTCGCTGGGCTGCTGGGCAGCTGGCCTTGCTGGGCTGCTGGGGATGGTGAGTTCAGCTTCGTGGTCAACCGTAATGTCGGTTGCAACTTGTGTGTGTGTTGGAGGGTCGAAGTTGGTGGTGTCCTCTTCGGGTTGCTCGTGGCTGTCTGTGAATCGCAGTTTGATTTGGTCCAAATGCTTTCTGAAAGTTAGTCCATTAGCAAGTTTGACCTGAAACACCCTACTCCCTTCTTTGGCTATGACAGTG
This sequence comes from Pristiophorus japonicus, assembly GCF_044704955.1. Classification (NCBI taxonomy): domain Eukaryota; kingdom Metazoa; phylum Chordata; class Chondrichthyes; family Pristiophoridae; genus Pristiophorus; species Pristiophorus japonicus. The sequence goes on along the minus strand of NC_091986.1, from coordinate 189,292,666 downwards.
CCAGCAAGTCAATTGGGACCATGTCCATAATTGAGTACAAATACAGGGTCATTGACTTCAATATCGCGTGACAAGTTTGCGCGATCATGGTACATGCTTTGTTGATGCAGCCTGTCCTCAGCGTGATCATGGAGATCAGGGTGGACAAGAGAGAGCCTTATTTTGAGCGCCCTTTTCATGAGCAGCTCGGCTGGGGGAACCCCGGTGAGCGAGTGGGGTCTGGTGCGGTAGCTGAGCAGGACTCGGAACAGGTGGGTCTGCAGAGAGCCTTCCGACATGCGTTTCAAGCTTTGCTTGATGGTTTGGACTGCCCGTTCTGCCTGGCCATTGGATGCAGGCTTGAACGGGGCAGATGTGACATGCTTGATCTCATTGTGGATCATGAATTCCTTGAATTCAGCACTGGTGAAGCACGGCCCATTGTCACTGACAAGGACATCAGGCAGGCCATGCATGGCAAACATGGCTTGTTGGCTTTCGATGGTGGCAGTGGACATGCTTACAGACATTATTACACACTCAATCCATTTTGAATAAGCATCCACAACAACCAAAAACATTTTGCCTAGAAACGGACCAGCAAAGTCAACGTGGATCCTAGACCATGATTTGGAGGGCCATAACCACAAACTTAGCGGTGCCTCCCTGGGTGCATTGCTCAGTTGAGAGCAAGTGTTGCATTGGCGCATGCATGACTCCAAATCTGAGTCGATGCCGGGCCACCACACATGGGATCTGGCTATAGCTTTCATCATTACTATGCCTGGGTGGGTACTGTGTAGGTCACGTATGAACATTTCCCTGCCTTTCTTAGGCAAAACCACGCGATTGCCCCACAAAAGACAGTCCGCCTGTATGGACATTTCGTCTTTGCACCTCTGGTACGGCTTGATCTCTTCATGCATCTCCGATGGGACGCTGGACCAGCTCCCATGGAGGACACAGTTTTTTACAAGGGACGGTAAAGGATCCTGGTTGGTCCAGGTCCTGATCTGGCGGGCCGTAATGGGTGACTTTTCGTTTTCAAATGCATCCATCACCAAGAGCAAGTCTGCAGGCTGTGCCATTTCCACCTCAGTGGTGGGCAATGGTAGTCGACTGAGAGCAACAGCACAGTTCTCTGTGCCAGGTCTGTGGCGGATTACCTAGTTATATGCAAACAGCGTAAGTGCCCATCTTTGGATGCGGGCAGAGGCATTGGTATTAATCCCTTTGCTCTCTGAGAATAGCGATATGAGCAGCTTATGGTCAGTTTCTAACTCAAACTTAAGACCAAACGGTAAAGGATCCTGGTTGGTCCAGGTCCTGATCTGGCGGGCCGTAACGGGTGACTTTTCGTTTTCAAATGCATCCATCACCAAGAGCAAGTCTGCAGGCTGTGCCATTTCTTTCATCCCATAAACGCATGCCAGAGCTTCTTTTTCAATCATGCTGTCAGCCATTTCGGCCTTGGACAAACTCCTGGACGCATAGGCGACCGGTTGCAATGTTCCCGATTCGTTTGCTTGTTGTAACATGCACCCGACCCCGTACGAAGACTCATCGCAAGCTAGCATTAAACGTTTACATGGGTTATACAGAACAAGCAGTTTGTTAGAACATAACAGATTTCTTGCTTTCTCAAAAGCAGCCTCTTGTGATTTCCCCCATACCCAGTCATCTCCCTTGCGTAGTAGCACAGGGGTTCTAGCAAGGTGCTTAACCTGGGTAGGAAATCACCAAAATAGTTGAGGAGTCCCAGGAACGACCGCAGCTCTGTCGCGTTCTGTGATCTCAGCACGTTCATGATGGCCTCTGTCTTGGCGTCGGTCGGTCTGATGCCGTCTGCCGCGATTTTTCTGCCTAAGAACTCGACCTCTGGTGCCAGGAAAATACACTTCAAGCGTATCAACTTGAGTCCTACGCGATCTAGCCGACTTAGAACCTCTTCCAGGTTCTTCAAGTGTTCGATAGTGTCCCGACCTGTGATCAATAGGTTGTCCTGGGAAACCACGGTGCGCGGAACCGACTTTAGCAGGCTCTCCATGTTCCTTTGAAAAATAGCCGCGGCCGATCGAATCCCAAACGGGCATCTATTGTAGATGCACAGACTTTTGTGCGTGTTGATGCAATGAGGCCTTTCGAAGATTCCGCCAACTCTTGTGTCATGTGGGCCGAGGTCAGGTCCAACTTGGTGAACGTCTTCCCTCCTGCCAGGGTCGCAAATAGGTCGTCTGCCTTGGGTAGCGGGTACTGGTCCTGTAGCGAAAAACAGTTAATTATTACTTTATAATCCCCATAATTTCTGACCGTGCCATCGCCCTTGAGGACCGGAACAATCGGACTGGCTCACTCGTTGAATTCCACCAGCGCGATGATGCCTTCTCACTGCAGCCTGTCCAGCTCAATCTCCACTTTCTCTTGCATCATATATAGCACCGCCCGTGCCTTGTGATGGATGGGTCGTGTACCGGGAACCAAGTGGATCTGCACCTTCGCCCACGAGAAACTTCCGATGCCTGGCTCAAACAACGACGGAAACGTGCTCAGAGCCTGGGCACATGAGGCGTCGTCGACGGATGAGAGCGCTCGGATGTCGACCCAGTTCCAGTGGATTTTTCCCAGCCAGCTACTGCCGAACAGTGTGGGGCCATCTCCTGGTACAATCCATAGTGGTAGTTCGTACACTGCACCATCATAGGAGACTTTTACTGCTGTGCTGCCAATTACAGGGATCAGCTCTTTAGTGTAAGTTCTCAGCTTGGTATAAATGGGGCTAAACTTGGGCCTGTGTGCCTTGTTGCACCACAGCCTGTTGAAGGTCTTTTTGCTCATGATAGACTGACTTGCACCCGTGTCCAGTTCCATGGATACTGGAATTCCGTCCAGTTCAACTTTTAACAAGATTGGTGGACATTTTGTGGTGAAGGTGTGTACCCTGTACACTTCTGCCTCCTCGGTTCGAGTCTCTAGTTCAGTCTGATCCACCATACATTGATCTTTCTCTGCAACGTGGTGGTTTGCAGGGTTTGCAGCTCGCCTGCACATTCGCTGGAGGTGTCCCATTGTTCCACAACCTTTGCACACATAGTGTTTGAAGCAGCATTGATGGGCAGCGCCAACAAGATGTTAACTGCCTCGCATTAATGTTTGATGGCGGACTCTGGGTCATCTGAGGTCATGCAGCTGCAGGCGTGTACGTTCTGCCATATGCATTCCTGCCTGAAAACAACGTTACTTTGTGTACAGTACTTGCCACTACCTCTTTATGCTGTGAAATTTGTTTGGTGTTATCGCTGGTGGACATAAATGCCTGGGCTATCTTAATGGCTTTGCTCAGATTTGGTGTTTGCAAAGGATAACCTCATGGCCAATGCCAAGCACAAAGAAGTCTCTTAGCATTTGCTCAAGGAATCCATCGAATTCGCAATGTCCTGCAAGGCGCCTTAGTTTGGCGACGTAGCTCGCCACTTCCTGGCCTTCAGACCATTGACAAATGTAAAATCGATACCTTGCCATCAGAATGCTCTCCTTCAGATTAAGGTGCTCCCAGACCAGCGTACACAATTCTTCATATAATTTGGTTGTTGGTTTCACCAGAGCAAGAAGATACTTCATGAGGCCATAGGTTTTTGCTCCACAGACGGTGAGGAGGATCGCCCATCGTTTGGCAGCATTCTCATTCCCTTCCAGCTCATTGGCCACGAAGTATTGGTCAAGTCGCTCCACGAAGGCTTCCCAATCATCCCCTTCAGAGAATTTCTCCAGGATACCAACAGTTCTCTGCATTTTCACGAGATGGTTCGTTATCTCGTCGCCAGTTGTTATATTCATAATAAAGTAATGTAACTGAGTACTGTAGACATGAGTAAGTGTGACCTTAGCTCCTTTATTCTAACTCCAGAGTGCATGTACAGCATAGGAGGCCTGCTTGAATACAGTGCTCCCAAGGGATGCTGAGATCCCTTGGGACTCCAACAGGTGTGCCCTCTGGTGGCGGTATAATACTGGTTACACAGGGTTGCATACATAACACACCCCCCCCCCCCATTACTAATTGGAGTCTTATGACTTCTCCCCTTCTCTTTCTCCCTTCCCCCCCCCTCACTCATTGGAGTCTTCAGTGCAGAAAGCACCTCACTCCCCGGGCTCCAAGCCTTCTGATTAGCACCTCACTCTCTCTCTCTCTGTTCCCCCCCCCACCACGGCTTGTTTTGCAGCCGAGCTCCGAGCCGCTATGTCCAGGCGCGAGGCCGATTCTGCCGGCCAACGCTACGACCCTCCAGCCCTGCTTCAATACGTTCGCTGGTGGCATGTGAGTGAGTAAAAAAAATGAGAAAACTTCTGAAATCCAACAAATTTACACTTCTATGTTGACAGGTAAAGAAAAGTTGAACTTTATTATTGATTTGGACAGTGTTCTTGACTCCCTCCAAAATCTTCGATTTAAAAACAATGGTGTCTTTCAGTGCAGATTTGTGAATGTGCGCTGGTTTTCTTAACTCACCAGAAGATTTTTCGGGAGTGACCAGATATGCCGACCGAAGAGAAAAAAATGTTGGCCAAACTGTGAACAATTGAAAAAAAATGGCGCAGACATGAAGGAACGCCCCCTGTGACTTAAAAAAAACTGGTCTAGAAAAATCGTAACTAAGTCAGTTACACCGGCACAGATTGCAGGGGGAAACTTTGAAAAAAATAAATACGCCAAAAAAAAAGCGCACGCCAAAAAAACGGCAGAAATGAACGGGGAAAATTGGGCCACTGTCTTAATCTGTTTGAAGTCATGTTTGCTTAGTCCATGCTTATTAGTTTTGGTATGTATTTAACTTGCATATTATATTTGTTCTCAAATGAAGCTTTCTTGAACATTGCCCCTCAATTAGCTTGTTTAAACTTTATCCTCATTTTCTTGAAGTTGGCTCTTTTAAAGTTGCATATCTGAGCATTGGTTTATCCCGGATGTTGTCACATTTAATCATGCTCTATTCGCTGTTGCCAAGCGAGGCATTAATTCTATTCCCAGAATCTGGGTCACTTACCATTATCAAATTGAAATGTGAGTTGCCTCTCATGGCATCCTTGACAACGCTGGGGTCAGAAAGAAGCCATGCATCATATTTACGAGCTCAGATTCTAGACCACTTGGGTATTCTCAATTTATATTAGCTGGTTTAACTCCCCTATTACTGTGATTTTTTTTAGCTTTCGCATTCCTTCCTTATCTCTTCAT